>NC_042621.1:144728719-145030699 GCF_901001135.1 Rhinatrema bivittatum
TGCCTTCTTCTGCCCCTAACCACAGCCTGCCTTTGTCTCGGCCAGAACTGTTATTCCTGGTGCACTGCCTGTGAAGTCCTTCCAACCAAAAGAACCTGCAGACTCAACCTAAGGGGAGGTGGCCAGTCTGGTTGAAAACCCTGTTGTGCTCTGCTCCCTGCCTTGCTCTGCTCCTGTCTGAAGGACAGGAGCAGAGCAAGGAGAATTTGCCTGCCCAGCCCTGTCAGTTACCATTTCTTCTTTCCCTCTTGTTACCCCTCCTTCCTCTTGCCTAGGTCTCTCACACACTATTCCCTTTGCTGAGCCTGTCATGTATTTTGGGGGATGTTGTTTTGTTACATCTTCTTGCTCTCAGATGGTGAGCAATATATTTTTTTTTTTTTGTTAAAGGGAAGATCAGAGGGAGAGGTTTCTCAGAGACCTTTTTCAGTGAGAAGAGAACTCAAGACGGTTTGAACAGAGTTGAGGGGTAAATTATATTTTCTTTATTTCTGCCTTGCTATGGGGAGAACCACGTGCAGGAGCCATGGGAAACTGGCAAGATGGTGCTGGCAAATCAATGTGGGAGAAAAAGTGTGCTGTACTTAGCCTGTCACTTGTGTTTGGTGTAGGCGGGAAGCACTCAGAAGATGTTCAATGAGTGTTCTATGGCCTGGAGAGAGATGCCTCTCTGCAAATTCTTGACTGCTGGGGGGTGTGGATCTGTGGGACCAACAGAGCAGTCCCTGGGAAGTGCCTCCATCTCCTCGAGGGATGCTATGGCAGCCATTTTAGGGCACAGAGGTCCTGCTCAAGATGTGGAGCCTCCTTTCTTGATCCCTGAATGCCAACAAGCTCAGAGTGACCATAGATGTCTTCCCTGTCCAGGGTGAAACTTTCTAAAGGCCTCCAGACTTTTTGCATGTGGCAAAGAACAGTGCAGGATGCTTCAGTTCTTCCTTTTTCATCTGTCCCTGCACCCCCTCACAGGAGGAAGCGGTCTCAGAGGGATTTTGCTTCTGGAATGTCAGGAGAGGAAACCTCATTTGGATGAGTCACCAGACGAGTTTCCCAACTTCCTTCCTGGTGGTGCTCAGGATACCTTGGAGGAGGGTAAGATTCCCCCCGATAGGGAAGACCATTCGTCTATGCTTCATCTCATTATTTATTTATTTATTTATTTACCATTTTTATATACCGAAATTCATGTAGCAAAGTTACATATCACTTTGGTTTACATTAGAACATTAACAAGCATGTAAGAATGTGATTACATAGAACAGGGAGATAAACTTATTATTTTATTTTATTTATTTAACAGTTTTTTATACCGACCTTCATAGTAAATAACCATATCGGATCGGTTTACATTTAACAAGGGTATAACTGGAGAAACAAATTTAAGTAAACGAAGGATAACCATAGGAAGGAATAAGTCAAAGTTACAATAAACAGGGAAATAGAACTTGGAAGCTTGCAACAAGCTGGAAAGAAGATAAAGGCCGGAGTAAATATAAAGTGTTACCATAGAGTGTACGGGTTAAAGCCTAAAAGGTGCTTTAACCTGGAGGTGTCAGAGTCCATTGTTCGTGGGTATAAATACCAGACCGGGTAAGAGTGAAGAACAAATTAGTGAATGTCCGGTGGATCGGCGAAGGCTTGGTGAAAGAGCCAGGTTTTAAGTCTTTTTCTGAAAGTTAAAAGGCAAGGCTCCAATCTGAAATTTGATGGGATGCTGTTCCAGACAGATGGGCCTGCTATCGAAAAAGCTCTGTCTTTGGTCGTAGAGAGGCGTGAAGCTTTTGTGGGGGGAAATGTCAGTGCCTTTGTGAATATCTCTAGTCGGTCTGTTAGAGGAGTGGAGTTTGAATGGGATTTCCAAGTCGAGTTGAAGTTGATGATGGATGGTTTTGTGAATCAAGGTGATTGATTTGTATAGAATTCTGAAGTTCACTGGTAACCAATGTAGGTTCTTGAGGATGGGTGAGATGTGTTCGCCGCGGCTGGTACTGGTCAGCAATCTCGCTGCCGCGTTTTGTATCATCTGCAGTGGTTTGGTAGTGGACTTGGGGAGGCCTAGGAAAAGGGCCTATTATTAATAGAATTAGATTGCAGTCCCTAATTTCTCAGTCTCTACTCATGCTGCAGATTGCTGAGGCAAGGGAGCCATGCTATCAGGGCCCAAGAGGACCCTATTAGGATTAGCTTGCTTAAATCTTCCCGATGCACCAGATGGTGCAGGATTTAATTAACCTAGAGTGGGGAACTCCCCATCAGGATGTATCTGCTAGATCCTAAGCTGAAGGAGCAATTCTGTTTTCCCAGAGTGTATGCCTTGGTGTGCTCAATGACTAAAATATATTAATATAGTAACATAATGAATGACAACAGATAAAGCCCAAAATGGTCCATCTAGTCTGCCCAGTAAGTTTATTTTTTAATTATTTTTAAAAGAGAAGTAGCAACTGCTACTCTGTGTACAGGGTACCCCCAAGCCTTCTTTTAATCATAATGGTAACTGCCGCTCTGTGCTGGCTCCCCAAGCACAAATGTAAACTTTTAGGTATACTAGTAAAGGGACCCCATTTGTTCATTTCCATTCTCTAGCCAACAGGGATCCTCTGTGTTTGTCCCACATCCTTTAGAATTCCATCACCATTCTTGTCTTCACCACCTCTTCCAGGAGGGTATCCTATGCATTTACCACCCTTTCTATGAAGAAATATCTCCTGACATTGAGTTTTCCACCCTGGAGTTTCATATAATGAACCCTAGTTTTCTAGCTTCCTTTCCATAGGAAAATATTAGATTTTTGCACATTGTTAATTCCTTTCAGTTATTTGAAGGTTTGTATCATATCTTCCTTGTCTCTTCTCTTTTCCATGGTATATGTATTAAGGTCCTTCAGTCTCATCTGATAGAGCTTTCTGTACAGATCCCACACCATTTTGGTTACCTTTCTCTGAACAGCTTCCATTCTGTCCTTATCCTTTTTGAGATGAAGTCTCCGAAACTGAACATAGTATTCCAGGTGAGGGTTCAACAAGGATCTGTACAGTGGCATTATCACCTCCTTTTTTCCTGCTGGTTATGCATCTTTCAATGCAGCTCAGCATCTCTCAGGCCTTAGCCATCACTTTGTCACATTTCTTTTTCACCTTCAGATCATCAGACACTATCACCCTGAGCTCACTCTCCTAGTTTCTGCAAATAAGTCTTTCACCCCCCCCCCCCCCCCCCCCAACCCACACAACTCATTCAGATTACTGTGTCCCAAATGCATGACTCTGCACTTCTTGGCATTGAATTCCAACTGCTAAACCTTCAATTGCTTCTCCAGTTTTTTAGGTCACTTTTCATTTTTTCCACTTTCTCAGGTGTATCACTCAGTTGCAGATAGTGTAATCTGCAAACAGACAAATCTTTTTAAAAATAAAATAAAAATAATATATAATATTTATATACTGCTGATTTCCAAACAAATGGTTCAATGTGGACCAGCAAATTATCTGAATTTGATCTTAACTGCCTTGTAGGGGTGTATTTTTTAAATTTATTTATAAGAGAACATGGATCTTCTTGATTTAGCAACTTAAAAATAATAATCATTACTTTGTATTGAGTACACCATTTTACAGGCAACGATTGTAGTTGACACAAAACTGGAATAATATGGTCAGATCATAGAAGACCCTTCAAAATCTGAGCTACTATATTCTGAATTAACTGTAATGCTCTCATACTTGTTTGAGGTAAACCAACAAGAAGCCTTCTAATCCCTCTGCAATAATTGTTTACAGAGATATTGAACTGAACCGGTCCCAGAATTGTTCCCTGAGAAATTTCATTTATTCTCCTTTCTTCAGAATAGATTCCATTTACCACTACTCACTTATGACTGCCAGTCGGCCAATTTGTAATCCATTTCACCACCTTAGGACCCCCACTAGGCTTCTCATCTTGTTTATGAGCCTTCTATGCAGGACCGTATCAGAAGCCTGGCTGAAATCCAAGTAAACCACATCAAGCTCTCTTCCTTGATCCAACTCTCTAATTACTAGGGATGTGAATCGTTTTAGGACGATTAAAATTATCGTCCGATAATTTTAATATCGTCTTAAACCGTTATGGAACACAATACAATACAGATTCTAACGATTTATCGTTATAAATCGTTAGAATCGTGAGCCGGCACACTAAAACCCCCTAAAACCCACCCCCGACCCTTTAAATTAAATCCCCCACCCTCCCGAACCCCCCCCAAATAACTTAAATAACCTGCGGGTCCAGCGGCGGTCCGGAACGGCAGCGGTCCGGAACGGGCTCCTGCTCTGAATCTTGTCGTCTTCAGCCGGCGCCATTTTCCAAAATGGCGCCGAAAAATGGCGGCGGCCATAGACGAAAAAGATTGGACGGCAGGAGGTCCTTCCGGACCCCCGCTGGACTTTTGGCAAGTCTCGTGGGGGTCAGGAGGCCCCCCACAAGCTGGCCAAAAGTTCCTGGAGGTCCAGCGGGGGTCAGGGAGCGATTTCCCGCCGCGAATCGTTTTCGTACGGAAAATGGCGCCGGCAGGAGATCGACTGCAGGAGGTCGTTCAGCGAGGCGCCGGAACCCTCGCTGAACGACCTCCTGCAGTCGATCTCCTGCCGGCGCCATTTTCCGTACGAAAACGATTCGCGGCGGGAAATCGCTCCCTGACCCCCGCTGGACCTCCAGGAACTTTTGGCCAGCTTGTGGGGGGCCTCCTGACCCCCACGAGACTTGCCAAAAGTCCAGCGGGGGTCCGGAAGGACCTCCTGCCGTCCAATCTTTTTCGTCTATGGCCGCCGCCATTTTTCGGCGCCATTTTGGAAAATGGCGCCGGCTGAAGACGACAAGATTCAGAGCAGGAGCCCGTTCCGGACCGCTGCCATTCCGGACCGCCGCTGGACTCGCAGGTTATTTAAGTTATTTGGGGGGGGGGTTCGGGAGGGTGGGGATTTAATTTAAAGGGTCGGGGGTGGGTTTTAGGGGGTTTTAATGTGCCGGTTTTTCGATTTTTCGATTTTTAATGATTTTTAACGATTTTTCACGATATTTTACCCCCCCAAACGGCAACAATACGATTCCCTCCCCCTCCCAGCCGAAATCGATCGTTAAGACGATCGAGGACACGATTCACATCCCTACTAATTACCCAAACAAAAAAAATAAAAATCTGATTTATTTGGCAGGACCTTCCTCTAGGAAAACCATGTTGTCTTAGATCCTGTAACCCACTTATTTGCAGATAGTTCACTATCCTTTCCTTTAGCAGTTCCTCCATTAATTTTCACACCACCCAAGGCAAGGCTAACCAGCCTGTAGTTTCCAGTCTCCTCCCTGCTACCACTTTTGTGAATTGGGACCACCACCCTTCTCCAGTCCTGCAGCACCACTCTCATGTTCAAGAATCTATAAACAGGTGTTTCCTCAGATCCTCCAGCACTTCTCAGAGCTCCCTAACTATCCTGGGATGTATCTCAACTTGCCCCATAGCATTGTCCCCTTTCAGTTTTCTTAGTTCCACCCAAAGAATCTCTTCTGTAAATGGAAATGTATGGAGATGTATCTAACCTATTCTCATCTGTACCCTTGCTAGCTAGCAACTGATTTCTGCTATTTCTTCATCTTTCTCCATACTTTGTTCCTTTTCTCCTTTCAATTTTATAATGCCACCTCTGGGCTTCCTCTTTTCTCTGATATATCAGAAAATTGTTTTGACACAACACTTCACCTCTTTGACAATCTTTTCTTCTGCTCAAGCTTTTGTCTTTCTTATTTCTTTCCTTGTCCCTGCCTCACCAGATATTCTTTCCTGTGTATCTCTTTTTGTGTTCCTCTGTATTTTTTGAATGCTGCTCTTTTAGCTTTATTTTCCCCTTGGACAACCATATCAGTTTACCTTTTTTTGTTTTTTGTAAATAAAGATTGTAATCTCCTCCTAGCCTTCTAGACCCTCCTCGAGATACTTTGCCATTTTGCAAATGTCTATGTTTTTTTAAATCTAGGACCTTGATCTTTGTGTGATTTTCCTCCCTCTTGACTGATAT
Organism: Rhinatrema bivittatum; assembly: GCF_901001135.1. Lineage (NCBI taxonomy): Eukaryota > Metazoa > Chordata > Amphibia > Gymnophiona > Rhinatrematidae > Rhinatrema > Rhinatrema bivittatum. The sequence goes on from NC_042621.1 coordinate 144,734,770, forward strand.
ATCAAACCATACTGACTAATGACCACTGATGCCAAGATGGCCACCTACCTTAACATTTGAGATACTGTCTCATCTGTGAGTAGCAGATCCAGTAGCGATCCTCCACTTGTAGGTTCCATCACCATTTATTTGAGCCTAGCCCCTTGAAGGGCATCCACAATCTCTCTACTTGCAGATTGTGCAACATGAATACTCCAATCCATATCCAGCAGATTAGAATTTCTAATGTGCAGCACTTATCCCTTCCACATATTGGATGTCTTCAGTCAGATCTCTGTCCAGTTCTTCTTCTGATTTGGAGTATAAATTGAAGTTCCATCACCTCTTTTTAAGACAGCCCACAATTTTTCTGCCTCTGTATTTCAGTTGCTTGGATATTGTTTTTTAGATAAAGAGCCCCATTTCTGTCATCTCTATCCTTTCTGAACAAATGTATCCCAGTATGGCCATATCCCATTCATGAGAAACACAGAACCATGTTTCCATAATAGTAACAATATCCAAGTCCGCTTCCACCATTAGGGCCGGGACTCCGAGCATTTTTGCTTATCACTTTCCAGCTTTTCTCACTCGGCTTGGTGCTGTTCCTGGACACCTTTTCTGCTCTATTGAGCTTATCTTTGTTAATTGGGGTGACATTCCAAATTCCTTCTACTACCCTCATCATCTGATTTAAATGCTTTATGACATATGATTTGAATTTCTCACTTAAAAACTTTTTTCCTGCCACAGACAGATGTTTGGCTCTTTATTATAAAGTATTTTTCTATTCCATATATTGCCCTAGCCCCCAGTATATCCAAAACCTTCCTGAAATCAGATTTTGACCCATGTATTGAAGTTTTTTATATGGCTTAGCCTTTCCCCCTTCTTTCTGTTAACAGGTAACACTTCTGAAAAGGGAACAATCTTTGTGTTGCCTTTGGTAGCTCACAGGCTCCTCATATGAACCACCGCAATTATCCCTCAGGCCAGGACCAATTTCATATTTCCTGGGCTTCCCTTCCTTCTTGTGCGGAGAGATGCTAAGCCATGACTTGACAGGATGCCACCAAAGATCATTGCAACGGAACGCTGCCAACCCTCATTCTAGCCCTCTCTAGGGGCGCATGTGTGCCTGATGTCATCCAGTTTAAAGGCCTATCGCAGGAAACAGTAGAAGGCACCCCTTGATGACATCATCCCCTCAGACTTGTAAAAGGCCTGGCCTGACACTCCACCAATGCCTCGGCAACAGGTCTCTCTACAGTTTAGTAGTGCAAGTTGATTCAGCGTTGTCTTCAGTTCCAGTTCCTTGTCTTCACCTTAAGTTCCAGTAGTCCTTGCCTTTGTCTTCAATGATCCTTGTCTTCATCCCCAGTATCTGTAGTCAGTCCTTCAGTTCTCCAGTTCTCCAGTTCTTTAGTCCCTCAGTCTTTAGTTCTCCACGTCTCCTCATCTATCTGTTTGTTCTTTTCCTAGAAATCCTTCCCTGCCTATTTATCCCACCTTTCCCTTCAGATAACTGGTATTGACCTCAATCTGCCTCCTGGATTTTCTTGAATACCGCCTGCCACTGACCATTGTTTATAGTTTACTCTAAGAAGTGTCAGTAACTTGCACAATGGTAAAATCTATAGGTCTGAAAAGGGTTATTTGGACAGATAAGTACTTATTGTTGTGTCCGTCGGTTCCCGACGCCCTCTCTCCGTCCTCCTTACCTCTTTGGTGCCTCCCTATTCGCCCGCAGGAAAATTGGCTGCCGCGGCGTCCTTCTGCCAAAGTCCACCGGCGTCCCCGGACTGGCTAGACCCTGCAACCCGCCATGTTTCCTGGAGGCCTAGGGGCGTGCACGTGGCACGGCCCCGATTGAAGTACCGGCGATGGTGCAAACCTCAGGGGCGTCCCCCTGAGATGACGTCACCCGCGACGGATATATAAGGTCTTAGAATTTGCTAACACATCGAGTTAGCAAGGAATGGAACGGACTCGCTTCAGATTCCAAACTACTCTGCCTCCTCGGATTTACCAGGGGTACCCACTCCTCAGGGGCCTCGCTCTCTCCTTTGTTTTTCAGGTGACAGTGTGGAACTGGTACTCGCTCCTCGAGGGCCCACATTCCAAGACTTGTTCCGTATTCACTTCTGCCTGGAAGTCATCGCTGACTACTACATCTGTGAGTTGCCATCGCTCTCTCAGAGCTTTCCCTGGAACCAGGTACTCGGTCCTCGAGGGCCTATACATTCCAGCTCCTGGGCTTCTATGAGACATTGTGTGAGTGTTACCATCAGGTTCTATCCATGAACCCTGCATAACTTGCCTATTCACTATATTTCAGTTTCTCTAAAGCTCAGCCTCCAGGGATCACTGTTCCAGTATCTGAGGGACTACAACCCAGCGGGCATTCCAGCTCACTACTGCCACCTCTGGTGGTTCAGTATACTGTCTAATAAAATAACTAGTGTGTGTCTGTCTCCTAACTCTGAGCCTGACCAGTGGTCCTTCTCGGGATCTTCCCCTGGGGGCGTGGTCATCTGCCACCGGTCCAAGGATCCACCCACAGCTCTCCTAAATAACAACAGATTGCTAACTCCTATCTGATTGCTACTCCCAACAGATAGCAGCTTCTAACACTTATCCAGTTAAGTTAGATATCTGGATAAGGCTAAAAAGTCCTACTTATTTGGATAAATCAGACAGCCGGCTAAGCACTGTTGGTAGATTTATCCAGCTATCTGACTTACCAGGTCATTTATCAACTCGTGTTATGGAGTTTTTGCATGCAAAAAACGCCTTAATTCATGTGATAAGCACCTTAACCCATGGTATGATGCACATTTTTAAAAGGGGAGGGTTTAGGGGCGGGATTTCTGCAAAAGTGGGCTGGCTTTGCAAAGCCATAGCGCACAATATCACACAATTTTAACAACAAAAATAATTACACCTTTTTCAATTACATTAAGCTGTGCGATATCATGCATTATGCCCATAACAGAATTTGCAAGCAAATTCATTTTTGGGCATTTTTATACTAGGGAAAGGCCTGAGATGTGGAGAGAAGGGAAAAAAAAGAGAGAAAGAGTCTCTGGGGATGGCACCATAGTAAGCAATTATTTATGCTACTATAGGAGGCCTACCTAGTAACTCGAGGTGAGGTTTAGGTAGTAGTGTAGGAGTTAGGGGCCACTTTTATAAGTAGAATGAGACGTACAAAAGAACAGTAAACTCTTATGAAGATTTTATGGCCTTCGGAGTGAGAAAACTCACACAACGATGAGATTTGTACAATGTTCTCTCAACATAGAGTCCATCAAGCTAGGTTGAGAGAACATTGTTCAATGTCATGATTGTGTGAGTTTCCTCACTCTGAATGACATCAAATCTTCACAAGAGGGTACCGTTCTGTTTGTATGTCTCACTCTGCATGTAAAAGTGGCCCCTAAACCCTACACTACTATCTAAACCTCACCTTGAGTTACTAGGTGGGCCTTCTATAGTAGCATAAATAGCTAACTACTAGGGATGTGAATCGGGCTTCGGACGATTCAAAAAATCATTAATATTTTCAAAATCATCACGATAAGAACATAAGAACATAAGAAAATGCCATACTGGGTCAGACCAAGGGTCCATCAAGCCCAGCATCCTGTTTCCAACAGTGGCCAATCCAGGCCATAAGAACCTGGCAAGTACCCAAAAACTAAGTCTATTCCATGTTACTGTTGCTAATGGCAGTGGCTATTCTCTAAGGGGCGGATTTTCAGAGCCCTGCTCGCGTAAATCCGCCCAAAACCGGGCAGATTTACGCGAGCAGGACCCTGCGCGCCGGGAAGCCTATTTTACATAGGCCTCCCGGCGCGCGCAGAGCCCCGGGACTCTCGTAAGTCCCGGGGTTCTTTGAGGGGGGCATGTCGGAGGCGTGTCGGGGGCGGGCCCGGTCGTCGCGGCATTTCGGGGGCGTGTCGGCAGCGTTTTGGGGGCGGGTACGGGGGCGTGGCTACGGCCCGGGGCGGTCCGGGGGCGTGGCCGCGGCCTCCGTACCCGCCCCCAGGTCGCGGCCCGGCGCGCAGGAGGCCCGCTGGCGCACGGGGATTTACGCCTCCCTCCGGGAGGCGTAAATCCCCCGACAAAGGTAAGGGGGGGGTTTAGACAGGGCCGGGCGGGTGGGTTAGGTAGGGGAAGGGAGGGGAAGGTGAGGGGAGGGCAAAGGAAAGTTCCCTCCGAGACCGCTCCGATTTCGGAGCGGCCTTGGAGGGAACAGGGGTAGGCTGCGCGGCTCGGCGCGCGCCGGCTATACAAAATCCATAGCCTTGCGCGCGCCGATCCAGGTTTTTAGCAGATACACGCGGCTCCGCGTGTATCTACTAAAATCCAGCGTACTTTTGTTTGCGCCTGGAGCGCAAACAAAAGTAGGCTATTCGCGCGCCTTTTAAAATCCGCCTCCAAGTGAACTTAATAGCAGGTAATGGACTTCTCCTCCAAGAACTTATCCAATCCTTTTTTAAACACAGCTATACTAACTGTACTAACCACATCCTCTGGCAACAAATTCCAGGGTTTAATTGTGCGCTGAGTAAAAAAGAACTTTCTCCGATTAGTTTTAAATGTGCCACATGCTAACTTCATGGAGTGCCCCCTAGTCTTTCCACTATCCGAAAGAGTAAATAACTGATTCACATCTACCCGTTCAAGACCTCTCATGATTTTAAACACCTCTATCATATCCCCCCTCAGCCGTCTCTTCTCCAAGCTGAAAAGCCCTAACCTCTTTAGTCTTTCCTCATAGGGGAGCTGTTCCATTCCCCTTATCATTTTGGTAGCCCTTCTCTGTACCTTCTCCATCGCAATTATATCTTTTTTGAGATGCGGCGACCAGAATTGTACACACTATTCAAGGTGCGGTCTCACCATGACGTGATACAGAGGCATTATGACATTTTCCGTTTTATTCACCATTCCCTTTCTAATAATTCCCAACATTCTGTTTGCTTTTTTGACTGCCATAGCACACTGAAATGAAAATTTCAATGTGTTATCCACTATGACGCCTAGATCTCTTTCTTGGGTAGTAGCACCTAATATGGAACCTAACATTGTGTAGCTATGGCATGGGTTATTTTTCCCTATATGCATCACTTTGCACTTGTCCACATTAAATTTCACCTGCCATTTTGATACCCAATTTTCCAGTCTCACAAGGTCTTCCAGCAATTTATCACAATCTGCTTGTGATTTAACTACTCTGAACAATTTTGTATCATCTGCAAATTTGATTATCTCACTCGTCATATTCCTTTCCAGATCATTTATAAATATATTGAAAAGTAAGGGTCCCGATACAGATCCCTGAGGTACTCCACTGCCACTCCCTTCCACTGAGAAAATTGTCCATTTAATCCTACTCTCTGTTTCCTATCTTTTAGCCAGTTTGCAATCCACAAAATGGCATCGCCACCTATCCCATGACTTTTTACTTTTCCTAGAAGCCTCTCATGAGGAACTTTGTCAAACACCTTCTGAAAATCCAAGTATACTACATCTACCGGTTCACCTTTGTGATTTGTCACATTTTACATTATCAGTTCAAAGGAATGCACATTTCTACTTTTTTGTTTTGTTGGTATATCTAAATAATGTCTTATCTTCTAGTTTAACGACATTAGCTATTTTTGCTCTATTTGCATCTTAAGCGCATTGACCACCTTCACTGCTTTCGTCAGGTTTTACAGATATTATTATTTCTTCTTCTTTCTGAGGTTCCTTGTATATTTTGAATACTAGACTTTTGACCTTATATTTTCTATCATCTCTTTTGAAAACAATATTGATCATTTATTCCTATTACTTTTATTTACTTTCTTAATATATATATTTCTTACCTTTAGTATTGCATCTTTCAATTTAGCCCACTGTCCTTTTACTTCATAGAGATCGTCTTGTTCTGCCAGTACTTTCCAAGGCACTCCTTCTATTTTACAAATATGTTACTCTTGAAGTGCAGGAGCCTGACCTTTGCAGCTTCTTGGTAAATTTCTGTGACACCATCATATCAACTATTGTCTGGAACCTGAATATTTGTCCTGTTACAAGTAAATTACTTTGAAGAGTTTAGGAAGGAGAAACCCAAAGAGAAAACATTTGACCATGAACTTTGAGTTCAAAATGGAAAGATAAGTGCTTCCAAGTTTCTTAGATTATGCAAGAATGGCAGTTTTCCACAGAAGATGTTACATTTAGAATGAATATTTTCATTGAAAAGCATTATTAATTTTCTAAAAATGTCTTTCTTCAGCTGTATTTATTTGAAAATGAGATTGATGTTCCTTTTATCATTAACTCAAGCTGATGTGAATATTTCACCTTAACCAGAAAGCAACGCTGGTTGCCATAGTTATAATTGAAATATGACTTCTGATGAATATGGGCCAGCAATCTGCACAGATCTATGATGTTTCAAATACTGTATCCAATTCATGAATTTGACAGGCGTGCAGCTAGAAATTTGTAATGTGAATGAGTTTGGGAGGAGGCAGGCCTCCCAGTGATATTGGGTGAACTATAAAAATTACACATATATTTAAAGCAATGGGGGGGGGGGGGAGGGATCTTCTGTTTCTCTCATTCTTCTATCACCTGCTGTCCATCCTGTATCTTTCCTTTTCCTTTTTTTTTTTATAATACTACTTTCTCATTTCCTTACACTACTCCTTGGTCAATCCTCTTCATTCTCTCCTTTTTCTTTTTTATCCATTCATTCCTCCTTATCTGTCTCTGTTTCTCTCTTGCCTTCCATTACTTCCTTCCACCATTTTATTTACCAACCACTGTCTCTTTCAGTTCTTCTTTCATTTATTTAAGATATTTATATAAAGTTTGTCACAATAGCCCAGAGTGGTGAACAATGAAAATATTCATAAAATAGTATAAACAGACAAAAGACAACAAAAAAGATAACAGAAAAATATCAACAGCCCATGCATGAGAAGACAAACATAATGAGGCAAGAGCCAGGTGCAATGAGCTTGTGTTTATAAAGTCAGAGCTTCAGGATTTTTCCTTACATAGCACCTCTCCGTAGAAAGCTAATTGGAATAAAAATGTTTTCAACTGTTTCTTGAAGATCTTTTCTCTATATTTATAAATGATCTGAAAAGAAATAAAACGAGTGAGGTAATCACATTTGCAGATGATACAAAATTGTTCAGAGTAGTTAAATCACAAGCAGATTGTGATAAATTGCAGGAAGACCTTGTAAGGCTGGAAAATTGGGCATCAAAATGGCAGATGAAATGTAATGTGGATAAGTGCAAGGTGATGCATATAGGGAAAAATAACCCATGCTATAGTTACACAGGACCTGATTTACTAAGGCATTTCTCCTTCTCTGTGTCTGTGGCAAAAATGCTTAGTAAATGAGGCTCAATGTTAGGTTCCATATTAAGTGCAACCACCCAAGAAAGAGATCTAGGCGTCATGGTGGATAACACATTGAAATCGTCAGTTCAGTGTGCTGCGGCAGTCAAAAAAGCAAACAGAATGTTGGGAATTATTAGAAAGGGAATGGTGAATAAAACGGAAAATGTCATAATACCTCTGTATTACTCCATGGTGAGACCGCGAATACAACAAATCTTCTCCAAATTATTTGGCCGTCTAAAGGAGCAAATTTAAACAAAATCCCCACCTTCCTGATCCCCCCCCCCCCGCAAGAATTGCCAAAACTCCCTGGTGGTCCAGCGGGGGTCCAGGAGCCATCTACTGCACTTACGCAGTCTGCTGCCGTATTCAAAATGGCGCCGATAGCCTTTGCCCTTACTATGTCACAGGGGCTACCGGTACCATTGGTCAGCCCCTGTCACATGGTAGGAGCACAAGATGGCACCAGCCGTACATTGCTCCTACCATGTGACAGGGGCTGACCAATGGCACTGGTAGCCCCTGTGACATAGTAAAGGCTATCGGTGCCATTTGCCCTCCCTTCCCCTACCTAACCCACCCCCCAGCCCTACCTAAACCCCCCAACCTTTATTTTACGCGCAGCGCCGGGCCTTTTAAAAATAGGCCTGGCATGTGTAACCCCCCTACACGCGTAAATCCTCCTGGATTTATACGCATAGGGCTTTTAAAAAATGAATTCTTTGCTTCCTTGTTTACTAATGAGGATGTTGGGGAGATACCAGTTCCGGAGATGGTTTTCAAGGGTGATGAGTCAGACGAACTGAATCAAATCACTGTGAACTGGGAATATGTAGAGGGCCAGATTGACAAACTAAAGAGTAACAAATCACCTGGACTGGATGGTATGCATCCTAGGGTAATAAAGGAACTCAAAAATGAAATTTCGTATCTATTTGTTAAAATTTGTAACCTATCATTAAAATCATCCATTGTACCTGAAGACTGAAGAGTGGCCAATGTAACCCCAATATTTAAAAAGGGCTGCAGGGGTGATCCGGGTAACTATAGACCAGTGAGGCTGACTTCAGTGCTGGGAAAAAGAGTGGAAACTATTGTAAAGATCAAAATTGTATAGCATATAGAAAGACATGGTTTAATGGAACACAGTCAACATGGATTTACCCAAGAGACGTCTTGCCTAACAAATCTGCTTCATTTTTTTGAAGGGGTTAATAAACGTGGATAAAGATGAACTGGTAGATGTAGTGTATTTGGATTTTCAGACAAAGTCCCTCATGAGAGGCTTCTAAGAAAACGAAAAAGTCATGGAATAGGAGGTGATGTCCTTTCGTGGATTACAAACTTGTTAAAAGACAGGAAACAGAGAGTAGGATTAAATGGTCAATTTTCTCAGTGGAAAAGGGTAAACAGTGGAGTGTGTCAGGGATCTGTACTTGGACTGGTGCTTTTCAAGATATATATATATATATATATATATATATATAAATAAATGCTGGAAACGAATACGACGAGTGAGATTATCAAATTTGCAGATGATACAAAATTATTCAGAGTAGTTAAATCACAAGCAGATTAAAATACAGTCCATTAACAGCTATTAATCAAGTTTACTTAGGGCATAGCCACTGCTATTAATTGCATCAGTAGCATGGGATCTTCTTGGTGTTTGGTTATTTGCCAGGTTCTTGTGGCCTGGTTTGGCTTCTGTTGGAAAAGGATGCTGGGCTTGAAGGACCCTTGGTCTGACCCAGCATGGCAATTTCTTATGTTCTTATGTTCCACAGTCTGGCTGTCATGCCTGTACTATGCTGCCTTGGGGGTCATTATATTACATGTGAGTTTAGGCTCCTTACCTTTCACATTGTGTCTAGATCCCAAAGGCAACCCAGTACCAGGCTGTCACCCTGACTGTGTAAGACAGCCTGGTCCCCAGCAGCTGAAACACCCTTCTAGGGCCTCTGCTGGTTGCCCTTGCCCATTGTACAGCAAATGGTACTCCCTCACTCATCATCAGCTTTTCTTTACTTTGACAGATAGCTAGATCCTCTCTACCAGAGCATTATTTGCACAGGGACTATTATGAATACTACCATCCATCAGAATTACTTAGCCAGATAAGTAACAGTTTTTGGTAGGGATGTGCATTCGTTTTAAACAAATTTGAAAAATGCAATGAATAAGGACAATTTGCTTCATTCAGGGGCCCTGAAACAAATTGAGTACCCCTGGAATGAACCTTATTCATTGCATTCATTTAAAATTAATGCATTGGGACAAGGCTTCTCCTAGTGCATAGGCCAAGGCCCAGAGCAGGGGCTGTGGCCTATGACCAAGTGCAGTCCCGGCACCTTGGCCTAGGCCTAGGCCTCAAGCCAGGGCCTTGTCTAGGGCATAGGAAAGGCCCAAGCACAATGCCAGTGTCTGGGCCTAGGCCCATGCCAATGCCGGGGCCTCACTTGAGACACAAGCCCCCTAGTCCATCAGGTATCTGAGGGTCAGGCCAGGTCCTAATGCTTGGGCCTTTGCCCAGGACCAGGTCCAATGCCAGAGCCTGGCCCAGAGGCAGGGTCCCGATGCCTGAACCTAGGCCTAGGCCAGAACCTGGACCCAAGCCCAATGCCACGGCCCAGCCCAGAATCCATCCTCTTTTTTCTTCTTTCTTCTTTAAACAGTCATTGCTGTACATCATAAAGGTGCCATCCACCAGGGAGAGTGTGCCAGAATTAATTAACTCTGGTGTGACCCCCCCCAGTGCACAGCGCAGTTTAAAAAAGAAATAAGAAAGGACAGTGTCTCCAGAGCTGTGAGACCTGGGCTCCTTGCCTAGGCATGACCCTAGGCTGAGGCCCCAGTCTTGGGACCCAGCCTCCAGGCCAGGCTGCAGCATCGGGCCTGGGCCCGGGTCCGGCCTAGGCCAAGACTGAAGTCATAGTGACTTATTGCGGCCTCAGCCTATGCAAGGCCAAGGCTATGCCCTAGGCCTAGACCTCATTAGCAGATCCCCACCAAACTGGTTAAGTGGAGGCCGGGGGAGATTCGGGCCCTGGCATTTTCCTTAACATTTATTGGCTTTTATGCATTGAAGTCAACAAATTTTTTAATATGCACAAATGAAGAAAATTACCAGTTTTACCAATTAGTCTTCCAGTTTGCCCATTCTATCTCTAGGTCATCAAGATTCTCCTGGTTCTAAAGCCTGAACTCCCCACAATTTACCCTGATATCTCATTCAATCAGTATTTGGCTATAAAGAATTTTATTCTCATGTACATCAGATTATTTGCAGGTGTAAATATATGCAGGTAACATACATATGTATGTCACTTTTGCAGTTTATAAAATAGCAATTTATATTCGGAAATGTTGGCCCCACCCTGGAACATCTTTGGCTCAGTCCCTTTTTATACAAGCAAATTTATTTGCATGCCATTACTTGCGAATGCATCTTACAGGTGGATAAAATACCATTCACGTAAATATGTGCTATTTGCACTCACATCTGCTAATTTGTACATGCGCAACACTTTGAAAATTCACCTTTTAGATTGTAAACCCTTTAGGGATAGGTACCCAGATGTAATCTGTTTTGAAATGCCTAAACGTAGAATATAAATAAAATAAATATGAATGCCTGCTGATTATTACTAAAGGTGGATAATTCTTTTTAGTAGTTTCCATTGTATGTAGTCACCAGTTTTCAGATGCTTGGTTATATTCAATTCACACATTGCCCAAAGCTTTAGAAAAGAGCCTTCCCTCAACCTTGGCTCAACATTAAAATTAAAGCTATTAGACTAATTTGATACAGGCTAGGCCAGGAAGATAGTTTAGTTATGATCATATGATTTCCCCTGTAAATATAATACAGATGGCACTTAGATATTACCATCTGACCTGTGCCAATTTTGGGATACACCACCTGATTTTGATGTCATCCAGTAAATCCAAAATAATCTTACTCTAAGTAACCTCAAAAATCCTCATGTACACATAACATTCTCACAAAAAAATATAATTATGCATTTTCATAAAATGTCATGTTATCATAACATTTATAAAGATATCAAACCAATTTCCTGGGCTGGCAAAGCCAACAACTTGAAAGATTTTATTCTGTACCCATTGCTGCTAATTGTGTTGGGGAAGAAGGCAATCATATTTTTTGTTTGATGTCCCAACCCAAAGATCAGCCTCTCTTTTTCCTCTTCCTATATCAGGCACCACAATAAAGCCTCCCTCCCTCTTGATCAATTTTGCTACCCACACAAGGCTTCCATCGCTGCAACCCCTCCCTCTCATCAGTAAGAGTAGTGTGTGTTACCTATATTTGCACCCACCACTGACTGGCTTCAGTTTGGTAGTTTGAACCTCCCTAGGGAAGGAGGCTCAGTAACGACCAGGGGATGGGAAGTAGCCATTTGACTTGTTTCTGCAATGAAGTCTTCTTTGGCAATGGCAGCAGAGATGGGTTACCGACAGGGCTGAGAATGGCAACTCAACTGCCACTGCCAAAGAAAAGTACATTGCATAAACAACTCAAGTGGCTACTTGCCATCCAATAACTGGGTTGCATCTGGTGGCTGTGGGGGCCATCTTTTAATACTTCTCTGGGGCATGCTTGCATTGCAAATTGTGCACACTACCTCAGTGGAGGAGACTGTGCAGAATTAGGGAATAGAATTAACATTGTAACATGGTAATGATGGCAGAAAAAGACTAAATGGTCCATCCAGTTTACCCAGCAACTTTCTTATGTTAGTAACTGACTCTCTGTGCAAGTTACCCTCACGTTTCTGTTAAGGGTAGTAACTGCTGCTCTGTGTATGTTACCCCCAAGCCTTATGTTAAGGGTAGTAATATTAACAGTCAGAACCAAGTACTGTCAATCCCATAACAAAATTACTGTTAACAACATTTTTTTATAAGATAAACAGCTTTCTTAATATTTCAGATAATGCTACCTGAACATACTTTGCTTTTGGGCTTGTCCAAAAAAGCAATCCTGCACCTTTTCCCTAATGTCTGCATATCAGAACCCCAGACCATAAAAGTTAGTGCCAAGTGTTGGCTGTCTTCTGAATCCAATTCCCCTTTTTATCCCCCGCCATTGAGGCAGAGAGCGATGTTGTAGTTGCATCAAAATTATGAAAGCTAATTGGTTAAGGGTAATAATCCTCACGCCTTCTGTTAGGGGAAGTAGCTGCTGCTCCATGAAGGTTTACCCCCAACGAACTCTTTCCTTCATGTCCACCTCTAGCCTTTAGGGATCCACAGTTTTTATCCCATGCCTTTTTTAATTAGTTTACTGTTTTGTCTTCATCACCTCTTCCAGAAGGGCATTCCAGGCATCTACCACTTCTCCATAAAGAAATATTTCCTGATGTTGGTTCTGAATCATTCTCCCTGGAGTTTCATTTCATGACCTCTAATTCTACTGTTTGCTTTCCAATGGAAAAGGATCAAGGATTGTGTATCATTAAAACCTTTCAGGTATCTGAAGGTTTGTATCCTCCTGTTTTCCAGGGTATGCATATTTAGATCCTTCAACCTCTCCTCATAAGTCTTCCGATACATACCATTTTGGTCACCATTCTCTGTACCGCCTCTGTCCTGAGTTAAATGTCTTCCTTTGGCTTCATCTCCCTGAAATTTAATGAAAACCTGAATTGTATCACTGCCTTGATATAATTGCATCCCCAGTCATAAACATTATTTTCCAAATCTGTTAAATATTGTCATGCATATCCATCACTGGTAGAGGTTATAAATCTTTACAAAAGTTATTTAATTTGTTTTTGACAGCTACGGTATAGAGATTTTCTGCCACTGATTGCATGTGTTTGGCTAGTGATTAGATCTATTACTGCTTCAGTCTTTTTGCATAATATTTTCATTTTTATTTAATGGAAAACTCACTGATAAGTAAATAAAAAAATACAGTAATTCAAACAAAGGAAGTATTATTGAATAATGATTAAGAGATTTTTTTTTCCCTTGCATCTACATGCTTAAAGAAGATTTTTAGATGCTTTAGCTTTACCTGTGAGGTATTTCTTTGAAATGCCTCATTCTCTACCATGAAATTTATGCTTCTGTGTCAAAAAGATGCAGCCCCAGGGGTTATTCTAAGTACTTAGATCATTCAACCATGGCTAGAAAGTTGAAAATAAAATAAAACTAAAAATTGAAAATATAATATACAAGGAAATATTCAATTTAATGCATGCTATATGATGTTTCTTACAGTGCCCCATTGGGAGTCTGCACAGAAAAAAATGTTTGGTTTGGTTTGTTATTTTGACTTGGTTACTATTTTTTAATTGTTTCAGTTGCATTTTTTTTGTTCATTTCAATTCCAAGTGTAGGTGCAGGAAGTGGATTGAGTAGACTGAGTAGTACTCAAAACATGACTGTGCGGGTCTCACTCTGTGAATGACCTTGCTGTGTTTCCTTGCTCAATTGCTCTGTGTGTGGGAGCTGCAGAACTCTGAGGTCCCTCACTTTCCACTACAATCCTGACCCCTGAGCAGGCGCTATGTGCGGATTCATACAGAGCTAACAGCGGTGGCACTCGTGCCCCCCTGCCTTGATTCTTTACCACATAAGATTTAGAGTTGCAAGAATAGTAACGTTATTAGGGGTTGTGCAGTCTACACAGACCTTTGGTTGTCACAGAAGTTGTGCAGGCTAAGAAAAGTGCTGTCAATGTGTGGATGCTGTGATGGAACTTGGATAGGCAAGGACTAGATAAAGTTATAGCTGTAGGGCTGATTCTGATGAGTGGTTAGCATCATGCAGCTTTACACTTAGCATTTACTGATATATCAGGTGTTGGGGTATAGGTGCTTGTAGGTATAGTGCAGGTAGGTTAGCTTACCTGTTAGTCCCAACTTTTGGAGATAGTGTGCCCTTAGGCCTCGGCACGACCCCAGAAGACTCCAAGGCAGCTCCGAGGTAGGCAAGACGTGTCCCAGCATGGGTGGAGACGGACAGTCTGACCGTCTGCCGGACCTGCATGCTTCTGGAGCCAACACATGGTGTTGGTTATTGAACAGCCCTCTGACCATTCCCAGCCCTTTCGGACCTGCCACAAGGAATGACAAGAAGCAGCAGGCTGGACTACGGACGAGGGGAGACAAAGGCTCTGGAACATAGACTCTAGACATAGACAAGGAACTTGAAGGTACAGATGAAGGCTCACTTGAGTGCGCAGATGAAGACTCGTGCAAGGACTTTGGATGAAGGTTCAGAAGCAAGGTACTGCAGGCAAAGGTATTCAGGAGAAAGATCAAGTACTGGGTTGAGACTGCAACGCAGTGCGCCCTACACAGCCACTACCCATGGGCTGGTCACGGACCATGCTTGAATGTGAAGCAGGCTCTAGACGAGGTGTGGAATAGATGAAAACTGGAACATGGCGAAGATTCAGTAGAAGCCTGTACCAAGGCGCGCCCTACACTAGAGATGAGCTTCATTTTTTCTACCGTGTAGTTTTTGGAGTCAGACGCTTCGGGGTAAAGTTCGTTTTTCCTCGGTTAGTTTTTTGGAAAAACAAACAAAAAACTAAGCGGGTAAAAATGAAATGGGCCCAAAAAACGACGCGGGAAAACAAAGCTCAAAAAAACCAACCCCAAGCATTAAAATTTACTATAATACATTAAATACAACCCCCTCCCCCACATCCCGATCCCTCCCCAAGACTTACTAACATCGCTGGTGGTCCAGCAGGGTCCCGCGAGCAATTTCTCCCTCCTTGCCATCGGGCTGTCGGGCCTGCCTCTCATCAAAATGGCACCGATAGCCTTTGACCTACTATGTCACAGGGGCTACCGGTGCCATTGGTCAGCCCCTGTCACATGGTAGGAGCAATGCATGGCTGGCACCATCTTGTGCTCCTACCATGTGACAGGGGCTGACCAATGGCACTGGTAGCCCCTGTGACATAATAAGGGCAAAGGCTATCGGTGCCATTTTGAATACTGGCAGCCGATGGCGAGATCACTCCCAGACTCCCGCTGGACCACCAGGGACTTTTGTCAAGTCTTGTGGGGACAGGAGGGTCCCCCAAGACTTGTCAAAAGTCCCTGGTGGTCCAGCGGGGCTCCGGGAGCGATCTCCTGCACTTGGGCTGTCGGCTGCCAGTAATCAAAATGGCACCGATAGCCTTTGCCCTCACTATGTCACAGGGGCTACTGGTGCCATTGGTCAGCTCCTGTCACATGGTAGGAGCAAAAGTGCCTGTACATTCTATCATGCAAGTTAATGTGGAAGCCAATCCTTCAATCCTGTCACCCATTAACACAAAAAGCATACATTGAAAGGAGACGAGGATGTGTGTTCACTGTTTTATATATCTTACATCATCATCCTATGCAAGGAGAAGATAAGAAATAGCAAAAACCAATGTATGTTTCATTTCCTTCATATTTTGTGTACAATGTACAAATATACATTGACATTGGATCTTTACATATACAGGCTTAGCATTTTATCCTTAATGCACAACAATGATTACAACTGAGAACAGCAGTACTGCTGTAATGAAACAAGCAACAACAGCACAACTATTTGCTGTAAACACAAAGGCCCCAGACAGTCCATGTTGAAAGAGTGCACTCAAAGAGGACAGCCTGAGGGCCAAGGCAGCAGAACCAAGACCAAACTGTTTAGCATGAAGGCTGCAGGACCAAGACCAAACTATTTAGCATGGAGACAGCAGGAGGCCCAGGAGGAGATGCAGCAGTATGGAGGCAGCAGGAGGCCAAGGAGGAGAACCAGGAGAAGACCCAGCAGCATGGAGGCACCACTTGCAGGAGCTCATATGAGAACCAGCAGCATAGAGGCACCACATGCAGGAGCAGAGATGAGAACCAGCAGCATGGAGGCACCACTTACAGGAGCTGCTAGATGGCCCAACAAATCTGTGGTGAAGCCCATCCCAGTGGTCTTCTTCCATCTAGATGGCACACCAACTCTGTGGTGAGGCCCAGACCAGCTTTCTTCTTCCATCTAGGCGGCACACCAACTCTGCAGTGAGGCTCAGCCCAGTTGTCTTCTTTGATCTAGAGGGCACACCAACTCTGTGGTGAGGCCGGGCCATGCTTGTCCAAAAAATATTTTCTTACAGCTTGTAGCCAGATAGTTGTTTATTATGTACCATGTCCACCTTGTTGCTTGCCTCTTGGGGGGCATACCTCTGGGGCTCCTACTCCTAGTGCATCTCCCCTGATAGGGACTCCTTTGGGGTGTGGAGTCCACTGAGGCAGTGAGGAATCTGGCATCCTTTGTAGGATTTGCGTTAATATATTTGTGAGGTTGATGATGGTTCATAAGAACATAAGTCCATAAACGTCCAAAGGAGCGAGTGCTGCTCTCCACAATCAATATTTAAGTCACCACGGAGATGCAAGAAAATTAAGTCAGTCCCAGAGCTCCAAATTTTAAATATGCAAATATTTTTATTCATCAAATCGGCAACTCCATTGCTCAAAAAGTACAGAATTTATTCAACACAGGGTCCCCCGACACGGACCTGTGTTTCGCCAAACGCGGCTGCATCGGGGGGGGGGAACATTAGCCCATTAGTCTAGATTCAGAGTGAAATCACTGCCTTCAATGGCTTCCTTGCCACATAGACTTTAATGGAATCTAAAAACAAATGCAAATTAAATTTTTCATTATTTTTGGGATACTGCCGATTTATTTCAGATTTCCACAGACTGCAATAAAAATACCTTCATTCAGTTAAGATCCTATATTCATTTAAAATGAAAGCACAACCCTTCTTTTAGTGATAAATAATCTATGGAAAATTATAGACTCTAATGCAGACACATATTATCTTGCTAAATTACCTGTATTGTGAAGTTTTGAACCTAACTAAGATATCTTATTTTTGGTTTTAATTTCTTGTTATTTTATTTTATATATTTGTAAGTAGACTTTTTTAAATTTGAGTATGTAATTTTGTAAACCGCCCAGGACATATGTCTGGTAATGGGCGGGCAATAAATTGCTGTGAATAAATAAATACATTATATAGTAACTCCTCTTTTAAATTCAATTGTTCTCTTAGCTTTTCTCATTCTCATGAAGGCCTTTTCTCCCTTTCAGTCAGCTTCCTATTCCACTCATGCAACTGAATATCTTTTAGTCAATTTGTTTGACCACATTCTGAGAAGACATCTGGTTAATTCCATTTATAATATTGTCCTCTAGGATCATTCAACAGCTTTTGGAATTGTTGACTATTTTATGCATCACATAAAGCTCTCCTCATTTTGTATTTCTGATCTGGCTTTGGATTGATTTTCTTTTAACTATCCAGTCACTCTCCAGTGCTTTTGTCAACAATTTAACATCTGTTTCTTACCTTTTAACTCTTGGTGTCCTTCTTTATTCTTTTTACGGGTGTTCATATACTCTTCTACAGATCATAAACAACTCTTTTTCTTCTCATCCATATCTCCTTCTGTTTCTTCTTGTTTCTCCTCCTGCCTCTCTTTCATATTGTCCTGAAACTGTTAACCATTTCATTCACTGAATGCATCCAAAACTGAAGCAATGTTTTTCTCAGTTACCCTTAGCACTCCTCTCTAGCTTCCTCTTAGTTTTGTTTCTATTGATTGAACAACACACTTTGTCCTTTACTCGTCATATTTCTAAACTCTGTTCTTTCAAGGCCACCAGCTGTTCAATTTATTTACACAAAATCTGTTTCTCTTTAACATGTGATGTTTTCCCATTGAATCCTGCAAGCTCTTTTTGCCTTCCACCTCAATTATTGAAATAGGCTATTAGCCAGTTTCTCTAAATCTTTTCTCTGGCCAGTCTAGGTTCTTCAAAATAGTTTCAAATTAGAGGTTGGTGGAGACTAATGAATACATTTTCAATAGGGTTATAAATGGAAAATTGGCATATATGAACTGTAAGTAGCCTATATTCATGTATGTACTATTTTATAAACATCAAAATTATGCACTTATTTTTTTTATGCATGCATTCACTGGCACACAAAAGGGGAAAAGTTGTTATTTTATACGAGATATTCATGTAAACTTTTTCTGATTTATTTGCACAGTATTACATGTGCTGCATTGGCTACAGCAATTGATTTCAGACTTGTAGGTTGTCTGTAATTTTTGGATGGGAGGTCTGGGTGAACTGCTGGGCTTCAGGATGAAATGCTAGAGTGTTTAGATGAACTTGAGATGACTGGGTGAACTGGCAGAGATTTTGGCAAACTGATGATTACAGGTACATATGCATACTTAAAAATATACCTGCATCTGTCTAATAAGGTTTTATACATATATGAATATTTTTTTCATGCATAAAAAATACATACATGTGTTTATAACACGGGTAGAGAAGGTAAGCACTTTCATTGCATTTCAAATATTTGTGCATGTTGAAACATACATGTGTACTTTAAGTTCAGAACTACACTGCATTATAGAAGCTAGTTTATAAAATACTAGGATAAATCTCCACATGTCCATTTAAATGCACAAATGCAGTACCACAAATAGGTTTGAAAGTTATCCTCCCTGCATACAATAGTAATCTTTGACTTTGCACTGGTTTTAGAGTAGGTGCAAAGTACACATGGTAAAGTATATAGGGGGATTTAATTTTGAAATTTCATTTTGCTGCCCCCACCCTTAACCCACCCGGGTCCTGCCCCTATTCCTTATGGCTAAAAGTGCATGCACTGTGAAACAGTTCTTTTCAGCCTGAGGAAATTACCTAGGTAACTGCTTAAAAATATGCCCAGGTAGCCCTTTGAAAATGTTCCTCCTTATACCAACTCATGATTAACAGAAAGATGGATTCTATAAGTTAAAGGAAGATTATTTTGAAGACAAAGAAAAAAAATATATATATCATAAATTAAAAATGACCAAACATCCTGTGTATCAGGTGCAAAGTATTTCCACACGTTCCACTAGAAAATGTGCAACTGCTGCTTAATATTGACTGATTGAGAGAGAGTAATTAGGGAAAACTACGTAGGAGTTCAACTTTTAAGGTTTTTGGATTGGAATCCAGTCAGAAGATTATTTTTGAACTATGTAGAAACATGTCTGAATAGGTGCTTTCTTTTCTTAATGAAATTTCCTTTCAAGCACAGTTCAGAATGTACAAGAAGGATGAGGCTTCATCTGCTTATATATCCAACGAGCTGTATATGGAGGACTCAGCAAACTGCTATACTGCATTTCTAAACTCATAAGGAATTTTTGACCTAGTTTATAAATGCTATTAACACTGACTAAGCATCAGTGGTTGGGTTAATTAAACAAACTGCCTAAGCAAGAGAACAACAACTGAATATAGCACAGAAAGGTCTAAAATAACATGAATGTGTGGAATAGTTGCTGGGTGGAAAAATGAGCAGGTTTCATTAGTCTGTAACCTCTCGATTTAAATATCTTTCTAGAAATAAATGTGTTTGCTCATTTTTTAATATTTTTTAATATTTCTTCCTAAGGAATTTGGTGCTCATGAAATGTACCCCGTTATTAACAATGGAGATCACATTTTCTCTTTTTTGATAGAAGGGGGACAGGGTGGTGGTACTGCAAGTTTCCCTATAGTGCACTACAAATGTACCTCAAGCTCTTCATGGAAGTGCCACCTGCATAGATGCAAGGATTGAAAAATATATAGACAAACCAATAATGATAAAGTAAAGATAAACAAGTCATTTTGCCCAATTTGATGCTGGAATGGAGTTTATGGAAAACAGCTATTCAAGAAGGCTGGCAAACTTAAAAAAAAAACCATATTATTCCAAACTGAAGCAGATGCTGCATGGTAGACTGGATAGCAATCATTTGCATAAGAACATAAGAACATCAGAACATGGTCAGACCAAAAATCTATCAAGCCCAGTATCCTGTTTCCAACAGTGGCCAATCCAAGTCACAAGCACCTGACAAATACCCAAACATTAAATAAATTCTCAAGCTACTATTGCTTATTAATTACTAGGGATGTGCAAAGCCCAAACCTCTCAGTTTGAATGCACATCCGTAGTACATTCTGTGTACATTTTCACATGATATTTTGTTCAGGTGTAAATTTTCTCTTCTGCCATTCATATAACAGCTTCTGCGATGTGTAACTTCTGGTTCTTCAGGGGTGGCCTTATTAAGCAATGCCACCACCAGCATGCCAGCCATACTTCACCACCAGGGGCATCAACTGACTGGCATCCCTGGTGAAGGTGGCATTAGTAAGAACCTGAAGGCGAAGCAAGGTTGGAAAGGCCTGCAGCATGAGTTTAACCATTGCCATCATATGCACATGGGGTGAGTAGATTGTGGCTAGTAGGGGTGGAAGCTTATTAGACTATGCAAAGGGATCATTAGGGGGAGCTATAGGGGTGTGGGAATGGGAATTGGGGTTAGTTAGGTTGTGCAATACAGGTCCCTCTGGGGGCCCTAATATGGCCTACAGGTAAGGCAAAAGTCAATAGCTAAGTCTGGATATAGAAACAGATGTATATTTAATTTATTACATGATCAATGTACATGTGTTGCCAATGTAATATAATCCAAGAGTGAAATTGAACACAAGGATAATGAGGGATTACTTAAAACCAATAATCACAAATATAATAAAGGTACAATTATGAGCTAGAAATTCAGAGAAGGAGGCTGCATCTTTTCAAAATCCAGTTCACTTATTACCAAATATGGGGGACAATTTATCCAATTTTATTAACGTGCATAGTTAGTCAATAATATTGCCCATTAAAATTAATGAGACCTATTAACTAACAATGCTGATTTACATGCAACAATACATGTTAATGCAATTGATAAATAGCTCTGCCCTGCTCTCCAATGTTCTCAATCTAGCAGCCTATTTATCAAATTGCACTAACACATTCTTTGTTACGCATTAACTTGCTTTCTTACTTGTGAATGTTCAAAGGAGTTATGCATGTAAATGTAACATATTAGGTGCTACAACCCAAGAAAGAGATCTAGGTGTCATAGTGGATAACACATTGAAATTGTCGGTTCAGTGTGCTGCGGCAGTCAAAAAAGCAAACAGAATGTTGGGAATTATTAGAAAGGGAATGGTGAATAAAACTGAAAATGTCATAATGCCTCTGTATCGCTCCATGGTGAGACCACACCTTGAATACTATGTACAATTCTGGTCGCCACATCTCAAAAAAGATATAATTGCGATGAAGAAGGTACAGAGAAGGGCTACCAAAATGATAAGGGGAATGGAACAGTTCCCCTATGAGGAAAGATTAAAGAGGTTAGGACTTTTCAGCTTGGAGAAGAGACGACTGAGGGGGGATATGATAGAGATGTTTAAAATTATGAGAGGTCTAGAACGGGTAGATGTGAATCGGTTATTTACTCTTTCGGACAGTAGAAAGACTAGGGGGTACTCCATGAAGTTACATGGGGCACATTTAAAACTAATCGGAGAAAGTTCTTTTTTACTCAATGCACAATTAAACTCTGGAATTTTTTGCCAGAGGATGTGGTTAGTGCAGTTAGTATAGCTGTGTTTAAAAAAGGATTGGATAAGTTCTTGGAGGAGAAGTCCATTACCTGCTATTAAGTTCACCTAGAGAATAACCACTGCCATTAGCAATGGTAACATGGAATAGACTTAGTTTTTGGGTACTTGCCAGGTTCTTGTGGCCTGGATTGGCCACTGATGGAAGCAGGATGCTGGGCTTGATGGACCCTTGGTCTGACCCAGTATGGTATTTTCTTATGCTCTTATGTTCTTATACTATCATAGCAATTTTCAAAATCATTTACCTGTGTTAAGTGTGGTTAATGCTGGTAAAACCTATTGACAATTCAATGGCATACATTCTAGAAGTTTTCAAAAGCCCACTTGCATGGATAAAGTGCATTTATACATGTAAAACCCAATTTTAAGTTTGCAAAAGCCTTTGAAAATCAGGCCCAGAGTCAATAGACCCCATTAACCTCAGTAGAGTATCCTTCCTCTCATATTTAAGGCTATGGGGAATTAATGAGTTCATCAAGCCTCTTCTCTCCAACAATTTATCAAGTGAATTGGGGCACAGCAGAGCTTGAAAGGTGACCCTCTTGAAAGGGAGGTTACACAAAATAATTCAAAATAAATTCTAGTTAGACATGGATGAATTTTAAAAGTCATTTATATGCATAAACCTGTGTTTTCTGCATAGGAATGATTATTTCAAAATAGCCCAGGGCTAAGTGCACATAAAAGTACATGCATACTGGTGAGAGGTGTTTTGGGGACAGAGTTGGAGCTTAAGGGGTATATTTTAAAAAGCCTACACACGTAAATCCCAGGGCTTCAAAAAAGGGGTGGGGAGGGGGCGGGACAGGGTGGTACAGGGTCAGGGCGGGGCGGGGCCAGAGGCCTCCGGCACAGTGGCATTTGTCGCACTATTTCCCTCTGCTGTTTGGCCAAAAACGAAGCATCCCTAAAATGGACATGCAAAACATACATGTAAAAATTATATACAATTTTATAATGTGCACACATGAATATGGGCTCACACACAGTTCTTTTAAAGTTATCCTTCTTGCCAATTGGGTGCTGTTGAATATCTAGATAATGATAACCATGTAAAGATATTTGGTTATATTTTGCCGCTCAGTCTCCACTGAATATTGACCCCATATTATTTTTGACATCATTAACTATTCTATTACAGCAGAACATCATTCCCTGGTGTTAATATTATTTAATTGAACTAATGACATAAACTGTTCGGTAGTTCTTTAACTTTGGGTAAAGTAGAATTAATATCAGCCAATATTATTTTTTTAAGAAACTGAGTACATCTGAAGCCTTAAATTTTAGAACAACACATCACTGACTTAGGTGGAAAATCTAATTACAGAATAATTTTGCTGATCTATAATAGAATGTGAACTCTAGTATAGCCTAACTTTCTTCCAAATGTACTGCAAAATTATTAGAAACTGATTTGAAATTATTACAAGTCTCTATATACTAAATTTATTTTGCAATTTTTATCTGATTTGCGAAGGTAGTTAAATGCTAGTTTTACTGTATTTAGATGATAAATAGATATAATTATAACTAAGATATGTTAATATCAATTCTGAGGATGTAAGCAATTGAAAGATTTAATCTTTGAACATATTAGCTACAGCTGCACTAATTACAGTGTTAAATAGATCACTGAGTTCTCTACAGCTGGATTGTAAATATGAGGCAGATGTCTGTTGAAGCACATTCTGTATTTCTTGTTTTAGTGATATAGATATAAGTTGCCCCTTAGTGCATTGATTCTTTATTTACTTAATGTTGCATTTAATGTCAATATTAATTGCATTCTAAATGTTTATATATACTATAGATGCTGTAATATTGTTTTATTTCCAGTCATGAGAGTGATAGTGATAGGTGTTATTGCTGATGAGGTAATGACCAGAGCGTACATTTTCAAAAAGCCACCGAGCAATATTTTTTATTTTTTCAAATGTATAAACTTCCATTTTACTTTCATTATCTTTAGGTGAATTTTTAGCCAAACCTAACCAACAAGGTTTTCAGCTTAGAATGGACCTAAATCTAGTCCATCAAAATTTGACTGGTTAGATTTAAATGTGCTGTTTATGTTACTGGGGTTGAGAGACTAAATTTAGTTGATTAATGCTATGTTGAACACCGTTGTACATCATCATGGGCAGCTCTTGTATCTGATTTGGTGGTATATAAGAAATAAATTGTTATGCCCATCGGTCGCAGACAGCTGCGACCACTAATGCTCAACTTTCTTTGCTGCTCTGACACCGTTGGGGAAAGTGGCGGCCTCCACCAGCTACCACCAACCTGCCTGGCGTTCCTGGGATGGCGTGGGCGCTGCCGACCACCATCTTGCTTTTGGGATCACTTAGGTGCATGTGGGCATGCATGGGCCAGTCTTAAGCACGTCATGGCAGGAACCTCAGGGGCGTCCCCTCCGGATGACGTCTTCACTCCATGATACGTAAGCAGGCTGGCCCTGCCTACAGACGACTTGGCAACGAGTTCCCTCATTGCTGAATCCGCTTCACTCATGACGGACTTCCCATTTCAGTTCCTGCACATTTGCGGGCGGATTTTCAAAGCCCTGCTCGCGTAAATCTGCCCGGATTTATGCGAGCAGGGCCTTGTGCGCCGGCGCGCCTATTTTCCATAGGCCGCTGGTGCGCGCAGAACCCCGGGACGCGCGTAGGTCCCGGGGTTTTCGGAAGGGGGCGTGTCGGGTGCAGGACCCGATGACGCTGCGTTTCGGGGGCGGGGCGCGGCATTTCGGGGGTGGGACCGGGGGAATGGTGCCGGCCCGGGGGCGTGGTCCAGGCCTTCGGACCAGCCCCCGGGTCGGAGCACGGCACGCCAGCACTCCGCTGCTTCTCGCAGGCGTAAATCTACGGACAAAGGTAAGGGGGGGGGTTTAGATAGGGCCGGGGGGGTGGGTTAGGTAGAGGAAGGGAAGGGAAGGAAAGGTGAGGGGAGGGCGAAAGAGAGTTCCCTCCGAGGCCGCTCCGATTTCGGAGCGGCCTCGGAGGGAACGGAGACAGGCTGCACTGCTCGGCGCACACCGGCTGCCCAAAATCGGCAGCCTTGCGCGCGCCGATCCAGGATTTTATAAGATACGCGCGGCTATGCGCGTATCTTATAAAATCCAGCGTACTTTTGTTTGCGCCTGGTGCGCAAACAAAAGTACGTGAACGCGCTTTTTTTAAAAATCTACCCCTTGGCGTGAGACAGTCTGGGTACCCGCTCCTTGGGGGCCCTTCCTCATCTCTGTCTATCCGCTCCACAGAGGGCCTTCTTGCCTTGGACGACTGCCTGTCCCCATTCTCCGGGGCCTCTGCTGGAACTATCCTTACTGTTAGTACCTTGACTCTATGGACCACTACTGTACCATCTGTTGTGTTTGATCCTCTCTGGTGTACCCCGTGCTATGGGCCACTACCATACCATCTCTAGTTGGAGACCTCTTTGGTGTACCTCACGCTGTGGAACTCTACTGTACCATCTCTAGTGGGAATCCCTCTCCAGTGTACCCCTTGCCACGGGTCACTACCATACCATCTCTGAGTGAGGAACCCCTTCGGTGTATCCTGCGCTGCAGGCCACTACTGCATCATCGCTATAGAGAAACCTCATTGGTGTACCCCGCTCTGTGGATCACTACCGGATCTCCACTCCTGAGGTATTCCCTCTGGGTATACCCCACCGCACAGAGTTTGTTATTTTCTCTTGCACTCCCCACTTCTCGGGGAGAGCCTTTTTACCTCTCTAATAAAGACTCTATTCCACAGCTGTGTCTGATGTCCACTGAGATGACGCCTCCCGATGGTGAGGTTCACAGGGCTCCTTCCTGTGGGTGGTACCATCTCTCACCTCAGCCCAGGGCCCACATACCTACAAAACCTAACATAAATGAAATCAGTGATAACCAAATAATTTGTAAACCTGTACTGAAAACATTTCTAGAGTTATCAGTTTTTAATCCAGCTAAGGGGGACATTTTCAAACGCATATCACATGCGATAAGCCGCTATTGCACGTGATAAGCCGCTATCACATGCGGAAAGTCTCGCAACCTAGCTTGATGGACTCTCTACCTGGGTAACATCAAGCTAGGTTGAGAGAACACTGCACAAATCTCATCTTTGTGTGAGTTTTCTTACTCCTAAATTCATCAAATCTTTACAAGAGAGCACTGTTCTGTTCGTACGTGTTACTTTGAATGTCAAAGTGGCCCCTAAGTCCTACACTAATACCTAAACCTCACCTCGAAAGCCTAGGTAAGGCCTCATATAGAGGTATAAATAATAACCTAGTATGAGGGCATGATGGCTTCTCTCTCTCTCTCTCTCTCTCTCTCTCTCTCTCTCTCCTTGTAGAAATGTCCTGAGAGCTAGGTTGGATCTCCAGCAGCTTAAAATGGCATTTGCAAAAACATCACATGACTTTACGCAAATGAAAAAGGTGTAGTTAAAGCTGTGCAATATGGCTGCACAAATTATAAAGCCTGGCCACTAATCCCACTCCTCCCCTTTTTCTAATTTGTATCGTACTATGCGTTATGGCATTTTGGCATGTGTTAAAGGTGGGTTTTTTCATTCGAAAACACCTTAACGCATGTGAAAACACCATATAGCACTTTGATAAATAATCCCCTAAGGTACAAATATGTCAAAGTATGTTTTCAAGTATTAATGCATATGTAATTCCAGCATTATCAATTGCAATTGGTTAACATGCATTATTATCAATTCAATTAATATAATTGAACTAGCGTGAAATGATGTTAAAGTGAAATCTATGAAATGAAAGAATGATATGAAAAAAGAATACACATTAGCTCATTATCCATTTGTGCTGTTAATATATATGAACTATATTGAAATGATGCTAAAATGAAATCTATATTAATGAAAGAATGTTATGCAAAAAAGTATGTGGATTAGCTTACTATCTATTTGTGCAGCAAATAAGCATGCACATTAAAATGTGCAAAATGCAATGCAGATGCATTAATGCACAAAACTTAACTACTCTTCAGAGTTATAGTTGTTTTTGCATTACCATCCATATTAATGCACATGTGCGGTAACACATGCTTCATTTACATCTCATTAACATTGGCCAATACACAAATAAATGTTTAAGCTCATTAACTACTGATGTTAATGTACTTTAGTTCATCAACCCCAAAATTAGCTGGTTAAACTCTTTGAAAATGGAGCCCAAAGTCAGATAAAACCTAATACATTTGAAATTATTTAAACTGAATTTAATAATATTAAATTAAATCTTAGAATATAGATTAAAGATTAATGAAAATGCTAACTAACTATTGTACAACATATGGCAGCTCTATGATCATTTGGCCAATTGATTTCATCACATTTGTACTTTATTTTGTGCTTCAATAATTCAATAATTTTTTGAATAGACAAATCAGGACTGCTCAGAGAAACACAAACTGTGAGTTTACAATAAGAAGGATAATTTTGTAACATAAGAACATAAGAAGAACATAAGAAAATGCCATACTGGGTCAGACCAAGGGTCCATCAAGCCCAGCATCCTGTTTCCAACAGTGGCCAATCCAGGCCATAAGAACCTGGCAAGTACCCAAAAACTAAGTCTATTCCATGTTACCATTGCTAATGGCAGTGGCTATTCTCTAACGGGCGGATTTTAAATGCCCTGCTCGCGTAAATCCGCCCGGATTTACGCGAGCAGGGCCCTCGCGCGCCAGCGCGCCTATTTTGCATAGGCCGCCGGCGCGCACAGAGCCCCAGGACGCGCGTAAGTCCCAGGTTTTTTTTAAGGGGGCGTGTCGGGAGCGTGTCAGGGGTGGGGCCGAATGACGCGCCGTTTCGGGGGCGGGACGCGGCGTTTCGGGGGCGGGACCTGGGGTGTGGTGCCGGCCCGGGGGCGTGGTCGAGGCCTCCGGACCAGCCCCCGGGTCGGATGACAGCACGCCAGCAGTCCGCTGGCGCGCGTAGATTTACGTCTGCTTCTAGCAGGCGTAAATCGAGGGACAAAGGTAAGGGGGGGGTTTAGATAGGGCCGGGGGGATGGGTTAGGTAGGGGAAGGTGAGGGGAGGGCGAAAGAAAATTCCCTCCGAGGCCGCTCCGATTTCGGAGCGGCCTCGGAGGGAACAGAGGCAGGCTGTGCGGCTCGGCGCGCGCAGGCTGCCCAAAATCAGCAGCCTTGCACGCGCCGATCCAGGATTTTATAAGATACGCGCGGCTATGCGCGTATCTTATAAAATCCAGCGTACTTTTGTTTGCGCCTGCTGCGCGAACAAAAGTACGCGATCGCGCTCTTTTTTAAAATCTACCCCTAAGTGAACTTAATAGCAGGTAATGGACTTCTCCTCCAAGAACTTTTCCAATCCTTTTTTAAACACAGCTATACTAACCGCACTAACCACATCCTCTGGCAACAAATTCCAGAGTTTAATTGTGCATTGAGTAAAAAAGAACTTTCTCCGATTAGTTTTAAATGTGCCCCATGCTAACTTCATGGAGTGCCCCCTAGTCTTTCTATTATCCGAAAGAGTAAATAACCGATTCACATCTACCCGTTCTAAACCTCTCATAATTTTAAACATCTCTATCATATCCCCCCTCAGCCGTCTCTTCTCCAAGCTGAAAAGTCCTAACCTCTTTAGTCTTTCCTCATAGGGGAGCTTTTCCATTCCCCTTATCATTTTGGTAGCCCTTCTCTGTACCTTCTCCATCGCAATTATATATTTTTTGAGATGCGGCGACCAGAATTGTACACAGTATTCAAGATGCGGTCTCACCATGGAGCGATATAGAGGCATGATGACATTTTCCGTTGTATTCACCATTCCTTTCCTAATAATTCCCAACATTCTGTTTGCTTTTTTGACTGCCGCAGCACACTGAACCGACGATTTCAATGTGATATCCACTATGACGCCTAGATCTCTTTCTTGGGTTGTAGCACCTAATATGGAACCCAACATTGTGTAATTATAGCATGGGTTATTTTTCCCTATATGCATCACCTTGCACTTATCCACATTAAATTTCATCTGCCATTTGGATGCCCAATTTTCCAGTCTCACAATGTCTTCCTGCAATTTATCACAATCTGCTTCTGATTTATCTACTCTGAACAATTTTGTGTCATCTGCAAATTTGATTTTCTCACTTGTTGTATTTCTTTCCAGATCATTTATAAATATATTGAAAAGTAAGGGTCCCAATACAGATCCCTGAGGCACTCCACTGTCCACTCCCTTCCACTGAGAAAATTGTCCATTTAATCCTACTCTCTGTTTCCTGTCTTTTAGCCAGTTTGCAATCCACGAAAGGACATCACCACCTATCCCATGACTTTTTACTTTTCCTAGAAGCCTCTCATGAGGAACTTTGTCAAACGCCTTTTGAATATCCAAGTATACTACATCTACCGGTTCACCTTTATCCACATGTTTATTAACTCCTTCAAAAAAGTGAAGCAGATTTGTGAGGTAAGACTTGCCCTGGGTAAAGCCATGCTGACTTTGTTCCATTAAACCATGTCTTTCTATATGTTCTGTGATTTTGATGTTTAGAACACTTTCCACCATTTTTCCTGGCACTGAAGTCAGGCTAACCGGTCTGTAGTTTCCCGGATTGTCCCTGGAGCCCTTTTTAAATATTGGGGTTACATTTGCTATCCTCCAGTCTTCAGGTACAATGGATGATTTTAATGATCATGGGAATCATGCAGCACTTATATCCGGACACGCAGCACTTATATCCGGACATACCCTAAACCTTCATCCCAATAATAATCAATACATTTTATAGGGTAAAGTTTTTTAAAAGGAATGAATGACGTGTGAATGTGGATATGTATTATTATTGGGATGAGGGTTTAGGGCATTTCCGGATAAAAATATAAAAAAATATATATGTGAGGTTTATAATTGATTGATGTCATTGATGTATATTTGTCCATGTTTTCTAATATGTTTGATGATCATGTATATGTAAAGAAATATATGTTATGCATGTAGAAAAAAGTGCAATATAATAAATTGTAAACATTTGCAGAAAATAATTTATAATGTGTGTATGTTGAAATTAATATACATATATATATTGGGGAAGATTTTAAAAAAGTATGCGCACGCGTACTTTTGTTTGCGCACCCAGCGCAAATAAGAGTATGCCGGATTTTAATAGATACATGCGTAGCCGCGCGTATCTTTTAAAATCCGGGGTCAGCGCGCGCAAGGCTGTGCAAAATTGGCAGCCTGTGTGTGCTGAGCTATGCAGCCTACCTCTGTTCCCTCCGAGGCCGCTCCGATTTTGGAGCGGCCTCGGAGGGAACTTTCTTTCTGGCACCCCCCACCTTCTCTTTCCTTCCCCTAACTAACCCGCCCCCTGGCCCTAACTAATTCCCCCCCTACCTTTTTTCAAAAGTTACACCTGCCTGAGGCATGCATAACTTGGTGCGCCGGGCCGGCTTCTGGCTCGCCATGTTCCGGTCCAGGGGCTTGTCCGGAGGCTGCGGCCATGCCCCCAGAACTTCCCTGGGCCATAACCACGGCCGCAGCCCTGCCCCGGAATACCCCCGATGACACGCCGGCTGCGACACGCCCCCCCCCCCCCGACACGCCCCCCCCCAGGAAAGCCCCAGGACTTATGCACATCTCGGGGCTTTGCACGCGCCGGCAGCCTATGCAACATAGGCTCGGCGCGCAGGGGGAGCTTGGGGCAGGTTTTCGGGGGGTACGAGCGTATCTTATCCGCGTACCCCTTTGGAAATCAGCCCCATTATTCTTTGTATAGTTCACATGGTAATATAGATGTGTATGGTTCAGTTGTAGGGATTCCCTTGAGTGTTGTGTAAACTTATGAATGAGCATTATGGGCCAGATTTTAAGAGGCACGTGTGGGCATAGATTTGTGCTTGCAACCCGGCACGCACAAATCTATGCCCGATTTTATAACATGCGTGCGCAGCCGCACACATGTTATAAAATCCAGGGTTGGCGTGCGAAAGGGGGTGCACACTTGTGCACCTTGTGCATGCCGAGCCGTAGGGGAGCCCCAATGGCTTTCCCTGTTCCCTCCACCCCCCCACCTTCCCCTCCCTTCCCCTACCTAACCTGCCCCCCAGCCCTATCTAACCCCCCCAACCTTTGTTTAATTAGTTGCGCCTGCTGCCTGAGTGCCAGCGCACGATCCCCCGGCACGGCCACTGTGCCGGAGGCCTCGGTCCCGCCCCGCCCCTTTCACAAAGCCCCGGGACATACGCACGTCCTGAGGCTTGTGCCCGTCGCCTGGCCTATGCAAAATAGGCTTAGCGTGCTTAACCCTTTGAAAATCTGGCCCTATATACCTAAGTTTATCCATGTATTGAACAGGCAGTTTTATAAAACCCCATTTCTGCATATAAAATAGTACTTTGTGCTTGGAAATGCATTTGAAAATGATCCACAAACCAGGTCTGATTAAATATATTCTTCTATATATAGATCTGGTTCAGTAAACATAGTGGGGGTCATATTCAGTAAGCCAAATAACTTATCCTGTATATTCAGCGGGATAAACTTTCTGCTGAATCTACTAGCCTAAAGTTATCTGGTGAGTTATCCATATAAATGGCATTTGAATATTGATGTCAGAAGTTACAATTGAAATCATGATGATGATTCTTTATTATGTAATTTTTATGAAGGATAGTTCTAACCTTGTGCAGTAGATTAATGAATGCCCAAGGTAATGGAAAAAACCCTGAGGAATATTTTGAAAAGATTTTGCATTTATACTTTTTGCAAAATATTTCTCTATAGGGTTTTGAAATAAATTATGAAAATGAAGGTGAAATGTTTAGCAAAAAAGCAAGTTCATAATCTCTCTCACATACCATTGAAAATAATTATTCTGCTTAACCTTGGAGAATTTTCCTTTGATAGTAAAGAACCTGGATCCCTACAAGACCTGGGAAACCATTGCTCAAATCCTATTTTCACCACTGACAGTTTTAGTTATCAAGGGCAAATCACTTTATCTCTAGTTGCCACAGGTACCCAATTAAAGGTGAATTTTAAAAGCCCAGTGCACCAAAACTGTGAGATTCGCACACAAGTCAGGCCAGCGTGGGCCCAGCGGATTTTAAAAGCCTCCTGTATACACGCGTACTTGTTGCTACGTGCACTAATGAAAAGTTCAAAAAAGGCCACTGCTATTACTAGCAACAGTAACATGGAATAAACTTAGATTTTGTGTACTTGCCAGGTTCTTATGGCCTGGATTGGCCACTGCTGGAAACAGGATGCCGGGCTTGATGGACCCTTGGTCTGACCCAGTATGGCATGTTCTTATGTTCTTAATTTGCATTGTAATGTAAGATCAATGACACAGAATTGAGATGACAGTAATCTATTTGAAATTTTTTTTCTGAAATCTTGAATAGATCAGATTTGGAATAGAAATGGGGCTGGCAGCTTGGATCTTCATCCTTGTATGTCCCAGGCAGATGCTTTTAGCTAAAGGTTTCTCTTTACAAACAAAGATTCATGATGTGCAATGCACATTCAGAGGATAATGGCTGTATATGTTGTACCTCCATGAAACTGGACAGACTAGATGGGCCATATGTTTCATATCTGCCACTGTAGCCGAATACCATTTTGAATATTCATTCTTAATGATGCCCTTGAGTAGCAATCGAAATAGATCCTCAAACATTATAACTGAAGTTTGCATGAACTTGACTCTTCTAGAAACAGAGAGGAGCAAAGAGAACATTCTGTTGATCCTTTCTGCTTAGTTCTCTCCTTTCATTTATGTTCATTTAAAACAATTTGGAATGCCATTGTTATAATATAATTGGCTCCTACAGATGAAAATAGGTCAGATCACAGTACTTTTAAATTTGCAGACTATTTTGTTGGTTTAGTAAATGGTTGTATAATGACTATGGTGTATAAAATCAATAAATAATTATAGCATAGTAGAACTGCCTCTTAATGGCTTAAATTATAGACCTGGGTTTTGAAATCTGAAATGATGTCTCTGGGTAGTAATATTCTGGAAATCATTTTTTCAGGGTATCAAAATGATGAATATGTCACAATTTTGAAATTCTTTATCTAAAGTAATGGCAATTGAGTTGGCAGGTACACAGTGCTCTGGCCTTGTGTCTGATTCCTTCTACCACTAATGCAAATGGTAGAACTCAAAAGAAGCTGTGCTTTAATGTATTCAGGCACAAAAGGTCAGTCAGTAATCATGTAAATATCCAGATGGTAACCAAAATAAAAGAAGAAGCTATACACTAAGGGGTAGATTTAAAAAAGATGTGCACACGGGTCCATGTACACGCGCTACCCAGCGCACACACCCGGTGCGCGTATGTTATAAAATCAGCAGCGCACACAAGGAGGGTTGAATTTTGTCTACATTCGCGTGGCGACGCATCAGGGCCTTCCCCAGTTCCCTCCCAGTCCACTCCAATTTAGCAGCGGACAGGGAGGGAACTGTCCTACCCCCTACCCTAACCTCCCTTTCCCTTCCCCTCTCCTCCCCACCCTCTAAAATCCTTTTTTAAAATGTATTACCTTTTATTTTGCAAGTTACTTCAGGGCCCAACCTGAAGTAACTTGAGCACGCTGGCAGCTGGTGGGCGCACGAGGCTCCGGGACAGTGAGGAATGGGGCTGTCCGGCCCGCCCCACCCTGCCCCTGGACCGCCCCCTTTTAAGACCCCAGAACTTACAGGTGTCCTGGGGTTTACGCGCGTGGCTGAGCCCGTTTGAAAATTGGCCCGGCGCGCGTAAACCCCAGGATTTACACACGCCAGAGTTTTAAAATCCGGCCTTAAGCTTGACAAGATGGTTCTTATCATGAATGCTTTCTTTCCATTGGGAATTAATGAAAACTCTAGGATTTGCTTTAAAGGCTTCCTTTAGACATCTACAAAAATAATTATTTATTGGTAGAATCTTTCTGTCTTGATTTCTTTGCTTTGTTATTTTATAAGTTCTAATTGTACTAAGGTTGCATTCATTTTGAAATATTCTTTCACAAATTAGTTTTGCAGAGTTACATGGTGGAAATGACTGGTCAAAGGGAGAGCAATTTTCAAAGGGATTTCTGCAGGTAATGTAGTGCTTTAGCCAATAGCCATAGAAATTTCCTTTTAGAAAATTGTGCAACTGATATGTGTGAACAATTACATGCGTATACTCGCATACATGCTATTTTATAAAGATCCAAAATATACATGCATTTTTTATTTTGTGTGCACATCTACACATGCAAATATGAGATGGTCTATGGGCATTCCATGGTAGGGTTAAGAGTTACACAAGTAAGTTGCTATTTTATAAGGAAACACAAGTACATTTGACAATTTATTTGTGCAGTTTTACACCTGCTAAATATCTTCTGCAATTGATATCAGACTATTCTGCTATTGGTTTGGTGGGATGTTTGGGTGAACTGAGGGAAGTTAAGGGTGAAGAACTAGGTTCTCAATGTCATGGATAAAAATTGGGTGCTGGTGGAGGTACTGGCAAATTAATGATTTCAATTATGTGCATTTGTTTTAAAATATACCGACTTTTGCATGTAAAGTCACATACTTTTTTATATATGCATATCTTCATAAAATAGGTAGGAAAAGTGCATTAGTTCAATACATTACATGTATTTGTGCTTATGTTGAGGAGTAGACATATGCTTATTTTATAATCTGCACATACTTGATACAAGCAGGTTATAAAATATTGTAGTCTATCTCCAAGCAGCCATATATGCACAAATATGGAGAGTATTTGAAAGTTATCCTTCCTGTACATAAATTCTCTGGGTAAAACTACATGCACCATTTAGCAGGTATAAATGTGTGGCCATAATTTTGCTGGGATAGCGAATTTATACACCTAACTGCCTGATTCACTAAGGGGTAGATTTTCAGACGAGCGCGAATAGCCTACTTTTGTTTGCGCTCCAGGCGCAAACAAAAGTACGCTGGATTTTAGTAGATACGCGCGTAGTCGCGCGTATCGGCTAAAATCCTGGATCGGCGCGCGCAAGGCTATCGATTTCGTATAGCCTGCGCGCGCCGAGCCGCGCAGCCTACCCCCGTTCCCTCCTAGGCCGCTCCGAAATCGGAGCGGCCTAGAAGGGAACTTTCCTTTGCCCTCCCCTCACCTTCCCCTCCCTTCCCCTACCTAACCCACCCGCCTGGCCCTGTCTAAACCCCCATCCTACCTTTGTCGGGGGATTTCCGCCTCCCGGAGGGAGGCGTAAATCCCCGCGCGCGAGCGGGACTCCTGCGCACCGGGCCGCGACCTGGGGGCGGGTACGGAGGGCGCGGCCACGCCCCCGGACCGCCCCGGGCCGTAGCCACGCCCCCGTACCCGCCCCCAAAACGCTGCCGACACGCCCCCCGCAACGCCGCACGCTCCGGCCCCCGCCCCCGACACGCCTCCCGACACGCCCCACTCCGAAAACCCCGGGACTTACGCGAGTCCCGGGTTCTGCGCGCGCCGGTGAGCCTATGTAAAATAGGCTCACCGGCGCGCAGGGCCCTGCTCGCGTAAATCCGCCCGGTTTTGGGCGGATTTACGCGAGCAGGGCTCTGAAAATCTGCCCCTAAGGCTTTACTCCTATTCTGTGTCTATGGGAAAAAACCTTGATGAAACAGGCCTAGGTTTGCTGTGAAAACTGGTGTAACTTGGGTGTGTCACCGTACACAATGTTTTGTGGCCTGTTATAAAATTATCCTTTTAGAGGGTAATTTTGAAAGAAATATGTGAGTAAAAGAATGTTTTACCTACATAAATAACCTTTTTGTAAAATTACCTGCTCGATATGCGAGGACATCATTGCAGAGGTGGGGGAGGGGGCCGAAAGTAAGACAGATTTTGATGCTGGCCCTGGAGGCTCTCTTTCCCCTGCTGGTGACTCAGGCCTCTCTGCAGGGACTCCTCCATTTATTTATTTATTTTATTTAGACATTTTGGGGTAGATTTTAAGACATGCATGCAGGTGCGCGCATGTTATAAAATCGGTGGTTGGCGCACGCATGGGGGTGCACAATTGTGCACCTTGCGTGCACCGAGCCGCGCTGCTTCCTCCGTTCCCTAGACTGACCTTCCTACCCCTTCCCCTAATCAATCCCCCCCTAACCCTCCTCTAAGCCCCCCCCCCTGACTTTTATCTTACCTTTTGCGCCTGCCTCTGGGCAGGCGCAAGTTGCATGCACTGGCAGATTGCCGGGATGCGATCCTCTGACACAGTGGTAATGGCCACTTTGTCTGAGGCCTCTGGCCCAGACCGGCAACGCCCATGGCCCTGGATTGCCCCACCCCACCCATGCTCCGCCCCCAGGCTGCCCCTTTAGTAAAGCCCCGGGACTTACACGAGTCCCGGGGCTTTACGCGCATTGCTGGGCCTTTTGAAAATAGGCCCGGTGCACATAAATCCTCCATATTTACGTGCATAACCTTTTGAAAATCCGGTCCTTTATATACTATTGTTCCATGTATAGATCACAACGGTTTACAAGGCGACATTCATTGTTATAAATTCAGCAAACAACATAAGACCATAAGAAATTGCCATGTTGGGTCAGACCAAGGGTCCATCAAGCCCTGCATCCTCTTTCCAACAGAGGCCAAACCAGGCCA
Organism: Rhinatrema bivittatum; assembly: GCF_901001135.1. NCBI lineage: Eukaryota > Metazoa > Chordata > Amphibia > Gymnophiona > Rhinatrematidae > Rhinatrema > Rhinatrema bivittatum. The sequence goes on from NC_042621.1 coordinate 144,771,359, forward strand.
CAAGAACAAGGCAAATACCCAAACATTAATAAGATCCCATGCTACTAATGCCAGTAATAGCAGTGGCTATTTTCTATGTCAACTTAATTAATAGCAGGCAATGGACTTCTCCTCCAAGAACTTATCCAATCCTTTTTTAAACCCAGTTATACTAACTGCACTAACCACATCCTCTGGCAACACATTCCAGAGCTTTATTGTGCGTTGAGTAGAAAAGATTTTCTCCGATTAGTCTTAAATGTGCTACTTGCTAACTTCATGGAGTGCCCCCTACTGGGAGCCTTGCTACTTAAAGACCACAGGTTTGCCTGGCTAGCCTTATTCTGACCTTCATTCTTCAAAATTCAGCAGATAATCCTCTGGTATAATGTTGCTCTTGGTGCTATCTCACCTGAATCTTAGATGGAAGCCCTGTACATATCCTCTGTGGCTTGTTACCTAGAAGGTAATATTACTGGCAACTCCTGAAAGGAGAAATTAAAAGATTCCCTTAGACCTCCTTTACCCAAATACTTTAAGTACTTATCATTTATTTCTCATATGCTATATTCCCCTTGTCCTTCCCTAGTAATGAACTCTGGGAGAAGAGAGGTATAGGGGCACAGTTTTTTGAGCGTATGTGAATTAGAGCACAATGGACTGGTAGATGTGGATTGTATATGAGAAGATGATGTACAGAGAATGGAATGGAATGAATAAGTAAGGTAGGAGTAAGGGGAATATGTTTTATGTGTATATGGATGTATTGTATATTAATTAGATTTGTAACTAGTGTTGAGGGGAAAGTCAGAAATCAAGTCACAAAAAAAAAAATAGAGGGTTGGGAATATATGGAAGAGAGGTCAGCAGCATAGGAGGCAAAGAGCTGTCAGAGATCCCAGGTAAAGATAAAGAAAGGAAATAAGTCTAGGTCTTGGGGAAATGAATTATCCTATAGATCTACCAGGGGAATGGAAAGCAGATACAAAATAAGTATACTAATTTTTTTGGCATCCAAGATATAAATATTTCAATGTCACTCATGCCTTGCACATGCTACATCTGTCATCCAAGCTGTACATCTGGTCCTGGCTGTTACAAAGACCCTCCTGGATGGATTGCAGTGCAGATTTGCTGCCTGCTTGGCTTTCATGTGCTTTCTTATGTCTCTCAATGTTTTCTTGAGGTCCTCTATTTCACAGTTATGGCCATGCACACTATTGAAATTCTGATTTATAGCCTGCCAGATCATCTGCTTCTGGTATGTCACGATCTCTGACTATCAGAATCTGAGACTCTTCTTCTTGGACTTCTTCAACTGAGTCTTCCACTTCAGCCTTGACAAAAGAATACCTCAACAATTTAACATGATCTCTGTGTATAATCTTAGACTGTCCTCCCTCTTCAGATCAAATTTGGAAATACTTTTTCAACAACAACACTTTTTCAACAACATTTCTTGCCAGAAATCTTGCATTTTATGTGCACCTCTGAATGTCTGTTTTCATTACAAGGCTAGATCACTTCATCTGAGAAGATCTCCTCTTGCTCATTGTGATAATACCACTTCTGCATATCGCCTGTCTTTTCAGCTGTTCTGGAAGAAATGTCAACTGCTACATCCCATTTTTACATCTGTTTTTCTAGCCAGTCTTCTAAGGCAGTGGCTTCTAGATCCCTCTCTAACAGGAAATTCATAGCTCATGGTAGTCTTGGATTACAACCATACATTAGGATGAAAGGAAAATATCCAGTTGATTCATGTATGTGAGAGTTGTAGGTTAGAAAAAGTTCAGGTAAGTATTGTACCCAGTACTTCTTCTTTTCATTTGGTAAAGATTGGAGCAGGCCATGAAACATGCGATTGAAGAGTTCACAAATTCTATTCCCTTGATTGTGGTAAGCAGTAGTGTGGCATTTAGTGATTTCATATAACTTGCAGAGTTGACAAATAATTTCAGATTCAAAATTTCAGCCTTGGTCAGAATGCATTCTCTGTGGAGCTCCATAATTCATAATTCAATACTTTGAGATCACCTTAGCAATTATGAGGGCAGTTTGGTCTTTAGTGGGCACAGTTATAGTATATCTCGTGAATAGATCCATAATTATGAGAACATTTTCAATCTTATTACTTCCTGGCTTTAAGACTATGTAGTTAATGGCAAGGACCTCTAATTAATAGGTAGTATGGAAGCATTGCATTTCTGCTCTTTCTCGAGGGAACACGACCTCGGAAAGTATGGACCTGGTACACTGTTTCTCCCACTGACATATATCCTGTTGAAGCGAAGGCCAGTAGTAATCTTTAAGGATCATCTTGAGCATATTTTCCTCTGTCATGTGCCCTGCATGAGTATGTTCGCTATCAAAGACATCTTTCTGCAAACATTTAGGTATCATAAATTGTCGTTCCATCATATCCCTTGAGTTTTTAATTACAGTATTTGGGTCAGCAATCCATTATGCATTTTTAGTTTATTTTTCTGTCTCCAAATTTTCCTTGTTTCCTCTGTGCAATTTTCAATGTAAAAGGTTTCCTCACCCAACCTAGCCATTATTGGGTTTAGATCAGGGTCTCTCCAGGGGGAGGAGCTAAAATGGCGGCTTAACGCCAACAGCGCTCAACTCGGCGTTTTTTCCTCTGACTTGTGTCCACGCAAAAAATAATTTGAAATGCCAGCAAAAAGGAAGGGTAAAGTTTAAATCTTCCCCTCAAATCCCCCAACCTTTACCGGGCAACAGATGATCGAGCAGTGTTTGGCGACAGCAACAATTTCTGGGCCAGGAGTTCCGGCTGCTGAGATGAGCGGTGGAGAGCTTGCCTCAACTTCAGAGGAGGTGTCTCTGAAACCATTGGACGTCAGGCCCCCACTGCAGGAGTGAGAACAGCTGCAGCAGTTGGCCAGACAGAATCCAGATGTGGTTTTCTCTGTCTTGAGCACCGAGGGAGCTTCTGTGGAGAATTTCTCAGCGCAAGGAATGCTGGAAACTCTAACTGGGAATATATGTTTGTTTCCACTCAATGAAACATCTACTACAGTCAGCAGTGGAGTGAGGTGAGAGGCTGATTGCGGCCAAAAATGCCTTCACACTAATCCAGAAACCAGCTATAGTGACTCTTGACTCAATTTGGGACTTAGTCAAAAATATGGGAAATGTTATAACTGACTGTTCCTTAAAAATTACTACACTATCTCAACAACTAGAAACAGTTTGTAAGAATACTCATCAGCAAAATTTAGAGAATCAGGAAAGGTTTAACCAAATAAAAGAAGAAATTAAAGTAATTAAAGGTGTTCAAAGCTCCCTAATTCAGGATGGTGACATCCTGAATAGAAGAATTGAATATGTTGAAAACAGGTTGAGACATTTGAATATGCGCTTCCTAAACTTTCCAAGGGTGGTGGGGGAATTACCGCAGTTTACTCTAAGGAGATATTTCCTGGAAATTTTAGAATTTACTTCAGAGGAGATCCCCCCCTGGATAAAGTGTATTTTCTACCATCGGTCTCAAGATCACAATGGCAGACATAAGCTATAGATCTGGACAATCTTACAGGTTATTTGGAATCCTCTACTTATGAAATTATAGAGAGAGCTACAGTATTGGATACTTACCTGACTGATAGTGACTTAAGCAGAGTCATGAAGAAATACTTCAAGAAATATGTTTCATTCATGGGACATTTAGTGAGAATCTTCCTGGACTTCTCTAAAAGTGTTATGCGCCCTGCCCGGGACCGCTCACCTTTGGGGTTCCACAGCGGGTCCCGTTTCAGTCTCCCTCACAGCCCTCACTAGTCCAGCTAGGCACCGGCGTCCCGTGGTGGCGGTCACCGGGCCTTTGGCTGTGCACCAGGCCTCACACTGAGCCTCGGCATCCTCAGCAACAAGGGTCTCGCCCCTAGGCACATGCACGCGGACAAGCCACTCTGATGTAGGCTCCAGGGTGGGGCCCAGTTCCGCGGCGCACCCTGATTGAGTTCCTGTTAAAAGGAAGTTCCTGGCCTCACTTCTTTGCCTTGGTAATCGGGTCGGTTTGTTCCTGAGATTGCCCTTGTTCATGTATCTTGCTTGCTTGTCCCTAGTCTTGTTCCAGGATCCTTCTGTTCCAGTTCTGTTCCTGCTTGTTCCTGCTTCCTAGTCCTGCTTGTGCCTACGTTTGTCTGTTTGTCTCCCTGGTTATACCCCGGACTGACTTACTGGTAAAGACCTCAGCTTGTTCCTGACCTGCCTACCTGCCTGCCGCCTGCCAAAGACCTCAGCTTGTTCCTGACCTGCCTGCCGCCTGCCAAAGACCTCAGCTTGTTCCTGACCAGCCTGCCTGCCTGCCGCCTGAGGTAAAGAATAAGCATCCTTCATAGAGATGGAATTCAATTTCCTATAGTCTCAACAGAATCTTAATTCTTCATCTTTTTTCTTTATAATAACTGCAAGGAAGGACTGTGTTGTAATATCCCTTGTTGTACCAGATCTCCTATATGTCTCCAGAATTCTGCATAAATATGTGGAGATATCCACTGATGCTTTTGCATTATGGGCTGCATATTTCCAGTATCAATTTTATGAGTGACAACTTCCATATATACTATATCAGTGTCTGCTTTGAGAAGACATCTCGAAATTGTAGCAGATCTCTCAATTCATCCTGCTGATTTTCATTTAATATGTCTCAGTTTTCTTTTACTGGGACATCTCTGTCTCCAGAGGGATGAGTCTCAGTTCTTTCTGCCTTAACTCTGCATTCATTTCCCTTGAAAAGCAGTTCAGATAAGACTTGTGCAAAACATTGGATGGACAGGGTAAGAGTAAAAGTCAGCAAATACCATAGGGAAAGAGATTTGGAAAGGAGCTGGAGCAGAGGAGAAAGCAAACTATGGTACCAAGACTGGCTAGAATTGCTGACGGCAGCAAAGGTGATGGTGATTAAAAGAAGAAATAGTAGGAGCAGAACAACACAGCAAAAAGAGTAGCATAAAACAACCCCAATGTGTACCTCAATGACTTAGGTGGAAGGATGAATTGCATCCAAAGTCCAAGGCAGCAGGAGGGAAAAAACAGTATCAGGAGTGTTATGCAGTGCATGAAGAGTGCCTCAGCAAGTGTGCAAACAATGGATGGCCAAGACAAGTCCAAGAGTCAGCAAACATTTTAGGGGAAAGAGATTTAGACAGTAGCTATTAGCTATTTGCCCAGGATACAGAAAAAAAATGTGCACCTGATCCACATATTTTACAGCACCTTTACTACTTTTCTGTACATCCTCCAACTTAATATCATGGTGATATTAAGTCTAAGGAACAAAAAGGTTAAATAACATTAAAACATTTTTTTTTGTAAATGTGCCAGTGGGACAGGTTAGGAAAACGGACGCTCAATTTTACGAATGTCCATTTTTCTAACCTGTGGCTGTAATGAATGCCTGATCAGTGCTTAAAAGCTGGTCATTAGGGGTTGCAAGAGCATACACAGGAACCCCCGCACAGGTATACAGAACTGGGCAAAATCTGAGGGATTCTTTGAACCTACGTTCAAAACAGGCTAATGATTATGAAGGAATAGGAGGGGATCAGGGAGGCACCATCTAGGCGCAGCTCAGCCCATCCAGGTAGGCTCAGACACAGGCTAGATTTTACAGGGCAAAAGTTGTAGGGCCCTGGAAGACCCTGGGCTAGTCCCTTCTCAACCCAGCCAAGTAGGCCCGGATCCAGAGCTGGTGCAAGAGTGTTTTGTACCCTAGGTGAAACTTAGAACATTCAGAGGCCCCCCACATTACTTCTTCCTACCAGTGGCTGTGGCTTCAGCACAGTGCTCCCTTCTTTGGTGGTATTAGCTCAAGCACAGCACCCCCACTGGGCATCATGTTGATGGGATTGTGCCACCCCACACTTCTGGCACTCTAGAAACCACCTAATTTGCCTAATGGAAGCACCGCCCCTGTCTGGATCTGATGTTTGATTTTATGGGGCGGGAGCAGGGTTGGAGGGTCTTGTGGAGGCCACATTTTTTTCTTCTTTGGGTTATTTTTTTCTTTGGGGGGTTTTTTTTTCCTGGCATGTAATTTTTTTTCAGTTCTGAAAATGAACTGAACCCAAACAGAAAAAAAATTAAACAAACCAAAAAATTAAAAAAGGATCCAAACCAAACATTTTTGGGCTGCACATCCCTGCTAAAAATAGGTGTGTTATTTCATAATACAACTATATTTAGCCACTGAAAACAATGGGGATTCTGGGAGGCATTTCTGCTCAGGGAGGGAAAATATGTACGTATATTTCATTTACAAATATCAATCCATATTTTCCAGTTTGTAGTCAGCCCAGAGAAATAATAGATGCAAGATATTGGACTACTTTTATTTTTCTCACAAATTGGTGAATTTTAAAAGCCTGGTGCACACCAAAACTGGGAGATATGCGCACAAGTCAGACCAGGGTACGCCAAACGGATGTTAAAATGTGCCCATCTCCCATTACGTACACAAATGAAAAGTTCTTTAAAAAGGGGCGGGGCATAGGTGTGGGCATTCCTGGATTTCACCTTGAAATTTCTGCATAAATACTTATTTATTTATTTATTTATTTTGGATTTTTATATACCGAACTTCTTGTAAAAATTACAAATCAGACCAGTTTACAATGAACAAAAACAAAGCAAAAGAGTGTTACATGGAACATTGCAAGAGAATGAATAATTGAAAAGGAAACCGGGGCTATTAACTTGCCCAATGTAAACGGAACCAACTCTACATAGTTTAGAACATTGATAAATACATAAAAAGTTACATTCTAAAAGGCATTGATTACACTTAATAATTTGAAGTTAACAAGGATCGACTAGGGTATGGCTTGGGGGAGGATGGGTGGAGCACAGAGAGTTATGATTCTGGGAATGCTAGTTTAAACAGCCAGGTTTTCAGTTTTTTCTTGAATGACAGATGACATGGGTCTTGTCGGAGGTCTGGCGGGAGAGCATTCCATTGAGAGGGTCCTGCTATGGAGAGGGCTCGTTTTCTAAAGGATGTTTTTGCTAGGGGAATGTGAAGTTTACCTTTATAGGCTCCTCTGGTTGGTCTGATAGAGGTGTGTGGACGAAGCTGGATGGTAAGTTCGATAGGTGAGATGTGGTTTAAGGATTTATGGATTATAGTGAGAACTTTATAGAGAATTCTGTATTTGATGGGAAGCCAGTGTAGATTGTAGAGGATAGGGGTGATATGATCTCTTTTTTTAGTGTTTGTCAGGATCCTGGCTGCTGAGTTCTGCAACATCTGTAGAGTTTGATGGTGTTCGCTGGAAGGCCAAAAAGCAGGGAGTTGCAGTAATCGATTTTTGAGAAGAGAATAGATTGAAGTACCAGACGGAAGTCGTGGAAATGTAAGAAGGGTTTCAATTTTTTTAGAACTTGCAGCTTGAAGAAGCATTCCTTGGTGGTGGTGTTAACATGTTTTTTGAGGTTGAGACTGTTGTCCAAAAGAACGCCTAAATCTTTTACGTAGGCCGAGTGATTAAGGTTATGAGGAGGCGACAATAATGGTGTATTGAGAAGATTGTTGTTGTCATCATGGGAGATTATGAGGATTTCTGTTTTATTTGAGTTGAGGACGAGATTGAGGCTGGAGAGGAGAGAGTTAATTGATTGGAGGCAGCTATTCCAGAAACTTAGTGTTTGCTGAAGTGATTCGGTGATCGGTAGAAGAATTTGTATATCGTCTGTATTGAGATAGTGAGTAAGCTTCAGCTTAGAGAGAAGGTGGCAGAGGGGTAGGAGGTAAATGTTGAAGAGGGTTGGTGAAAGGGAAGATCCTCGTGGGACTCCGTAGTTGGAAATGACCGAGTGAGATTCTTTATTGTTAATTTTGACCTTGAAGGCTCTGTTGCAAAGGAAAGATTTGAACCAGTGGAGAGCCGTACCAGCTATGCCTATATCTGCCAGGAAGTCTAGTAGAATTGTGTGGTTGACAGTGTCGAAAGCAGCGGAAAGATCTAGGAGAGCCAGTAGGTAGGGATGACTTTTATCCATGTTCATGATGATGGAGTCTTTAAGGGAAGTCAGAAGGGATTCTGTGTTAAGAGATTTACGGAATCCAAACTGGTAAGGAGATAGAATCTTGTGTTCCTCCAAGTATTCCGAGAGTTGTTTATTGACAATTTTCTCCATAATTTTGGAAATGAGAGGTAAGTTGGCAATAGGACGGAAGTTCGTAGGGTCATCTGTTGGCAGGTTGGGTTTTTTTAGTAGAGGTTTTAAGATGGCCACCTTTAACGAGTCAGGAACTAGACCTTGAGTTAGGGAGCAGTTGATAATTTCAGCAATAGGTTTAGCAATGATGTTTGGGATGGATTTGAGGAGATTTGAAGGGATGGTGTCTAAGGGGTGGGAAGAGGGTTTGAGTTTCTATAGGATGTTTTCTATCTCCAGTGTAGAAGTTGTTTCTAAGACTGTGAGAGTAGCGGAACGGTGGGGGGAGGAGGTGAGGGGGGGCAGGCGAGCTGGGTTGGATGAAGAGAGAGGGTTGATGAGCTTAATGATTTTGTTCTCGAAGTAATTTGCAAGTTCTATTGCTTTACTGCGAGCTTTACTTACGAGCAAACAGGTGCATATCAGGTTCCCCTGCCACGTAACCTTACTTCTGCTATGGATGGCATGTAAGTTATAAAACAAAAACAATTAAACACATCAACATGGTTTTAAGGGTCGGGTCTAACAGGAAAGTTTTAAACTAGGGGGGGTTTGGAATTCCTATTTCTTACCTGTGCAAACTGGGAATGAACTGGAAAAACTGGAAATGGCATCGGCGTGTGTGTCATTTAAAAATCCTCCCACTTGTGTGATAGGAGCAGCATTTGTGCGCTCAGGGATGCATCCACTTAAAATTGCATGCAAATGTACATGCATTCAGGCTATTTTATAATATGCACGCATATAAGTGTGTTTGTTATAAAATGGCTGCATCCTTGGGCGTGGGCCAACAAACACACGCACATGTGTGCCCGAGCATCTGTTTAAAAGTTACTGTCACACCTTATAGTTAATTTAAAAAAAGAAACTACCAGTGGTTGACCCTGGTACATACAAATGGCAAAAGAATTTCTAAGGTGCAAGTAAGTGCTCACCTGAGCCCCAGTGGCAGTGATCATCAGGAAGTATTGTTTGATATTACTGGCACAGCAAACGTATCGCACGCGGTAAGGGACGTTTCACACGCGAAATGTCCCTTTTCGCGTGTGATACCAAAATGGGGGCGGAGTCAGCCCCGGAAGAGGAGGAGTTGGGGCATCACCGGGGCTGACTCCATGACAACGGAGTCAGCCCCAGTGATGCCCCGGTGGTGCCCCAAAAGCTAAGTGCCTTTTCGCTGCCTTTTTCGCTCCCAATAGCTACACCTCCTATGGTGGCGCTATTGGGTGCGAAACCGACAGCGATCGCATCGCGACGGTGCGATCTCTGCCAGCTAGCGCAGGCCCGCCCCCTGTTTTGGCCCCCCGCCCCTCATCTTCTAAAGTATCGCAGGCCTGTGATACTTTAGAAAATGAGGCCCAAAATCCTGTATTTCCAAAATTACCATCTTTGGTAAAACAGTACCTTAAGGAAGTACTAACAGGGTGGATGGATGTTAAAGAAATGGAAGAATAGTGGGCTAAACTTAGGAAGGGCAACAAATCTTCATGTCAGAAAAGTAAATGAAAGTAAGAGAAAAACAAACAGGTTTGGTAAAGATAGGTCTAAAAAAGCAATAGTAAAAGGATGAGCATTAAAAAATGTTTATGATATATTTTTTACAATCAAGGTGATCTGACTCTTGAATTCAGCATCACAAAGATACCTTCCATACAGGAACTGACCTGCTCCAGCTAAGGTGGGGAGGGCACAACCAGGGAGGTGCTCTACCTCTGGAACAAGGGAGGAGATGGAGGCTGGGGGGGGGGGGTAGGCCAGAGAACAGAGAACCTTCAGCCTCTTCTTTAAGTGGTTTTCCCATGCTCCCCACCCATTTGGGGTTGACTTAGATAGTTTTAAATTAATATGGCATGGTAAGTGTGGAGGAACACCAAACAGTCGCAGCATAGTGATGTGGGTTGACCACAACCCAGGGTGCATGGCATGTGCCATTCTTGCTATTGATGTGGCATTTCTACTCCTGTATTGCTTCAGTGGGTGATAGCGAGATGACTTGCTTGTCTAGTCTTCAACTTTGAGGGCCAGGATTGGTCTGTGCATCACCCAGATTGTGTTGGTATGCTTAATGAGTGACACCTGCTCATTTATGGAGCAGGATTTTGATGCACCACAGAAAACTTTATTGGTAATCAGGATTGAATTGCAGGATAACCTAGGGGCAAGGCTTAGAAAGTCCTATGACCCACCATGGCACTACATTGCTGTAGAGCACTTGTGAATTGGAGCACGGCTTTGATAGCCCTGCATCTACAATGGTGCTCCATTTCTATAGCAGGATCTTATGGAGCATTTGGTGAACATAAATTCAGCAAATAAAGGCATGGTCACTCCTGGGAATTGAGAATGTATTAGTAATTGATGTTTTGGTAATTGAATGAATGTTAGTAATTGTTTAGTAATTGAATTGTTGTATGCAATTGACCTCTTCAGCCATATCCATCCAGTAAAGATCTTCTTTTGAATAATGTATTGACTGATTTGTCTCATACAAATACAACAAGAAATTTGGGTCAGGAGTGAGGGTGGGGTAGGTTAATCATAGATAGGTGATAGCAGGCAGTCTCACCTGATATGGCTGTGATATTTAAAAATAAATAAGCATATTCTTAGATGAGGATAATACCAGTTGGAAAAAGGATGCATAAAGACAATACTCGAAAGTAATTTAATCTAAATGAAATAGTAGATTGTCTTAAAATGAGGTATTACACAGGGTGAGAAACAATCTTTTGAGGGGACTATTTAATATTGATTTTTATTATTTTAAATTTGTTTGTGGGCTTTACATTTTTTAAATAATTTCTTATAATTTTGGGGTACTCATAAATACTGCTTCAAAACCACAGCTCAGATTTTATTCTAATCTAACAACCAGGATAGTAGAACAAGTCAGTCTTTTCTCTTTCATTCATGTTGCTTTTTTGTTAATGACCCATTCATACCTCTAAAAGTCCCATTTATCAATTAACTGTCAGCAATTATTCAAGCTTAACTCAATATCATATCTAACTCACAGTCCCTAATAGTGGAATTTAAAAGCAGACATTGTCCAATTCAGGCTCAATATTTTGCGCAGATCACAATACTTTATCAAATTAAATATTTAGTTTCTGCACAACTCATAATGCACAGTATGTATCTGACTTGATCCTGTGCTCCAGGCTCCCATTGCATTGAAGTCCCATTTTTATTAAATACAATGCAGCTGTGTTTTGGCATGAGAGTGGTGCCTGCCTTGTGGGATCAAACAAAATCAAGGCATCATTCTTCTTTGAACAACTGTGAATAATATTCTTGTTGCTTGTTGACCATGTAGACTCCCACTGATACCTCTGTCAGCAACCAAAGGAAAAATGTCCAGCCAGTGTTCTTTTATTAGATACTACCATAAGAAGCCTGCTGGGCAGACTGGCTGGACCATTTGGTCTTTTTCTGCTGTCATCACTATGTTACTGTGGATGGAAAGAATCCACCTGATGTAGTTTGAACTAAACAAAGGGTGATCCCCTCTAGCCTGCAATGATTCAGCCAAACCAATACCTAAATACAATATCCCAAACCATCAAATGAAACATTAATAATGCAGACTGCAGCCCATCATTTTATAATATCGTCCCTGCCAGATGAATTGTGTCCAATGTAAAAATCTTACATTGTTAAGTCAAACATAATTCCCTGCCACTCCCTCTCCATGATTCCATGAGAATATTGATCACAAAGACAGTAATTAACAAGAGTACCTAGAATAAAAAAAATCTTGGCATACAGAGAAGGCAAGGATAGTTAATATGCCTCATGTACTGTGACATGTCTTATTTTATGGAAACATAAAAATGGCATAGGAAAATATTAAAATGTATTCAAAATATTATTTAATGGGTCCTAGCAAAGGGAATCTCCTTGTGAAGTTTTCTTTTGAAAATTCCGGGGCTGATGACATAGGTGGGCCTGCGCCCAGTGGCGTAGCCACGGGTGGGCCTGGGTGGGCAGGTGCCCACCCAACTTAGACCCAGGCCCACCCAACTGGCTCCGGAACTGCAAGGCTGTCGCGGGATCCCATCCCCGCGACAGCGAACAAGAGAACCCACGCCTCGCGCGCCATCACAGCACACATGGGGAAGCGCTGCTGCGGCCGTATGGCCAACCGGTCTTCCTGTTCGGGGGGGCGGAAGCGCCGCGCGCAGCTTCCGCTTCCTCCCCCAATGCAGGAAGATCAGCTGCCTCTCCTGCTGCAACCCGTTCTCCTGCTATCTTCGGACCAAACGGCCCGCCAAATTTCCTGTTTGGGGGAGCGGAAGCGCCGCGCACAGCTTCCGCTTTCTCCCCCAAAGCAGGAAGATCAGCTGCCTCTCCTGCTGCCACCGGCCTCCTGCTATCTTCGGGCGTCGGGCCGTACTGCCCGCCGATCTTCCTGCTTGGGGGAGGAGGGAGGAAGCGGACGTTGTGCGCTGCGCTTCCGCTCCCCCCCCCCCCGACAGGAAGTTCGGACGCCCGAAGATAGCAGGAGTCCGGTGGCAGCAGGAGAGGCAGCTGATCTTCCTGCTCTGGGGGAGAAAGCGGAAGCTGTGCACGTGCTTGAATGTGTATGTGTGGATGAGAATGGGAGTGTGTGTGGGTGAAAACTGGAGCCTGGGTGTGTATGTGGGTGAGAATGGAAGCTTGAATATGTGGGTGAATGGGAGCTCGAATGTGTGTATGTGTGGTTGAGAATGGGAGCCTGGGTTTGTGGGTGGGTGAGAATGGGAGCTTGAATGTGTGTATATATGGGTGAGAATGAGAGCCTGGGTTTGTGTGGGTGGGTGAGAATGGAAGCTTGAATATGTGGATAAGAATGGGTGCTTGAATGTGTGTATGTGTGGGTGAGAATAGTACCTTAAATGTGTATATGTATGGATGAGAATGGGAGCTTGAATATGTGTGGGTGAGAATGGGAGTCTGGGTTTATGTGTGTGGGTGAGAATGGGTGCCTGGATGTGCGTCTGTGTGTGCATAAGAATATAAGCCTGGGGAGGGGTGAGAAAGTGAGAACTTGAATGTGAGCTTGGGGGGGGGGAGAGCATATGAGAGTGAGAGCTTGAGTGTGTGAGAGGGAGTCTGTGAGAGAAAGCGTGTATGTGTGTGTGTGTGTGTGTGTGTGTGTGTGGAAGGGAAGAAGACAGTAATAGAAGAAAGACACTGAAAAGGAATTAGGAAATGAACTATAAGGGAAAAAATGGGAAAAAGAGACCAGGACCAACTGATTAGAAAAATACAAAGATCAGACAACAAAGGTAAAAATATATATCTATATTTTGAGATGTTAGCAATTTAAATATAAGCAACACAACCGCTCTCTCAAAATTTATGGACAGGTAGGAGCCGTGTATAAAATCGTAATAATAAGAAGGCTAAAGTACCACAAATCACCGTGAATTATGTTTGTATCATTAAGTAAACCTCATACTTAGGCATAGATGTGAATGCTATGCTGCATAATTTGGCATTATTTATCAGTAAAAAAACAACTAGTAGACCTGCATGCCTACAGCCCACCCATGTTAACCTTGTGCCCACCCAAAAAATCAATTCTGGCTACGCCACTGCCTGCGCCACATGGCCAGAGTCCCACCATTGACCGCCATGCACCCATGACACGAGGAGGCCCGAGGCAGGGGGGGGTGAGGGGGGCCACGGGGTGCAAGAGGAACGGGGCAGCCAGGGAACCCCCGGCCCGCCCTTCCTATTGCAAGCTGCTAGGAGAGGGAAAAGAGCAGCGTCATAGCCCTGCCCTGGGGCTTTGACACTGTAGAGGGGCACCGGCTGTGCCAGAAGATGTTGTAGGCGGCCCTTTATAGGGCCGTGATGCAGGCAAAGCAATCCTTTTGGATCGCACGACGTGAGGAAAAGCGGCAGCGGAGATCAGCGATAGCGGCAGCAGAGACTGGTGATTGCGGTAGTGGCGGCAATGGAGATCGGTGATTGCAGCAGCAGCAGCGGAGATAGGCGATCGCAGCAGCAGGCAGCGGTGATCCAGTCGGGTGGGTGCCAGCAGGTGCGAGGCAACGAGGCAGGCATCGCGGCGGCAGGGTCCACGGTTGGGCTGGTGCCAGGAGAAGCGAGGCAGCGGATACCGACCAGCACGCCAATGGGATCCCGAGCGGGAGAGTGCCAGTAGGCAGACCAGCATCACGGTGGAGTAGCTCCCAATCAGGCAGGTGGCGAACTCAAGCAGCAGGAGTGTGGAGGAGGTGCCAAGCAGGTTTGGATAAGTTCTTGGAGGAGAAGTCCATTAACAGCTATTAATCAAGTTTACTTAGGGAATAGCCACTGTTATTAATTGCATCAGTAACATAGGATCTTCTTAGTGTTTGGGTAATTGCCTGGTTCTTGTGGCCTGGTTTGGCCTCTGTTGGAAACAGAATGCTGGGCTTGATGGACCCTTGGTCTGACCCAGCATGGCAATTTCTTATGTTCTTATGATCCAGAGCGGATGGGCTCCCAACGAAACAGCAATTATTAAATAAAATAAAATAAATAAATCTGAAAGTAATTAAAAAAAAAAAAGTTGTGATTGTGCCTTACAGTATTGCCTGACCACGTGGTTCCACTCCACCTACCCCCCTCCCTCAAGCAACTGCATGGCCTCATGAAAATTTTCTCTTTTTGTGGGGTAAAGGGGGGGGGTGGGGAGATCCACTAGACCCTTTTTCGCCACCTTTCTTGGGATCCCAGGCCCCCCTCCCCTTTTGGGGGGCAGAGCAAATTGGGGTGGGTGGTTACAGGGAACATGTGCAGTTTCCAACAGCCTGGACAGGAGGTTAAGGAGCCGGGTGCTTTGCCCCTTGGGAGGGGGAAGGTTCTTTTGAAAAGGCTTAGCAGGACATTCGCTAGTTATTGCACCCCTGAAAATTAAAGGGCGGATCTCAGCAGCCCTATATTTACAAAAAAAACCAAAAAACTTGGGTCAACCACATATGTGGGGGCTATCGGTCACACAGTAGTCGGTGTAGGCTTGTGGGTTTACATATCGGTAGCGATATCAGGGTCAACCGCAAGCATGAGTAGCTCAAATGGTAAAGCATGTGGCCTTTAATCTCTGGCTCAAAGGTTTGAACCCTATGTCAGGTAACAAAGATTGATTTGGGCAGTCTGGAGTCAAAAGGGGTGGGAGGGATACACTCTTGCCAAGCTCATCTGCGGCTGGAGCAGGGTGGCCCCTAAGGTAAAACAGCATGAGGGCACCGGTGGATGCGGCTGGATGTTATATGGGTAAGCCAGCCTGCCAAAGGGGGCAGGGATAGGGCTCAAGACAACAAGAAATAGACATGCAATGGGCCATAGGGGTATATAAAAATTTTATATGTATAATAACAAAGGAGGAGATTAATTTAATAATGAATTTACATTTTGCGACAGTCCATGCGCAACAGGTCATCGGGTCAACTAACAACAGAAATACATGATGGAGACAGGAAGAACAGGAGGAAAAAGGCGAGCAGTGCGCACAGAAGGAAGAGGGGTCGAGAGGAATGGAAAAAGAGTCAACGCACAGACCAGGCCGACACCACAACAAGAAAATATACAAGACGGAAAAAGAACAAGAGTGGAGAGGAGTAGAGGAAGAAGCCGAGGGGGCAGGGGATCGAGTCAAAAAGGAACAGAAAGGCAGGCGAGCGTTAATGCTTAAGCACTAGAAAGTGAGGCGACAGTGATGGACACCATGAATAGGGAAGCCGGGAAAAATGAGCAGCAGCACATGGCTGAGTGATGGACAGCAAGTAATGCAGCACAGCAGAGTGTGCACAAAAAAGCACAGCAGCAGGCCAACAGGAGGGAAGAACAAGTCTACCAGCAGAGAGGCATACGCTCTAGCAGCGCAAAGTGAGTCAAACTGGGAGCGAGGTCAACCTGGATGCAGCAATAGAAGATACCCGCCTTGGTACGAAGATGACATGGGATGGTACCCTAGGCCACCATGGGAGAACACCATTTTTGGCCCATTCCCAGGTTGGGACCAGGAAGGGGCACCATGGGAAGGAGGGAAGTATGGAGGAAGGAACAGATGACAATACTACCAGCTGCCTTGGTGGTATTGGCAAGCACCACCGCAGGGAGCAGTTCACAGTCAAGAGAGAAGGCAAGCGCAGAGGCCAACATCATGCACCAATCAAAATTCACCAAGGGGACCAGCAGAGGAGAATGCCGTCGAAGTAGAAGAATCTCCTAACAGTGCCACAGCAGCAGTTGTAGGAGAAGATGACGATTCAGTGAGGCACAGCGAACAAATCGTGCAACAGGAAAGCAGAAACACAGACGAGAGGCCATCTACCAGCCTGGCAGAGCAAAGATCTCGAGGAACACAACAATGAGGGTGAGTCAGGGGTGAGCGAGTGCAAGACAGGTTCCACAGGGGTGGAACAGGCAATGGTGTTAGCAGCGAAAAAACACAGGGCGAAGTGCAAGCGCAGGCCCAGATCTAGCTCAGACACCTCTTCCTCAACATAGTATTCCAAGTACTCCAGCGACAGCGAGCAGCATATAACAGCAAAAATGCCTGAGAGGGAGTCCAGGGGCCTGCCAGCTCTGACCACATTGTCTGAGCTATGGGAGGGCGTGCCAAGGAGAATGAGAAGGAGAATCAAGTAAAGGAAGTACATAAATATTTTTACCATTCTGCATGGGCGGCACAGATCGGAGGGTAGGAAGAAAGCAAAAGAAGATCAACAATCTTGGACAAAGAGATGAGAATTCCATAAAACATAGTGAACTGGATAAAGGCTTTTCTGTACATGACGAGCGTGGTCGGACACCGAGACCCATCGCAATATGGACCCATGTTGAGCTATGCCGTTAACATATTACAAGCGTACCAGGAACACGACGGTTGGGCATGGCTCAACTATGATGAGAAATTCCGGGACAAAATAGAGGAGAATAAGTTCATGACATGGGGAACCCAGGACGTCAGTCTCTAGATACAACAAATGACTAGGAAACCTGTGGAACAAGGACGAGCAAGGAATACAAGAAGGACATCGCCAACTAGGCACTCTGAAAGACAGGCACACGTACAGGATAACACATGCTGGCGTTATAACAAGACAGCATGTACCTTCCCGGATTGTAAATTTAAGCACGTGTGTACAGCATGTGCGGCACAACACCCAATGACAAAATGCCTGAAAAAACAGTTGACGGGGAGTAAGCCTAAAGCAATTTGAGAAAGGATAGTTTGAAAAAGCACCATCAACAGTCAGATTGGAAGCACTCCAACCATGGCTGGACATGTACCCAAATCAACTAAAGGCAAGGCTTCAGAATACCTTTCCAAGGCCACATAGAAGAAATAAAGACCAGTAAAGCACCATCAGCAACCCACCATAAGCATATAGTGCAAGCAAATTTAGAGGCTGAACTGGCACTTGGGAGGATAGCTGGTCCGTTCAGGCAACAACCATTTCATGTTCCTTTCCCCATTGGCAGTCATTCCAAAAAAAGAAAAAAGAAAATACCTGCTGATACAGAATTTGTCATACCCACCAGGATGGTCAGTGAACGATCAATTACCACAAGAGGAATGCACAGTCCAATATGCATCCTTCGATTTGGTGGTAGTGTGGGTAGGAGAATGTGGAAAATGGGCCCTAATGGTGAAAGCGGACATAGAAACTGCCTTCCAGTTACTTCCAGTACATACAGAAAGTTTTCCATTACTGGGTTTCAATTTCAATGATCAAGATTTCGTTGACAAATTCATGCCCATGGGATGTTCAGTCTCATGCACTTACTTCGAGCTATTTAGCTCATTCCTACATTGGGTAATAGTAAAAAGAACAGCATTGGACAACATTATTCATTATTTGGACGACTTTCTATTCGTGGGGCCAAGAGAGTCAAACTCATGCTATAACCAGTTAGAGGAATTCCAAAAGATAATCGAGGAATTTGGTGTTCCACTGGCACTCAGTAAAACGGGAGGACCGGCAACAATTATATCCTTCCTAGGCATTGAGATAGATTCCAACAAGATGATAGCAAGACTACCAGAACAGAAAGTAGACAATCTCTGCATAATCATACAAGTGTCCTCAGCAAATAAAATAACCCTGCGGGTTGCCCAGTCCATCCTAGGATCATTGAACTTCGCATGCCAGGTCATTCCAATGGGAAGAATATTCATGAGGAGACTAGCAGCAGCAACAGTGGGGGTGCAGTGACCACATCATTTCCTACGTGTCTCCAAAGATATCCAGGCAGATTTTAAGATATGGAACTCATTCCTCAATAACTTTAATGGAGTATTGGTGATACAGGGGCCACCGTTGTCCAACGAAGATTTGAACATTCACACTGACGCATCAGGAGGTTGGGGTTTCAGAGCAATTTGTCAAGATGCATGGTGCATGGAACGGTGGCCAGAAGAATGGATTTCGCAAGGGCTCACCAAGAACATAACATTTTTAGAGCTCTTCCCTATATGGGTGACACTGGTGTTATGGAGCGACAGGATAAGAAATAAACACATTATATTTTGGGGCGACAACCAAGCCATGGTGCAGGTATTGAACGCACAATCGGCCAAGTGCCCGATGGGTGTCAAGTTGCTAAGAGAAATAGTGTTAGAGGCATTAAGCAATAACACTACACTGCAGGCTAGACACATGCCGGGAATATGTAATGGCACTGTGGATTCTTTATCTTGTGTTAAATGGCATTTGTTCGTAAATAGGTACCAACAGCAGACGAAGCGGGGACACCAATGCCAGCCGCTTATGGAAGGCTGGTCTACAACCAAAAAGGAATTAGTACGCAGATCAGTCGCTCCAGCTACTTCGACTACTTACTGCTGGGGATATGAAGTACTGACCAGGTTCTCGAGAGAGAATTGTTGGCAGCAGGGACCCATAAGCGAACAGCTGGTCATCAAATACATAGACAACGCAAAGGAGAGCGGATTATCAAGGAATACAGTAGTTAAACGCCTGGTGGGATTGGCATTTTTTGCTAAGGCACGTGGTTGGGGTGACCCCACTAAGTCATTCATTATCAAAAATATGATGACTGGATGGGTGAAAAGAATCAGCCCCACCAGGGATAGCAGACATCCCATCACACACAACATGTTGATGATGTTATGGGCAATACAGAAATCCAAGACAGACCAAGAAGGAAGAACTATGCTGTCCCTTAAGAGAGTAGCGGGGTGTGACACTTGTCCGATTTATAATATGAGGGAGTATCTGGAAGTGCGGCTAGAAGGGGAGTGCACCTGCTGATACATGCGGATGGTACTCCATTAACCAGATATCTATCTGCAGCAGTACTCAAAGCATCGGTAACAAAAATGAAGTTGGACACAAAGAAGTTCCCCATGTACTCATTCAGAATTGGTGCAGCCACAAGTGTAGCTTAGGCCGTACTTGAAACAACCGCAATAAAGAAAATTGTACGGTGGTGATCGAAGGCGGTTGATACATATATATGATTAGACAGAGTGAACACAGCTAACAATAATTGTTAATTATATCTTACAGATGGACAACAGGTACAGAGTATAGCATGGATCATTGGTCACTCATACATACGCTGGTCGGCTAAGAGAGCACATGGACGGCCATATGGACAACATTTGGGACTGGCACTGAAAGGTTGGGTCATCACATGGATAGGAAAGCCAGGCATGAAATGGGAAAAGTTATTGCCCATTCTATGGGCAATAACAGGAAGCAAAAAAGGCCGCAGCTTATAAATTAGTGGGGAGACACGAGACAAGTGTCCTCCCTTCCACATGTCGTGGCGGGTACCTGGGCCGGTTGGGGCAGTTTACAAGTGGTGCTGGTGACATCACATGACGGCAGGGTAGTCGGTCAGCGCTGGGAGGGGAAAAAGCGATGGCACGGAAGGCACTGAAGGTCATGGCCCCCTTGCTCTGGAACAAGGCCGGGAGCCCGCAGAGTCAGGCTGCCTTGCTTGGTTCATGCAGCGGGCAGCGGTGGAAACATGTTACTGGCTTGGGTATCCAGAAAAGTTATCATGTGGTGTAAAATAAAATAAAAGCTGCGGCCATATTATACCAAAGATGGAGTATGTGTAGTTACTACTATAAGGGACACTGATAAGGGGTGGTGAAGGTATTGGCAAAGAAAACTGAAGGGACGACGGATAGAGGAGTAAATAGTGACTGCTAGCGTTAATAGGTGGGCCTGCACCGCATGGCCAGAGCCCCACCATTGACCGCCGTGCCCACAACATGGGGAGGCCTGAGGCAGGGGGGGAGGTGAGGAGGTCCACGGGGTGCAAGAGGAGCGGGGCAGCCAGGGAACCCCTGGCCCACCCTTCCTATCACGAGCTGCGAGGAGAGGTGTGCCGGTCACACCGTAAGATGACGTAGACAGCCCTTTATAGGGCCGCGACGCTGGCAAAGGTGATGCATATAGGGAAAAATAACCCATGCTGTAGTTATATATTAGGAAAGAGATCTAGGTGTCATAGTGGATAATACTTTGAAATTGTCGGCTCAGTGTGCTGTGACAGCCAAAAAAGCAAACAAAATGTTAGGAATTATTAGGAAGGAATGGGGAATAAAAGCGGAAAATGTCATAATGCCTCTGTATCGCTCCATGGTGAGAGCGCACCTTGAGTACTATGTACAATTCTGGGCGCCACATCACAAGAAAGATATAGTTGCGATGGAGAAGGTACAGAGAAGGCCGACCAAAATGATAAAGGGGATGGAACTGCTCCGCTATGAGGAAAGACTAAAGAGGTTAGGGCTGTTCAGCTTGGGAAAGAGAAAGCTGAGGGGGAATATGATAGAACTCTTTAAAATCATGAGAGGTCTAGAACGGGTAAATGTGAATCGGTTATTTACTCTTTCGGACAATAGAAGAACTAGGAGGCACTCCATGAAATTAGCATGTAGCATATTTAAAACTAATCAGAGAAAATTCTTTTTCACTCAACATACAATTACTCTGGAATTTGTTGTCAGGGGATTTGGTTAGTGCAGATAGTGTAGCTATGTTTAAAAAAGGTTTGGATAAGTTCTTGGAGGAGAAGCCCATCACCTGCTGTTCATCAAGTTGACTTAGAAAATAGCCACTGCTATTAATAGCATCAGTAACATGGGATATACTTAGTTTTTGGGTACTTGTTAGGTACTTGTAGCCTGGATTGGCCACTGTTGGAAACAGGATGCTGGGCTTGATGGACCCTTGGTCTGACCCAGTATGGCAATTTCTTATGTTCTTATATTCTTAGATATAGCCAGTTTCTTCCATCTTTGATGTTTGTTCCTACCTGATCTCACTCCTTGTAAGAGTTAATCAGGTCTGGGACAGCCTTTTGAAGGGTAAATAGTAGAGATGTGAATCGGAACCGGAATCTGATCGGTTCCGATTCAAATCTTAAAATTTTTATCATCCGGCTTGATTTTTTTTTTTGTTATCGGCTGCACCCAATCCGATAACAAAAAACTCTCCCCCACCCTACTGAACCCCCAAAAAATGTTTTAAAATTACCTGGTGGTCCTGTAGGGGCGCGGGGAGCGATCTCCCGCTCTTGGGCCATCGGCTGCTTTAATAAAAATGGTGCCGATGGTCCTTTGCCCTTAACATGTGACAGGGAATCCATGCCATTGGCCAGCCCCTGTCACATGGTAGGAGCACTGGATGGCCAGCGCCATCTTTAAAGATGGCACCGGCCATGGTAAGGGCAAAGGGCCATCGGCGCCATTTTTATTAGTGGCAGCCGATGGCCCGAGAGCAGGAGATTGCTCCCCGTGCCCCCACTGGACCACCAGGTAATTTTAAAAGGTTTTGTGGGAGTCGGGAGGGTGGGGGAGGCTAAGGGGTAAGTTTTAAAGGGTCAGATGTTTTTTTTTTTTATCGGGCCATCGGCGCCATTTTTATTAGTGGCAGCCAAAATGGCACCGATGGCCCAAGAGCTGAAGATTGCGCCGGGGAGCCCCCCCCCCTCCCCCCGCTGGACCACCAGGTAATTTAAAACATTTTGGGGGGGTTTGGGAGGTTAAGGGATTTGCTTTAAAGGCTCGGGGTGGGTTTAGGGGTTGTTTTGGTGTCCCGTTGTTCCCGCCCTCCCCCCAAATAACTACCGTACCCGATTAATGATTTTTCACGATAAATCGGGGGAATTTGTATTGTATCGCGCACTCTAACAATTTTTGACGATTTAAAAAATATCGGACAATTTTTTAAATCGTCAAAAAACGATTCATATCCCTAGTAAATAGGTCTTGGTGTCTTCAACCATGTTGTGGCTTTGTGAATTTAGTGAACCCATCTGGACATAGCTTGATATTACCCAGGTTGACAGTCCATCAAGCTAGGTTGAGAGAACATTGTACAAATCTCATGTTTGTGTGAGTTTCCTCACTCCAAAGGTCATCAAATCTTCACAAGAGTGTACTGTTCTGTTCATACGTCTCACTCTGAATGTCAAAGTGGCCCCTAACCCCAACACTACTATCTAAACCTCACCTCGAGTTACTAGGTGGGCCTCATATAGAAGCATAAATACCTAACTACTATAAAAGCCTTATAGCTAGTTCTCTCTCTCTCTCTCTCTCTCTCTCTCTCTCTCTCTCTCTCTCTCTCTCTCTCTCTCTCTCTCTCTCTCTCTCTCTCTCTCTCTCTCTCTCTCTCTCTCTCTCTCTCTCTCTCTCTCTCTACCACTTTGCTCTTACCATAAAACATGTCCCTCTTCCTATTGTGTGTGATCATTTGTTGAATCTAGCCCTAAATTAAAAATATATGGAAGGGTTCTGATTCCCTGCTTCTACAACTTGGGTTGGGGACTCAATGCCCAGGGTAAAAGTATTGAAAGGGTATGTGTAAGTGGAGGAGATGGTCTGGCCATCCCTAATTTCCATTGGAATCAGCCTCTTTTCACTTTGATAACTAAAATGCTACCACTACAAATCAGGTGAGTGGGATGACCCAAATCTTTGGATGGCAATAGTAAACTGGTATAGTTAGAATTATTGAATGCCTTGATGGGATGCACAATTGTTAAACAAATGGATAATTTAATAAAAGGTGTTGCCATGAAATTGTCCACTGAATAAAGATAGCTCTTGACATTCTTGGTATGCTCCAGATTCTTCAGGGAGTGGGGGTAAGGAGGAGTGGGGGGGAGGGGGGAAGAAAGGGGCTTTGATTTTGGGAGATGGTGCAGGTCAGTGTATTGCAGCTAGACATAGTTGATAGAGTTTGAGAATAAAGGACTGGAGTATGAGCTTTTTCTTATTTTACTTCACCTTGTGTCTGGAGAGAAATCAATGTGCTCTTCTCCCCTCTGAACAATAGCTGTTGGAATGGCAGAAAATAAGAATTGTTAAATAAATAAAATGATATTGGCACATTTGTTCTGTGGCTTAATTTTAATGCATTTTTGAAAGTTTATTTATAAATCGAAATTACTTATACAAATTTAGTAAAAAGATGCTGCAATTGCACCAAATGCTAAAATCCTTTCCCACTAAAGTTCAGTGCATAACACTGAAGAAATAGCAGATCAATAGAGTTATGGCTTGGTAAGTGAGCTAAACTATATTCAGCCTGACAATAGGAAGCTGACAAAGCAATTTATAAAGTGACCTTAAAACTAAAATGAAGATGGGAGATTACATCCTTTATATAGTATTCATATGAAATGATATTCTGAAATACCCAGCTAAAAAAGAAACTGGGTATTTGAGAGCAGTCACAAAATGCCATTAAAATAAATCTAGTCTTTTATTGCCAAACATTTAATATAATTGGACCTCTGTAATTTCGGGGTCAAGAGTAAAAGGACATTTTATTCTTTCCATCTAAATAATCACTATAGGGTCTGTATAGTAAAGGCATTAGAATTAATGCCCACAATATATATTCATGTTAGATAAAGCCCATGCATTAAGGGCCTGGTCCACTAAGCTTGCTCCCATAGACACAGGCTGGGAGAAAAGATTTAGAAGAACTTGTCATGACAAGTTACCGACCATAACACATCAACCTCGAAATCAGAAACTACACACATGATCTAGGAGTCATCATGGACTCCGAACTCAATTTCAAAAAGCACATATCAATTAAGCTAAAAAGAAGGCTATTACAAATTACACACATTTAAAAGACTAAAACCACTACTAGACCAAAATAACTTTAGAACTGTACTCTATGCACTGCTTTTTTTCAAATACTGATTACTATAATGCTCTATTGTTAGGTCTCCCACAATCAACTATTCATCCGCTACAAGTCCTCCAAAATTCAGCAGCCAGGGTTCTAACCAAAGAAAGAAATATGACCATATCACCTTTGTACTCTCTTCCTTACACTAGCTACCAATCAGCTACAGGATTGAATATAAAGTTTTATGTATAATACACAAAATAATTTATGGAGAAGCAACAGAATGGTTTAATGCAGCCATCAGACTACCTACACCCCAAAGACAGTTAAGGTCCAGTAATAAAGGGCTGTTATCGATCCCTTCAAAACAATCAGCCCATCTCTCACAAGTCAGAGATAGAGCAATTTCCCTAGCCGGCCCAAAAATCTGGAATACATTACCTGAAAAATTAAGACTCCAGCAGAATTTTAAATCATTCAAGAAGGATGTAAAAACTTGGTTATTTTACAAAGCTTTACTGGAGAAACTCTATTAGATTGAATACTGATGCAGGACAGATGAGGCAAAATCAAGTTTAAAATTACTTGATTTTATTGTTTTCTTTTATGATGATTGACATTTTGATGTATAATTTTATTGATTCTATTGTATTTTATGCTTTATTCTGTTATAACAGTATTATTGATAAAGGCCTCGATTTATCAAAATGCACTAAATATCGCCTGGGATAGGAAAAGGAATGTGTTTTATGGTAATAGGCTGTTTATCGCAAAGTATGCTATCTTGGCATAGGTATTAGCACAAACTGCGATATTTTTTTTGCACTTTGCTAAAAGTTCCAGAATTGTTGTATTTCCTACCTAGAACCACTGAGAGAGAGAGAGAAAGAGCCTAGCTATAAGGCCTTCATACGAACAGAACAGTGCACTCTTGTGAAGATTTGATGACCTTCAGAGTGTTACCAGGGTAGAGAGTCCATCAAGTTAGGTTGAGATAACATTGCACAAATATCATCTTTGGGTGAGTTTCCTCACTCCGAAGGTCATCAAATCTTCACAAGAATATACTGTTCTGTTCGTATGTCGCACTCTGAATGTCAAAGTGGCCCCTAACCCCTACATTAATACTAAAACCTCACCTCAAGTAGCTAGGTGGGCCTCATATAGAGGTATAAATACCTACCTAGTATGAGGGCCTTATAGCTAGTCTCTCTCTCTCTCTCTCTCTCTCTCTCTCTCTCTCTCTCTCTCTCTCCTAGCAGCTGAAAATGCTATTTGCAAAGTGCAATAAAGCCATATCACATGGCTTAACACAAATGAAAAAGGTGTAGCTAAAGCCATGTAATATGGCTTCACAAAGCCAGCCCACTTGGCCAGAAACCCCAAACTCCTCCCCTTTTCCCAAGATTGTATTCTGTTTTTTTATTTCATTTTAACTGCCTTATTTTAAATTATTTTTTATATAAACTGTTATGATGGTATATTCCAAATGATGGTCTATAAAAACTTATAAATAAATAAATAAATTCATTTAGTAAATCCAGTCCTAAATTCATTAACACGTTTGTTGCATGAGCAAGATCTCAATAATTTTGAGTTTAACGTCACATGGCTTCTCCCTGCTAATTAACATGCTGGTATGAAATTGAGCATCTCCTAAATAATTAAATTCACAAAGCAACTCTAAATGGAAAGTGCAGGCTATGATTGATAAAACAACTACTAGGCTAATTTCTCAACAATGACAGGTGTAACTCATCTCTCCCCCCCCCCCCCCCCACCCCATCTTATTTATTGCCTAACTCCTTCCTCTGCCAACCACCCTTCTCCCTTGACCTGCAAAATAACTCTGTATCAGGCTACTCTTTGAGAAAGATCTTTATTGGATGTATATTGCTGCAGCATAGGTCAATTGCATACAACAGTTCAATCACTGAATAAAAATAAATACACCAGACATCTTCCCAAAAGCACAGTATGATGTGATAACACCCTCACCTGTTGAATTTCAATTTAATTTAAAAATGTTTATCTTAAACAGTCAATAAGCAGTGCACTGCTGCAACATTTTCCATACAAGGCAACCCTCCTTACAATATTTCACTATCTGGGATTCAGGTTTGTCAAAGCGTCACCCTTTACGGCTATCCTGCAATCCATTCCTTGATTACCGGGTAATACATTTTCTGCCATGGTCTTTTATGGACCAGGACATCATTGCCATGCAATGATGTCCTGGTCCATAAAAGAACAGGTCCATAAAAGAACAGGATTCATGCCAAAGCTGGCAGTCAAAGCTAAAGATCTGACATGCGACTCATCTCAGCTTTTAACCACCAATACAATGTAGGGGTAGGAAGACAGGTATTCCCTGCCCGACCAGTTTTAGAATATTACTTTCTAGGGATGTGAATCGTGTGTCCGATCGTCTTAACGATCGAAATCATCTGGCAGGAGAAGAAAATCGTGTTTGGCACGATTTTTTAGTTAAAAAATTGGTTTTTCCGATTAGTGCGCGCTAACAGGAAGTTAGTGCACGCTAACAGAAAATGATACAATTTGACACTTTTCAGGTCAGTTAAGGTCAGTTTAGGAATGAATATGTATTCCTATTGGCTGCCCTCTTATTTATTCATGTTACCAAGGTTCCCATTGACAATATATGGGGGATGGGAAATGGAAACAGTTGGTAGCTTGACAAAAAAAGTAATGTAATCAGTCAATGTGACCAGAACTTGTGCCCTATCCCTGATACCGGGAGTGTTGTGATCTTCCTGCATGCAGTGCCGTATCCCTGATACTGGGAGTGTTGTGATCTTCCTGCACACAGTGCCCTAACCCTGATACCAGGGGTGTTGTGATCTTCCTGCACACAGTGCCCTATCCCTGATACCAGGGGTGTTGTGATCTTCCTGCACTCCGTGCCATATCCCTGATACTGAGAGTGTTGTGATCTTCCTGCACACAGTGCCCTAACCCTGATACAGGGAGTGTTGTGATCTTCCTACACGCAGTGCCCTATCCCTGATACCAGGGGTGTTGTGATCTTCCTGCACTCAGTGCCATATCCCTGATACTGGGAGTGTTGTGATCTTCCTGCACACAGTGCCCTAACCCTGATACCGAGAGTGTTGTGATCTTCCTGCACGCAGTGCCCTATCCCTGATACCAGGGGTGTTGTGATCTTCCTGCACTCAGTGCCATATCCCTGATACCGGGAGTGTTGTGATCTTCCTGCACGCAGTGCCCTATCCCTGATACCGGGAGTGGTGTGATCTTCCTGCACGCAGTGCCATATCCCTGATACCGGGAGTGTTGTGATCTTCCTGCACACAGTGCCCTAACCCTGATACCGAGAGTGTTGTGATCTTCCTGCACGCAGTGCCCTATCCCTGATACCAGGGGTGTTGTGATCTTCCTGCACTCAGTGCCATATCCCTGATACCGGGAGTGTTGTGATCTTCCTGCACACAGTGCCCTATCCCTGATACCGGGAGTGTTGTGATCTTCCTGCACGCAGTGCCATATCCCTGATACCGGGAGTGTTGTGATCTTCCTGCACTCAGTGCCATATCCCTGATACCGAGAGTGTTGTGATCTTCCTGCATGCAGTGCCCTATCCCTGATACCAGGGGTGTTGTGATCTTCCTGCACGCAGTGCCCTATCCCTGATACCAGGAGTGTTGTGATCTTCCTGCATGCAGTGCCCTATCCCTGATACCGGGAGTGTTGTGATCTTCCTGCACACAGTGCCCTAACCCTGATACCGGGAGTGTTGCGATCTTCCTGCACGCAGTGCCATATCCCTGATACCAGGGGTATTGTGATCTTCCTGCACACAGTGCCCTATCCCTGATACCGGGAGTGTTGTGATCTTCCTGCACACAGTGCCCTAACCCTGATACCGGGAGTGTTGCGATCTTCCTGCACGCAGTGCCCTAACCATGATACTGGGAGTGTTGTGATCTTCCTGCACACAGTGCCATATCCCTGATCCTGGGAGTGTTGTGATCTTCCTGCACGCAGTGCCCTATCCCTGATACCAGGGGTGTTGTGATCTTCCTGCACTCCGTGCCCTATCCCTGATACTGGGAGTGTTGTGATCTTCCTGCACACAGTGCCCTAACCCTGATACCGAGAGTGTTGTGATCTTCCTGCACGCAGTGCCCTATCCCTGATACCAGGGGTGTTGTGATCTTCCTGCACACAGTGCTCTAACCCTGATACCGGGAGTGTTGCGATCTTCCTGCACGCAGTGCCCTATCCCTGATACCAGGGGTGTTGTGATCTTCCTGCACGCAGAGCCCTATCCCTGATACCAGGGGTGTTGTGATCTTCCTGCACTCAGTGCCATATCCCTGATACTGGGAGTGTTGTGATCTTCCTGCACACAGTGCCATATCCCTGATCCTGGGAGTGTTGTGATCTTCCTGCACACAGTGCCCTATCCCTGATACCAGGGGTGTTGTGATCTTCCTGCACTCAGTGCCATATCCCTGATACTGGGAGTGTTGTGATCTTCCTGCACGCAGTGCCCTAACCCTGATACCGGGAGTGTTGTGATCTTCCTGCATGCAGTGCCGTATCCCTGCTCAGTGCAGGAAGATCACAACACCCCCGGTATCAGGGATAGGGCACTTCGTGCAGGAAGATCACAACACTCCCGGTATCAGTGTTAGGGAACTGTGTGCAGGAAGATCACAACACTCCCGGTATCAGGGATAGGCACAAGTTCTAGTCACATTGACTGATCACATTACTTTTTTTGTCAAGCTACCAACCGTTTCCATTTCCCATCCCCCCAACCATCACCTCAGTGGGAACCTTGGTAACATCAATAAATAAGAGGGCAGCCAGCCAATAGGAATACATATTCATTCCTAACTGACCTGAAAAGTGTCAATTTGTATCATTTTCTGTTAGTGTGCACTAACCCGATTAACGATTTTTTAACGATAAATCTTTAGAATTCCTATTGTATAGTGTTCTTTAACGATTTAAGACGATTTTAAAATTATCGGACGATAAATTTAATCATTGAAAAACGATTCACATCTTAATACTTTCTATGAAGAGGCTGATGGGCAGGCTACCCTGTAATTATATCTGTAGTCACTGGTCCACCCTCAGCCTCCACCTTTTCTCCCCAAGCAGCACCCCTGGGATCCAGATGTGGCACACAGTCCAGATATGCCTCCTCCCCCCAATATGGGGATATATCTGCTCCTTTAATGTAATTGTTATTAATTAGTGTGGTAGAAAACAATGTACTCTCATCTTCCACTGTAGATTAGTAATATATGACTGAAACCTGTTATTCAATATCACTTCCTCCATGTGTTTTTGTCACTATAAAAAGGGAAAAAAAATAATATTCATAAATGTACCATGATTATTGTCTAGCTCATATTGTACACCGCAGAACTAAGTTATCATACTTTGAAATTATCTTTGTCTTTGGTGAGGTTATTAAATTACATGGTCATTCAGTCAGTGGTTCCCGTACAACCAAATTCAAACTTTAAAGATTTAAATAAACATCAAGGAAGGCTTTCTACCATTATCAGCCTTCACCTTTGATGTTGTAATACAGTGGTCCACATCCTTGGAACTTTATAGAAGACATGTGTACAGGTTTCAGGATTTGTTCAGGGCACAGATCTGATTATAAAAGATCATTTGGGTGAAAACCAGATATTTACTTGCAAGTTGCATCAAAGAAGAATTGAAATATACAATGATTAGGTTTATTTGGGAATTGGAATGCTTTTTTCAATACATATCTGCTGTTTCCTAAAATAATTATTTTTACTTTATTTATTGTAAGAAGCCTTATTCTGAAATGTAAACATGCTCCCTGATCCACAGAAACAATTGCAAATCACATGTCCTATGTCTATATATATATATATATAAACATAGCTTGTCTATATTCTGGGGGCAAGTTGAAAACTGATTGGGGAAGTTGAAGAACAGTGCCTATGGCAGTGCAAGTTCATTTTCAGAAGGAAACGTCCTGCAGTTTCCCATTCAAAATGTGGGCAGATAAAGGAATGTGCATACATTTTAGGGATGTGCAGAGGGACCGCATACGTTACATTCTGTATTCGTATTCGTCGGGGGGGCAGATACGTTGCATTCGGCAAGGGGGGCCCCCCCGATCCATTCATGCATTCCATTCTTATTCGTTTCCCGGCTAAAATTTAATTAACTACAACCCCCCACCCTCCTGACCCCCCCAAGACTTGCCAAAACTCCCTGGTGGTCCAGCGGGGGTCCAGGAGCCATCTACTGCACTCACCCGTCGGCCTCCAGTATTCAAAATGGCGCCGATAACCTTTGCCCTTACTATGTCACAGGGGCTACCGGTGCCATTGGTCGGCCCCTGTCACATGGTAGGAGCAATGGACAGCCGGCGCCATCTTGTGCTCCTACCATGTGTCAGGGGCCGACTAATGGCACCGGTAGCCCCTGTGACATAGTAAGGGCAAAGGTTATCAGCGCCATTTTGAATACCGGAGGCCGACGGGTGAGTGCAGTAGATGGCTCCTGGACCCCCGCTGGACCACCAGGGAGTTTTGGCAAGTGTTGGGGGGGTCAGGAGGGTGGAGGTTTTGTTTAAATTTTCTCCTTTAGATGGCTGAATAATTCAGTGAAGATTTGTTGTATTCGTGGGAATCGCGGTACGTTTCACGATGCAACGAATACAACAAATATGGACCTATACGTTGCGGATTGCCAATACATTGCAAATGAATGCACACCCCTAATACATTTTGCTTTGAAGCAAGTACAAAGTATTGGCATAGATTTCAAAATGAAATCCCAGCATGTATCTTCCTGTCCCACCCATTTTAACCTGCATTAAGGGAGAGAAATTTTCAAACGCTATTTTTACACAGATTAAGTACCTTTTAAAATTGCCCTTCCCATTAATGTCCACTAATGTGTGTGATGCAACTAAGCAATTTTTTTTTATGTAAGCCAAAGACAACCATCTGATGTGCACCATGTGTCATTCTGAGTAGCAGCTGTATTTCCACTTAGATATACAGTGTACATATTTGCATTCCAGAGCTTCTTCTGCTTCTGCTGCCAATGCATAAGGCCAACCAGCAGCTAAAATATGCTGTGCCAGCACAGGAGAATGGTGAATGCAAGCAAGCAGGTAGATGTGCATAGAGAATTGCACTGCTGTAATCTTTATTGGGAAGGGGAAAGAAAAAAAAAAGAAGAAAACAAAAGTGTACATTGGGAGAGGAGCAGGAAGTTATATAATGGGACAAGGGAAATTCTGGAAAAGAAATCAGAAAGAATGGAAAACGTTTTGGGTTTGGGTGCTAAAAAGAAGGCTGCCTCTTGAGGTAGCTGAGGGTGACAAAAAGAGGAAAGAACTTTGCAAAAGAAAAATTGGAAGAAACAGACAAAAGAAGGTAAAAAATCAAGAACAGAAGACGGTAACACATGGAAGTAGACAAGAGAAGGAAAAATGTGAACAAAGTAAAATGAATAAGACATAAGAAGAAAGATAGATTAAAAAGAGACCTCCAGAGCAGAATATGCAATATTTTGCCTGAACATATATCTACTTTTGTATTCACAGATAAATCCTAGGGAAAAGTCTGCAGAAACACTATCAGTAGATACTGAGAAAGCTAGACGTGGTCCTTTAATTCTAATAACATGGAGCACAAGGGGAGATTAAAAAGACTGATGATACAAAGTAGAGAAGAGTGAGACCGAATAGGAGAAAAGGAAAGCAGAACATTAGCCATAATAAGAGGGGTGGAGGGGCAAATAACTAGAATACAGAGGGTGAGTACTGAAGAATGGATGAAAGGAAGGGTTGAAAGTAAGAATACTGAGTGGAAGGGAAGATAAAATAATAGGGAAGATAAATGGAGTGGACTGGAGGAGAAGCAAGGACAAGAAACTGCAGGGAATAGAAAATTGAATGAAAGTAAGGGATGAAAGGATGGATGAGAGATAAGAGTGACTGAAAAGTAGACAAAAGGATAGTAAAAGGAGAAACACATTTGGGAGGGGAAAGAGATTGCAGAGAAAGATTGCATAGAAACAGGAAGACAAACTAAAAAATTAAAAGGAAGACAGAATAGAAATGGATAAAAAAATAAATTAGAAATTAAATTAGCAAGATACAGCAAAGACTGGAAAATGTTTTATGTAATGGTAGGTAACATGGTAACAGTATGGAAAATTTTACTTGATAGACTGTCTTTCTATAAATCAAAATGGTGTACAAAAAGGGGGTAAAATACCATCAAAATTAAAACATTAATACTGACAGGATACAAACCAATTAAAATTAGCAAATAAAACAATAATACATGAGAGAAGCTATCAGGGTCATTTATCAAATTGTGTTATGGTGTTTTCTCATTCGTTAAGGCATTTTCGCATGCGAAAAACCCATTAACGCATGTGAAAACACCATAATGCATGAGAAAAGCACCATAACACATGGTGCGATACAAATTTTTAAAAGGGGAGGAGTCAGGAATGGAATTCTGTAAAAGTGTGCTGGCTTCATGAAGCCATAATACATGATATTGCACAGTTTAACACCAAAAATAACTACACTTTTTCAATTACATTAAGCTGTGCACATCATGTGATATGCCCATAATACAATCTGTGATTTATTTTGCAAATTCCATTTTTAGGGAGTGGAAAAGGGAGAGAGAGAGAGACTATCTAGAAGGCCCTTGTAGTAGTTATCTAGTTATATATCTATAGGAGGCCCACCTAGTAACTCAAGGTGACGTTTATGAGGTAGTGTAGGGCATAGGGGCCACTTTTACATACAGAGTGAGATATACGAACAGAATAGTGCACTCTTGTGAAGATTTGATGCCCTTCGGTGAGAGGAAACTCACACAATGATGAGATTTGACAACGTTCTCTCAATCTAGCTTGATGTTACTCAGGTAGAGAGTCCATCATGCTAGGTTGAGAGAACATTGTACAAATCTCATCGTTGGACACAGCGAAGGATATCAAATCTTCACAAGAGTGCACTGTTCTGTTCGTACGTCTCACTTTGCATGTAAAAGGTGCCCCTAAGCCCTATATTACCACCTAAACCTCACCTTGAGTTACTAGGTGGGCTCTCTCTCTCTCATAACTTGAGATATCCTGTAACAACTAGATATATTGACTTTGTAAATATTAGGGATGCTTTATTGTTTCAAATGAAATAGTAAATGTTCTTGATATTTCATTTACAAACTGAATGACATTTGGTTTGCCTTTATTTCTTTTAGAAACCCACTCACTGACTAACAGTGCCATAATTAAAAAAGTAACCTCCTCATGGTCTTACAACATCCCTTCACTTCTCAAACCTCTTCCAGCATTTTATACCATTTGTGGGTTCCTCCTGGGAGCAGGAGTGACCCCTGTTGCTCCTGCCTTGCTCGGTATTGCACTTCAACATATCACCTGCCTCAATGTTGGTTTGAAACATGGCATTGGCAGGGCAGAACCAACTGGGAATCACTTCTGCCTTCCATGGGTGGGTTGGGATTTTGGGTAGAGGTTTGGGTACTGGATTTAAGAAAGCCCAGAAGGGCTTTTTTACATGTTTGTGGTGTGTTTAGTCAGCGGAGATGTTTTTGTATTAGGTTGTGTTTTTGGCTAATGGTGGTAATGAAATGAAATGAAATTTAAAAATATTGGAAAATGAATTGAAACCCATGCATATTCCTGAAATTTATACTTATATTTATGCACAAAACAAAAAAAATCACCAAAATTTGAAAACTGTGGTGCATATTTCTATCTCTGAGATGCCAAAGATATAAGGGACTTTGACTATAAATTAGTTCAGCTGCAATAATGCTCCATTTAAAGGTGCATTGTGAGTCAAGCTTTGTTCAAGAAAGTTGTATCACATATTCTTGTGTCAATTATTTCAGGTTTAGAAATAAACTTAGTTTTCAGACATATTCTTAAAGAGAAAAGTTGGCAGGTAAAGACCAAATTTATGTTATCTATGTCCTACTAACTATTTTTCCTGTGTCTGCACAGTAAAGCATCTCGTCACAAGTTATCATTCTGAAACTAGACAATATGATGGTTTTAAGGATTGATTAGGGTTGATTTCCCTGTAAAGTGATTTTACCCATAACCTATTATGAGCTAGACCGTTACCATTGAAAAGTAATGTAATACCAGATATTTGCTCCAGTTGAAGAGGGCTTATGGGGAAAAAATACCAGAAGAAAGCAATACCTTACAAATTGTTGAAATCATTTCTTTGTATAATTTTAGAGAATATAGGCCTAGATTCATCATTTTGCAATAAATATAGTAAGACTAGTACCTGCGATAAGACCCTAAAGCAATCTGATGAATGACCCCCATAATTTGTTACAAGATGTCTTACTATTCAGTATTGATAATCGATGGCAATTTTCTCATCTGGAAAGATTTTTTACCCTTCAATTGGAAGATTATTACTGAAAAGCACCAAAGTTTCACACTTGTTTTAGTTAAAGGAAAGTTCTGGAAATATTCACAAAAAGGCATTTGTGGTAATGAAGGCATTTAATACATGTTAACTCCTGCATTACTGCTTAACACAGGTTAAAGAAGTGTGAATACATGTTAATGGATATCTAACATGCAGATTTTCATATTCATGCCCTCTAACATGTAAAATATTTAAATGAGTTGTTAAAATGCAATAATGTAACTTGAAAATGAGTGCACGTTAGTGCACATATGCAGTAATTTTAAATCGCCTGCGCAATTGTGAGCATACTATTTAAAATACACCTAGTGCGTGTATGTGTGCTCTTAATTTTAAGCAGTCGCATGTCTTCCTTAGGAATTTGTCAGCTTTAACGAGTGCAGCTAAGCAGATTTTAAAACATGTTTACATGAAGGAAATAGCCAGTTTGACCAGTTTAGTCCACCAGTTGTCCCAGTCTATCTCTAGGTCATCCAGACCCCTCTGATTCTTCAGCCTGTACCCCTCAGTTTACCCGGACCCTTCACTCAGTACTTTTAAGCTTACAATGGGTTTTCTTCAGACTTTCACCTCATAAAGAAGAGTAAATAAGCAAGAGTAACATCCCAATGCATACTGTGTGCGAGAAATTTTAAATCCATATTTACATGTGAATGTTGGCCCTGCCCTGGAATGCTCCTGACATTCCCTTACTCCACTCCCTTTTCCCACATGTTGGGTTGCTTGTGCACGCGCATATACGTGAATAATTGGGCCATTTTATAATATGAGTTGTTTGTGATTGGCCCAGATACTCACATCTATGGGTCTTTTAACTCGAGCAACTCTTTTAAAATTCATCCTATTATGCTAAGCATCTCATTTAAATGCAGTGTCATGTATATTCTCACAAACCACCATGTTAATGTTACCTCGAGAATATTAGCAGTAGGGATGTGAATCGTTTTAGGACGATTAAAATTATCGTCCGATAATTTTAATATCGTCTTAAACCGTTATGGAACACAATACAATAGAGATTCTAACGATTTATCATTATAAATCGTTAGAATCGTGAGCCGGCACACTAAAACCCCCTAAAACCCACCCCCGACCCTTTAAATTAAATCCCCCACCCTCCTGAACCCCCCCCCCAAATGAGTTAAATAACCTGCGGGTCCAGCGGCGGTCCGGAACGGCAGCGGTCCGGAACGGGCTCCTGCTCCTGAATCTTGTTGTCTTCAGCCGGCGCCATTTTCCAAAATGGCGCCGAAAAATGGCGGCGGCCATAGACGAACACGATTGGACGGCAGGAGGTCCTTCCGGACCCCCGCTGGACTTTTGGCAAGTCTCGTGGGGGTCAGGAGGCCCCCCACAAGCTGGCCAAAAGTTCCTGGAGGTCCAGCGGGGGTCAGGGAGCGATTTCCCGCCGCAAATCGTTTTCGTACGGAAAATGGCGCCGGCAGGAGATCGACTGCAGGAGGTTGTTCAGCGAGGCGCCGGAACCCTCGCTGAACGACCTCCTGCAGTCGATCTCCTGCCGGCGCCATTTTCCGTACGAAAACGATTCGCGGCGGGAAATCGCTCCCTGACCCCCGCTGGACCTCCAGGAACTTTTGGCCAGCTTGTGGGGGGCCTCCTGACCCCCACGAGACTTGCCAAAAGTCCAGCGGGGGTCCGGAAGGACCCTCCTGCCGTCCAATCGTGTTCGTCTATGGCCGCCGCCATTTTTCAGCGCCATTTTGGAAAATGGCGCCGGCTGAAGACAACAAGATTCAGGAGCAGGAGCCCGTTCCGGACCGCTGCCGTTCCGGACCGCTGCTGGACCCGCAGGTTATTTAACTCATTTGGGGGGGGTTCGGGAGGGTGGGGGATTTAATTTAAAGGGTCGGGGGTGGGTTTTAGGGGGTTTTAATGTGCCGGTTTTGCGATTTTTAGATTTTTAGATTTTTCACGATTTTTCACGATTTTTCACGATATTTTACCCCCCCAAACGGCAACAATACGATTCCCTCCCCCTCCCAGCCAAAATCGATCGTTAAGACGATCGAGGACACGATTCACATCCCTAATTAGCAGGGTTACCTACTTAATGATGTTCAAGCATCAACCGCACTTCCTTGCCAACCTTTCCTCTGCGGTCAATGAAGGGAATTGCTATACAGAAGCTACATTTCATGCTTCAGCTGTGCAGGAGTCTATTGAGCTTATTATGTATTTTCAACACTACCAGTGTAATGGATGACTGACTTTCCCCTGGCCTGGTACCCCAGGCAGGGCTTGGTTTGCCCACTCCTTCTAATGGACCTAGCCCTCTGTGATCTGATAATCTCCAACTCCCAGGATGCTGTAAGAGGCTCCATGGCCTAAGAAACACCTTCAACTGAGATGTCATAAATGAATCCATAATCTGAGTCCCCATTCCTCTTCAGATGATATAAGTGGCTCCATTCTCCAAGATCCTCTTTCCACCTGAGAACCTCTCTTATCCCCACTAGATCCCTATACCTGTCTACTCTATTTAGTGGTGCTAAGTGGTGCTCAAGCCAGGAGAGGTCCCCACTCCTTTCTGCCCCACTAGTTTTGCTGAGGAAAATGGCATTGGCTGACCTAATATTCTCCTTTGCCGCCATATGGCAGAGGTAGGCAGAGGTGAGGTCTGTTAATGCATTTAGACAATGGGAATTTGTGTGCTTATCTACCAAAGTTGGTAGATATTATAACGAGAGAGTGAGAATCTTATATATCTGGATAGATTGGATAAAGACCAATCGATTTATCGAATGTAATTTAAAATAACTCACTTTTATTATACTACAGTCTTCTGCAGGAAAATAGTACTGTCTCTTTAAAAACAGCTTTAGCCATAAGAAAGTA
Source organism: Rhinatrema bivittatum (assembly GCF_901001135.1). Classification (NCBI taxonomy): domain Eukaryota; kingdom Metazoa; phylum Chordata; class Amphibia; order Gymnophiona; family Rhinatrematidae; genus Rhinatrema; species Rhinatrema bivittatum. The sequence goes on from NC_042621.1 coordinate 144,808,988, forward strand.
ATTTTTACAGGTCAAAAATTATTTTTACATTTGGTTTAAAGATAGATAAAAAAAACATTTCATGCATCAAACACCACTTCTATGGACTATGATGAGAACAATGCAGCCTTGATAGCACTCTGTATTCCAGCCCTAGGTAGGAAAATATCAGAGTGTTCTGGGAGGCAAATAAATCCCAAATAAATGAGTGAGTGAATAATGTTATTTGGACTGGTTGTGGGAGGAATAGTAGGCATCTGTCTTTTTTGTGCCCATATATCTTTTCAGTCCCAGCAAATATATTTTGGAATACCATAACTATCTCCTAAATATCATGCTTTATACCTGTTATTCTATGTAATGAAACCCTGTCAAGGAGTGGAGATTCAGATGTGCAGGATAGAACCTTTTTTCAAACAATAAATAGCCATAATAAGCTTTTAAACATCCAAGTCCTGAACACAGCATAGATTATGCCCTTGCTTCAGGTTAAGGCTTGAACCTTAGGCTATACCTGAACCATTAGTTACTTACTACTTACAGATTACCCAGCAAGTGTCTCATATAAGGCTGACCCTACATAGCAATGTCTGAGTGCTTATCAGTGAAGAACCACCAGTAAATGCATCCCGGACATATCAGTTCTCTTTACTCACAGAAAAAAAATGACTCATTTGGTTTTACACGCCAGCTGTTACCCATATACCTCAGGGAGACTGGGGTTAGGATTTTCAGAAACTGGATCCTCTTCACCAACAGTCCCTTCCCTTGTGCCCTCTACCAACATTTGTTTCAAAAGTAGCATTTGGTGCAACTAAGTTGTGAATATTAAGAATTGGATCTAGCACTGTTAGGACTGGAATGATGCTTTTTCTAAATTCTTACAGTTATCCTCCATATGAAATAATGAGTGTCTGTTTGATTGTTTCAACTGCTCAGGCACAGAGTAAGCATAGGGTGATGTTGGCAAGGGGGGATGTTGATTTGGAGTGCATGTTTAGTGTGGGTCATGTGAGGATGTGTGTCCCAGCATGTGTTCCAAACTGACAACTGGAGCGGGTGCAGGGAGATGAAATGGTTAGACTGGGCAGTAGCAGAATGAAGGAGGACATTGGCGGCTGAAACATAAACCAAGAAGGTGTGGACTGCGGGAGGAGGGCAGAGATCAAATAGTGGAACCCCATGAATGGCAAGGGTCTAACAGTGTGACAATCAGAAGAGGGTGAGGGCCATGGAAGATAATGCACAGTACCCTAAGAGTTAGGAAGGGAAAAGAGAGATACTTCTATGCAGGGTCGGCAGAAGCACTAGGTGAGCTAGGCCTGAGCCTAGGGCACTGACCATTAGGGGCCATGAGTGTCAGAGGCAAAGAAGAGAGGGAATTCGAACCTCCATTCCTCTTTGCTGCTACTACTCGCAAGCCATGTGGCGCCACCACTCATGAGAGGTAGGAGTTGGGGGGGGGGGAGGGGGCAGAAGGTGCCTATAGTGCCTAATCCCCTTGCCCTGGCCCTGTTGCTATGGCCTAATGAGGGTGGGGAGAAGTGCTGGGGAATGGTCTGTGTTGGAAAGGGAGGGGGAAATGAGGGAAAGAGTGGGGAGGGATCTGGGGGAAGGATGGATAGATTCAAGGTAAAAACAAGGTGACATGCACAGGGAATGGTATAAGGGGAAGAGAAGGGAAAAGGGAGAAGTCTGGGGTTGAAAATTAGGGAGGAGATGTGAAGGAACAGAAGGGGAGGACTGGGGAAGGGAGGGAAGGAAGATGGGTTCAAGGGAAGAGAGATAAACAAGAAAGTGAGGATCAGTAAGATACAGGGAAAGAGAGATGAGATTTTATTTATTTATTTATTTGTTTATTTATTTAAAGGCTTTTATCTACTGACATTCATAAGAATATCATGATGGTTTACATCGAACATAGTTAACCAAAGAAAAGAAAAGAAGTTACATAGAACTAGGGTAGGGAAACAGGAGCGTTAAATATAGATGAGCAAGAAGGTATGGGAAGAGGTAGAAAATGAGAAGGAGGGGTATGAATTACTCATGTTGCAGCACAGTGAACCCTTCTACTAGTAATTTTGAACATTTTGGGATAAGGTATCATAGGCCTTTTTGGTGACATGTGCTTTATACATCCATTCAGTGAACTTGGGTTATATTCCAGGACCAGACTTCTGCTCCCCAATCCAACCAGGGTTAGTGATGCTACAAATGCAGTATTCACAGACCCCCGAGTGAGGGAGTATCAGCTTTTGCTCAACCACGACACCTAGTGGTCAGGCAGGATCTATATTAATAGGGTTCTGGAAGAAACCATAATTTGTGGCCTCCCTGCTGAAGAATGTCATTGTGATGACTGGACTGAATTGCGAGGCGCATGTAAAAATAAGAGAAAAGCCCTAGAAAGGTAATAATGAAGGATTATTGTACCACTGCCCATAAAAAGGCAGTTCTTATTAAGCTGGAAGTCCAGAGAAGCAGGAAGATACTGTCTGGACAAGAAAACGTCATATAGTTCAACTACTAAACAAAAACATTTTTTCCCATTCAATTTTTTTAATTTTTTCCCAGGGAGGAGAGTTTGAAAACTGCCCCCTTAATGGCGCCAGTGTTGAGTCTTTTACTTATGACTATACCTTGGATAATGGCATAATTTAACTATTCAAACATTAGAAATATAAACAATGAGGTTCGTATTCAAAGGGCTTATTTGGTTAACTTTTGGAGTTAGACAAACTCCACTGCTTTAAAATTTCCTCCAGCTCACCAGCTACATTTTCTCCAGTGGCCTGATAACATTTTCCGAGGCAAAAAAAGAGGTGGTGCTGGTGGTTACTGAGAGATTGTTTTAACTTGTCCAGTCAATGCTGATATTCAGATAAATAGCTAATCCTAAAATTACCCGGACAACTTGTCTGGGTAACTTTAGACTAGATATTCAGTCAGTAGAGTTAACCTGAAAAAGTCATCTGGTTAACTTTGTCCAACAACCATCAGCAGAATATTTACCTGAATGCCCGCTCTGGGCCATGAAGGTATCACTGGGACCGTGAAGAGGCACACTGGTTCCTGTCTTTGCTTTCACTGTTTATTTATTTAACATATTTATTTATTATTTTATTTGATTCATGTTGCTGCAACGACCACCGAAAAGAAAATCTTCTGAAACTAAAAATACCAAAGGCGGGGGCACGACGGTGGAGCAGGTGGCGATCAAATTAAGCAGGCTGTTGGTTCACCAGTCTGCCATATGTCATGCGTCTCCCTGCTGCTACCGAGGGAGTCTTTGGCTGCAGGAAGAATCCCCAGCCACCACTGGTCAGCCTCCTCAAGATGCTTAACGTGAACTGCCCAACACTCTCCACCTTCAGGAGAGAGAGGGGGGCATTACAGTGAAGAACCAGGTCTCCCACACAGCTAAAGCCCACAACACAGTCAGCAGAAGGCCGGGCGGCACAGTCAAGACATGGCCATGAACCCTGTGAGATGAGCTGGGACCCATCCCCTTCTGCTCAGTCTTCAATTTGTAGGGAAAAACTTTCATAGTAATTTAGTCCGGTGACTACACATTTACCCAGGTAAACTCTCCGGCTGAAACATTGCACTTTCTGAAGCAGCCAGAAGTATGTGTCTGCTATTTCACAATGTGCACATTTGCCCATAAAGGGGCAAGAACAGAGTGGGGTTAGGCATGAGAAAAGTAAAATATGCATGTAAAGCAGGTGCAAAGTCAATGGGTATATTTTTCACCTGTTGTCCCTGCTGGCCCCAGATTTTCAAAGGGGAAAGCTGCGGGGGAATTTCCCTGTGAACATTTGCTTGCAAAGCTTGTTGGTTAAATTGTTTTGCGTATTTTAAAAAAAATTCCACATACGCATGCTGCTTTGCTTCCCTGGCCTAAACACACCCACATGAATGCTTCTCTTTAACTCAGCTGTGACACCTAAGCAAAGGGCATTATTCAGACAGTCCAGTGTATGCAGGAAAATCACTATTCACCTGGATAATTGGCTTTGAAAATGTTCTTCAGTAAGACACATGATCTGTCATATATGATGTTTTGCAATAGAGGCTATAAAGGCAGCAAAACTTATTCTGTGCAAGTTAATAAAATACGTAGAACTGTCCTTGCTCTCTCCTATAATGCAGTTCCCTGTATATTGAAAATTCCCTTGCTGTTACTAATGTGCCATATGCTATGAGTTTCTCTCTTTTTCTGCTACTTTGGATGTATTATTATATGTGAAAGTTTGTAGTCAAGGGTGCTCATGCTTGCAGTGATTTTATTCTGTAAAACATTTGTTAATGAACTACAGAGTTACATTTATTTCCTCAAGAGGATACATGTGTTGAATTGGGCTTGCACAGAGGGCTTGTGTTTGTTATGGGAAGTGACTTACCATTTCTTTTTGTTTCATCAGCTCCTGTGACTTCAGCCATAATCTCTACCATGACATCGTAACACTCTCTCTGGTCCTTGAGTGCCTCAGGCCAGTTAGATTTTTAAGATATCTATGCTGAATATTCATGAGATGCATTGGCAAACACTGCCTCCATTGCAGTGAACATCATACATCAGGGCTTCCCAAATCTGTCCTGGAGACCCCACAGCCAGTCGAGTTTGCAGGATATCCACAATGAATATGCATGTCTGGCTGTGGGATCCCCAGGACAAGTTTGGTAGCCCTGTCATACATAATGATGTCTAGGGATGTGAATTGTGTGCCCGATCGTTTTAACGATCGGGTTCGGCTGGGGGGGGGGGGGGGGAATCTGATTGTTACGAGATGTGAATTGGAATCGGTTCCGATTCCAATTCACATCACTAATTTTTTTTAGTGAGGCCCGCACCGATAAAAAAAACCCCACCCAGACACTTTAAAATGACCCCCTTAGCCTCCCCCACTCTCCTGACCCCCCCCCCCCCACATTTTTTACACATACCTGGTGGTCCAGGGGGGCCGCGGGGAGCGATTTCCCGTTCCCACGCTATCAACTGTGCTAAAAAAAATTGTGCCGATGGCCCTTTGCCCTTACCATGTGACAGGGCAAACGTAGCACCGGCGCCATTTTGAATATTGGCAATACGGCCCGCATGCAGGAGATCGCTCCCGGACCCCCGCTGGACCCCCAGGGACTTTTGGCCAGCTTGGGGGGGCCTCCTGACCCCCACAAGACTTGCCAAAAGTCCATCAGGGGTCCGAGAGCGACCTCCTTCACTCCGGCCGTATTGCCAGTATTCAAAATGGCGCTGGCGCTACTTTGCCCTGTCATATGGTAAGGGCACAGGGCCATCGGCACCATTTTTTTTTAGCGCAGCTGATAGCGTGGGAATGGGAGATCGCTCCCCGCGGCCCCCCTGGACCACCAGGTATGTGTAAAAAGTTTGGGGGGGGGGGGGGTCGGGAGAATGGGGGAGGCTAAGGAGTTAATTTTAAAGGGGTCGGGTGGGGGTTTTTTTTATCAGGCCATTGGCACCATTTATATTAGTGGCAGCCAAAATGGCGCCGATGGCCCGAGAGCGGGAGATCGCGCCGGGACCCCCCCCACTGGACCAGCAGGTAATTTAAAACATTTTGGGGGGGTTGGGAGGGTGGGGGATTTGTTTTAAAGGGTCGGGGTGGGTTTTAGGGTTGTTTTGGTGTGCCGGTTTTCCCCCCCTCCCCCTCCCCCAATTTACGATTTTTCACAATAAATCGGGGGAATTTCTATTGTATCGCGACTCTAACGATTTTTGACGATTTAAAAAATATCTGATGATTTTTTTAAATCGTCAAAAAACAATTCACATCCCTAATGATGTCAGCCTATACTTTCATCCCTGGCTCCTCTCGATCCGCTGCCACCTTTTCTATATTTCTCTTTGCCATTTTGACTCTCTTGCACCACCATCTCCATAGATAATGGCTGCACTGAATCCGGCCCATCTTCTCCTCTGCCACCCTATCTTCGTTGGTCTAACAGCACTATCAACACCAGCTGTTCAACTCCTCGGGGTAGATTTTTAAAAACTGCGCGATCGCGTACTTTTGTTTGCGCAGCAGGCGCAAACAAAAGTACGCTGGATTTTATAAGATACGCGCGTAGCCACGCGTATCTTCTAAAATCCTGGATCGGCGTGCGCAAGGCTGCCGATTTTGGATAGCCAGCGCGCGCCGAGCCGCGCAGCCTGCCTCCGTTCCCTCCGAGGCCGCTCCAAAATCGGAGCGGCCTCGAAGGGAACTCTCTTTCGCCCTTCCCTCACCTTCCCCTCCCTTCCTCTACCTAACCCACCCCCCCGGCCCTATCTAAACCCCCCCCTACCTTTATCCACGGATTTACGCCTCCCGGAGGGAGACGTAAATCCACGCGCGCCAGCGAACTGCTGGCGCGCCGAGACTTGACCCGGGGGCAGTTCTGGAGGGCGCGGCCACGCCCCCGGAACGCCCCGGCCTGAAACCATGCCCCCGGGCCCGCCCCCAAAACGCTGCGTCGTTCGGCCCCACCCCCGACACGCCCCCGACATGCCCCCTTCCGAAAACCCTGGGACCTACGCGCATCCCGGGGTTCTGCGCGCGCTGGCGGCCTATGGGAAATAGGCACGCCAGCGAGCAGGGCTTTGAAAATCCGCCCGCTGCTACTGAATTTTGATTCTAATTGCTGATTGATACTTCTGACCCATCTTGAGAAAAACATATACGGTATATTGTTTTGCTTTGGAAATGACATACCATTAAAGTAAAAAACAAACTTTTATTTTGACCTTATTAACAACATGGAAACATTATCTTTTGCTTGTTGGAAATATATTCAAATGTTTGCTCTAATAAAAACTTTTTATATGATAGTTACTAAGCTTACATGTTAAATATATATTATATATGCTCCATATATTTGTAATTAGGAGTCATAAATATTTTCTTCATTTTCATATTCTGTTTTCACTTCATAAATTCTAAGGATAAAATCTAATGAAATAAATGACCTACAAATTGAACTTATTTGCATTTCTACAGCTAACTGCATCTGCCTTAAACATTCAAAAGTGTAGGTCATCTTATGGTCAAATATATATGAAAAAGAATACTGAATTACTTTACAAATAATTTGAGACTGCATATTTATAGAATTCTATAAAACCAAAAGATAATGGCTTTTCTAAAAAAATAAAAAAATAAATAAGAAAGAGGCTTGTTTCCTGTTAAAAAAAATAGATGTGAATATACCTGTAAATATTTTACACAGATGATGGGCTGTTATAAAATTATCCCTAATAGTAATATGGCCTCAGAATAGTAACATTTTATAGTGAAATAATGGCATTCCTGTTATAAGATGTATTTTTTCTGTTCTGCAAGAAAGAAATGGCGGTCACCTTCTTCCCTGTGCCAAAATGGGACAACTGCACACGTAGCAAACCATCACTTAACCTCTACTTTATCAGCTTACAATTAACAAACAGCATATTCTCATGATTGAAAATAAACTTAGCAACTAATAACTATTGTTTCTAAACTTTAGCCAGTGAAAGTTGTTGAGGCAAACTCAGGGAAGGCAATATTCAAATGTTTTAAAGTGGGTAAGAGTTGGTGGGGTTCTCATGAGAGGAAAAGTATGCATGGGGGGTTTATTTTAACATTCATGCATATAATTATTGTGCACCGGCCCTGCTCACATTCACACAACTCATTCACTCTTATTTCCTGTCTATTAACAGTTTCTTTCCCCTTTTTAAAGTATTTTGTCACTTATGAGGCCTCTTAAGCAGAGCATCTTGACAGAGCTTCTGTTCTTGTTATGCTCATCCTCTCAACTGTTGAAATTCTAAACTGTTCTTCCCTTTAGAAATTTTTTTTTCAATATCCCTCTCTAATGATGTCATTGGGCTGAGAGCACCCAAGCCATCTTGGTTCCCTATGTAACAACTTTCCTTCTATGTAATGTTGGGCAGTACTACTAATCCCTTACTGCTCCTCACTACATCAGCCTGCTTTCCAGTTCTCCTGGAATCAGGTAATTCATTTATTTCCTTTTTAGGTACCCCTATTACACAAAGGAGGGTGGTTTAGATTGCCCGACCAAAACAACTGCACAATAGCCAGAGGGAGGTGCTGCAATTGGAGACAGCACAGAGGAGTCTGGAGTCACTGTGGCAAGATTTGAGAGAGAGTGCAAGCCCGGTGGAGGGCAACTTGTGCAACAACTGAAGAAAAAACCATCATTGGAACACCCAAAAACAGTCCAAAGATTCCATCCAGAGAAGAATTGGAACCCAGAACTGTTTTAAAAAAATCAATTGAAGGACTGGAGGTGGACACAGAGCAAAGGGCACAGAGGGTGATGGTCATGCTGGTGAGAGTTGGGGTACCCCTAAAGAGAAGGGAAGAGTACAACCCAATAGCCCTACCCAAGATTTTACCTAGTAGGAAGCCAAAAGGAGGCCTATTGGGGAGTGAAGCCACTTCCCTGGGTGGGATCAAGGGTGAGTGAAGACACTTGCCCTCATGGTATCAAGCTGAGGGTGAGGGTATGTGAAGAAGTGGCCCTTTTCCCCCTCCCTAACTTGTGCAGGACCAGGCAGCTAGCCTATTCCACCATGATTTCCACAGTGGGAGCCCAGCTGGGATTATACTCATAAGCATGTGTGCCCAGTTAGGATTAGGAGGCACCCGTTTGTCCCATTCTGGTGAAGGTTTGTGAGTACACTGGCCTGAGGTGAGGCAGTCTATTGTATTGACTGGAAGTGTTAAATAAAGATGAAAGTATAAGAAGAAAAGACTGGAGTCAGTGAGAGGTTGTGTCACACTGACTCCAGGAGATAACTTGCATAGAGTGGCAGTTACTACCATAAGAAGCTTGCGGGGCAGACTGGAATCACCATTAGTACCTTTTCTACCGTTATTACTATGTCACTGTGTTACTATCAGTACATCATACCTGTGGGCCTGCAATCACATTTTTAAAGGTAACCACATCACAGAATTTCATTGAGAAAAAACAGGCATGCAAGCAATATAGACACTTTAGTACCTACAGACTTTACACCCGGTTTGCAACAGGTACAAAATCTGCACCTGAAAGTTATGCACGCATCCATGTAATCCTGCATATTGTCAGCTGACTCTGCCATCCATCTGGTACCAGCACTGTGCCTGCCCTCAGCCCCTCTCCTTTCTGGCATGGGTAAAAGAACCCACTCTATTTTAACTACAGTACCAGAATGTAACTCACCTTGAGCTACCAACAGTGTAGGTACTTTTTCCTGCAGAGTGAGATGGCAATTTTCAGCCCCTTCTCCCATTTTACTCAGGTTACTGCTTAGATATTCAGGTAAAATGTTCTGAAAATTGTCCCCCATGTGTAAACTGATAATGGTCTAGTACCCAGGCTATGAAAATTGAATTTGGACAATCCTAGGAAGAAACCCAGGAATTAAATAAACTTTTGTAGCTAAATGAAAAGAAAATAAGCTTTAGCTTTTAAAACCCTGAACAACATGTGGATAAAGGTGAACCGGTAGATATAGTATACTTGGATTTTCAGAAGGCGTTTGACAAAGTTCCTCATGAGAGGCTTCTAGGAAAAGTAAAAAGTCATGGGATAGGTGGCGATGTCCTTTCGTGGATTGCAAACTGGCTAAAAGACAGGAAACAGAGAGTAGGATTAAATGGGCAATTTTCTCAGTGGAAGGGAGTGGACAGTGGAGTGCCTCAGGGATCTGTATTGGGACCCTTACTGTTCAATATATTTATAAATGATCTGGAAAGAAATATGACGAGTGAGATAATCAAATTTGCAGATGACACAAAATTGTTCAGAGTAGTTAAATCACAAGCAGATTGTGATAAATTGCAGGAAGACCTTGTGAGACTGGAAAATTAGGCATCCAAATGGCAGATGAAATGTAATGTGGATAAGTGCAAGGTGATGCATATAGGGAAAAATAACCCATGCTATAATTACACAATGTTGGGTTCCATATTAGGTGCTACAACCCAAGAAAGAGATCTAGGTGTCATAGTGGATAACACATTGAAATCGTCGGTGCAGTGTGCTGCGGCAGTCAAAAAAGCAAACAGAATGTTGGGAATTATTAGAAAAGGAATGATGAATAAAACGGAAAATGTCATAATGCCTCTGTATCGCTCCATGGTGAGACCGCACCTTGAATACTGTGTACAATTCTGGTCGCCGCATCTCAAAAAAGATATAATTGCGATGGAGAAGGTACAGAGAAGGGCTACCAAAATGATAAGGGGAATGGAACAACTCCCCTATGAGGAAAGACTAAAGAGGTTAGGACTTTTCAGGTTGGAGAAGAGACGACTGAGGGGGGATATGATAGAGGTGTTTAAAATCATGAGAGGTCTAGAACGGGTAGATGTGAATCGGTTATTTACTCTTTCGGATAGTAGAAAGACTAGGGGGCACTCCATGAAGTTAGCATGGGGCACATTTAAAACTAATTGGAGAAAGTTCTTTTTTACTCAACGCACAAACTCTGGAATTTGTTGCCAGAGGATGTGGTTAGTGCAGTTAGTATAGCTGTGTTTAAAAAAGGATTGGATAAGTTCTTGGAGGAGAAGTCCATTACCTGCTATTAAGTTCACTTAGAGAATAGCCACTGCCATTAGCAATGGTTACATGGAATAGACTTAGTTTTTGGGTACTTGCCAGGTTCTTATGGCCTGGATTGGCCACTGTTGGAAACAGGATGCTGGGCTTGATGGACCCTTGGTCTGACCCAGTATGGCATTTTCTTATGTTCTTATGTTCTTAAGATGAATAAACCTCTGGGTATTATACATGAACATAAATATAAATATTGAGTTTCAATTACCTTGGCTTTAATTCAGGGAAAGCCTACAGTATGGTTTATACAGATCTACTCTGGTTTAAAAAGTGTGAGCCAACTGTCCACTAAGCCACCTTGACCAGGTAAGTGTTGTATTTAGACATTTTTCCCTGAGGGAATTGATTATATGAAATGTCAGCTGATGTCGGAATATGTTCGTTTAGATAAATTTACATGCTTTGAGATTGTTTTATCTGAACAAAAGTCTTAAAAAATATCTTTTGGGGTAGACGATTAAGAAGACCAGTACCATCAACAAAGAGTTTTGAAGTGTTTTCTGGCTTCCTGATACCCCTACACATAGACATTATCGGCCGGATTTTAAATTGGCCACGTGCGTAAAAATTGCCACTAACGCGCATGACTGGGCCCTGCAAGCACCGCACGCATTTTCAAAAGGGCATGGCCACACGCGTAAGTGGTGATACGCGCACAAGTTCCAAGACCTGAGAAAGGGGTGGGCCAGGGGGGCGGAGAGGGGCAGGGCGGGACGGAGGCCATTAGCACCTGAGGAGCAGTAAGTAATACAATAAAAAAATTGAGGCAAGGAAGGTTAGATTTAGGGGTTGGGGAGGAGAAGGGGAAGGAAGGTTAGGCAGGAGGTTAGGGAACTGGGGAAAGCCCGATTGCATTGCCGAGAAGACTTTGCAAAAATTCTCACACCCCCCCCCCCCCTTGCGCACGCTGCCCACATATGAGCCAGCGGATTATTAAATCTGGCGCACATGTGCACGCAGCCAATGGATTTCCGGCACGTCCACGTGCATGCGCACATGGACCCGCATGCGTATGTTTTAAAATCTACCCCTAATTGTTTTCACCTTTTGGTGCATTGAGGCATTGAGTATACTGACTTTTTAAAATCAGAGTTATACAGATCTACATTTAAAATGTTTTGTTTTTTTTTAAACACTGACAAGTTGTCTAAAGTAATACAGACACACAGCTCTCATGGACAGGTTCATTCATTTCAGTGGAAGCAGCCGTTGTTTGTCACCTGACAACAACATTTGAAATAATGGAAATGATTTGAGCAGCAATTTGCTGAACAAGTACTTCAAGAGAAGATAACATGTGAATGTAACTTTCTGAGGCTCACATATTTTCGTTATGTGTATAACATTATTATTACAGTACTGTCTTCCTATCTGGATTCATAACACAAGCTGCCACTCTGCTTTGAGAACATATTCTTAGCCATGAAATTTAATCATGTCAATTGACTTTGAGCTATAGTTTTAGCAGATTGTTTGAACTGGTGGCTGTTGAAGTCTGGCATGGGCATCACGCTTTTAGATCCTTATCAAAGATAACCACTGAACTTAATTAAATATAAATCTACAGTCTTAAGCAGTAGACTAACATCAAGGGGACATGCAAGTAGCCTTGATTTCATAAATTTCAAAGGCATGCATTCTTTAGTATGAATGGAATAATGTTAGCCTTCTGATATAAGGGTACAGCAAGGAGAAGGTGAAATGCAACTGCCACTGCTATTAATAGCTCATGATTTAGTAATATTTTATTTAATTATTTAAAATGTTGTATATTCTGCTAATACAAAAACAACTCATTCTAAGCGAATTACAGGCCAACATACAGCAGCATACAAGGAAGCAAACAATGACAGGGTGGGTTTTGGGGGGTGGCAGTGTTACAAGGGTCTACAGACCCTTGCGCCCTAGGCAAACCAGTATAATACTGCCTCCCCCCAAAACCCACCCTGAGTTGAAAGTTCCCCACTTACAAATTACAATTGGAGATATATAGTGACAGATTCTTTCTCTCTCCTTCTCTCTTCTCTCTCCAGTATTAAGACTTGTACCTCATCAAGACCAGTAGTAAAGTTACACAGGCAACATGGCATGCATTACAATGGTCAGCCTTGCCAAATTTGGGGATTCACTGGGGAACAATTTTTAACATAATTCCTGCTGAGTATGATTTTTCAGCTGTTTTAGACTTAAATAGGCATGCTGATTTCAAAACTGCAGTTAGTTTTCTTCTATCATGTCAAGTTTTTTTCTCTACAGCCTGTCTTAGGCCTGGATTTATCAAAATGCATTAAATATTGCATACAATAGGAAAAGGGGCGTGATTTATGGTAAAAGGCTGTTTATCGCAAAGTGCAATATCACAAGCACAATTGGACCATCTGTGTTGACCTTAAAATGGTCTGCTTCTTTCTTGGTCAGCAATGCAGATTTTGGCATTTCCTAGCCTGTCGTTTGAAAAGATAAAGACTGGTGTGTTTGATGGTCCACAGATTCGGCAGCTCATTAAAGATGAACATTTCATTGGGACAATGTCAGAACTCCAAAAGAATGCTTGGTTGTCATTCAAAAACCTTGTCAAGGACTTTATTGGAAATACCAAGCATAGAATTACACCAAAATTGTCCAGAAACTCTTGGAGAGCTTCAAAATGCTTCACTGCAACATGAGCATAATGGTGCATTTTCTGCATAGCCATCTTGCTGACTTCCCAAAAAATCTTGATACAGTCAGTGATGAGCACAGTGAATGATTCCACCAAGATCTGAAGGTCATGGAGGCACGGTATCAGGGTAGATGGGATGTACATATGATGGCTGATTATTGTTGGAGCATCAGGCAAGATTGTCCACAGATTGAACGCTGCCGGAAAAGCTATAAGCGTAATTTTTTACCTTAATATGTATGTTTTGTAGCAGAACTTTACTACTGGTACACAATTTGACTTACAGTAACAATATATAGCCTTTGTATGAATAAAATAACTCTAAATAAGCAGTATATTCAGGTAATGTTTTCTTTTATTTCCTTTGTATGTACATTTTGTATGATTTTTGGGACAAAGGGAGGGTATCCTGTACCTTATAAAGTTGACGTGGTAGAGAAAAACTGGGGTCATTTTTGGATTCAGATGTCAAAAGTTAGTCAAAAACAAGTGTCAGATCTAACTCAACGAAAATTGTGTTCCCCACTGTTATGAGTGAAAGTCTTGGCCCCACCATGGAATGTCTATGTTCTGTTCCTTCTTCTTGATGTGCATAGTTCCCAGCTTCTTAAAATTTGTGTTGCTCATGCATGGCCCACATAGACATGTATGGATCTGTTTTTTGTGAGCAACACTTTGAAAATCTGTTAGTATTTAGAGCCCAGAACAACTGCACAACCTATAATGGGCATGAGCATCCTTTCCAACCTGCCATGTAGGGCTTGGTTGACCTTCAACATCTCCTTTATGTTGACTCAGTGCAGAAGTTGCCAGTCTACCACTGCCATCCCAAGCACAAGGTTTTCTAAAAATATCCCCCATTCCCAATCTTAAAGTTATCAATTAGAGTGCATCTAGTTTTGAAAAGAAACACATTGAAAACTGTCTTGCTGTGACATTGCAGCCTTTTTCAGCTGATATAAAAGGAATCCTACCTTGAAAAGGATGTCAGTCAATACATTCAAGGGCTGTGTTGGATAAGGTAGGGTGCTTGCAGGCATGAGATATATGATGGCAGAATTCCCTTTATTTAGGCATGATTGTTGAGGAAGTAGGGCAAATGATGCAGTGAGCCTTGTGTGTCACAGACGATTCTCTCAACCCATGTGATGATTCTTCTATGGCCTATGTCTCTAGCCCTGCTATATTTAAATTTGGATACATTTTGGTCTTGCATGCCAACATTTTCTTGTACCCCTGCGGTTAGCTAAGAGGCAGATTTTAAAAACTTGCACATGCAAATATGGCCACATACACGCATAAGGAGGCTGCATGGGAGCTACACAAATTTTAAATAGCCGGGAAGAACGTGTGTATATTGAGGTACACGTGCCCAGAAAAAGTAGGCAGAAAAGGGGCAGAGTCAGCATGGAGGCATGTAACTCCAAATTTTTCTCAGCTGCAACATGCCACAGCTCTTTGTTAGGTGCAGGAGTCCGATGAACATCAGGGTAGAGAGAGAGAGAGAGAGAGAGAGAGAGAGAGAGACTCTTTAAGGCTCAGTCTGATAACAATCAGGCTGATTCAGTACAGTGTGCTCAGGCCGAGCGTACTGTTAGCCCCCGTTTGGACGCGCGTTTTTGACGCGCTATTATTACCTCTTATACAGTAAGGGTAATAGCACGTGGAAAACCGCGTCAAACACCCCCCCCCCCCCGAAACTAATAGCGTGCTCACCATGCAAATGCATGTTGATGAGCCTATTAGTTAGTCCCGCTCGATACAGAAAGTAAAATGTGCAGCCAAGCCGCACATTTTACTCTCAGAAATTAACTCCTGCCAAACGCCGGCACCGGGAAAGTATACAGAAAAGCAGAAAAATCTGCTTTTCTGTACACCCTCCAACTTAATATCATAGCAATATTAAGTCGGAGACCCCAAAAATAAAAAAATAAAATAAAATAAAAAATCTGCCCGCAGCCTGCAGGTTAGAAAACGGACACTCAATTTTGCTGACGTCCGTGTTCTGAACCCGTGGCTGTCAGCGGGCTCAACAACCAATGCAGGTAAAATTAAGTGTCGGCTGTCAAACCCGCTGACAGCTGCCACTTCCGCCAATAAGGAGGTGCTAGGGACGCGTTACTGAATCACTCGCCTCAGAGTGCCGGCTCTCCTGTGCAGATTACTGCGCTTCCTCACGGGGCTCCTTCCCGTGGGAGTGGCCATCACCGCAGTACCCAAGAATCCACTCCAATACCTCAAAACCATAAAACTACCCTGTATATGCAGTCCCTCTCCTTTGCCACCACTGCTCTCATCGATACTGGAGCAAGTGGCAGCTTCATAATGGATGACATAGTGATCCTCCTGAAAATCCCAGCACAACTCGATGCGAAGTTCCTCTCCGCATCGCCTCTACCCAAGAGGAACATCTCCCCGGACATATCACGCACTGCACTGTGGCCTTCCATCTCACCATAGGAACTCTTCACTATGAAGAGATATCCTTATATGTTTTAAAACAGTCAACACACCCAGTCATACTGGGCCTCACTTGGCTTCAAACTCATGGACCCTAATTCGACTGGCAGTCTCTCCAGCTGGTTCAATGGGGCCCACAATGTCAGAAACACTGCTTGAAGCAAGTATCCCCAGCAGTGACCGTCCTGAAGACTACCTCTCTTGCAGGCCTACCAGCTCAGTACTCTGATTTTGAGGACATTTTCTCGAAACAAAAAGCAGACACATTACCTCCACTCCGAAAGTATAATTATCTTATTGAACTTCTACCTGATTCTACACCTCCCAAGGGTAGGACCTATCCACTCTCACTTCCCGAGACCCAGGCGATGTCCGAATATATAAAAGAGTATCTTAAGAAGGGATTCATTAGACCTTCTGTCTCTCTGGCAGGAGCAGGTTTCTTCTTTGTTAAGAAGGATGGAGGATTTCATCCTTGCATCGATTACCGAGGGCTAAACGCCATCACCCGTAAAGATCACTACCCATTACCTTTCATCAGCAAATTGTTCGACCATCAGCAAGGGGCTCAGATCTTCACGAAGCTCGATCTGCGAGGAGAGTACAATCTCTTACGCATCCAGCCGGAGGACATATGGAAGACCACGTTCAATACCAGGGATGGCCACTACGAGTATATAGTGATGCCTTTGCAATGCCCCTGTGGTGTTCCAAAGCCTGATTAATGAAATTCTCAGAGATCTACTTTACTCATTTGTAGTGGTGTACTTAGATAACATCCTGATATTCTCAAAAGACCTGAAGTCCCATCACTCCCATGTCAGAACTGTTCTACAACGCCTCCAAGAGAATCACCTTTAAACAAAACTAGAGAAATACATCTTTGAGCAGAATCATCTACCATTCCTCGGGTACATTATTTCCAATCAAGGATTTACAATGGATCCCGAAAAACATCAGGGAATTCTTGACTGGCATCAACAAGTAGGCCTCTGGGCCTTACAAAGATTTCTTGGATTCATGAATTATTATAGGAGCTCCACTCACCGCAATGACCAAGAAAGGAACCAATCTCCGGGTTTGGAACCTTCAAGCTCAATCAGCATTCCATGCGTTAAAGGAAGCATTCTGCTCTGGTCCCTGTTTACAACACCCTGTTTATGATCTAAGCCACCCATTTGTCGTCGAGGTCAACATGTCCGCTATCGGAGCCAGTGTGGTGCTAAGCCAGTACTCCTCCAAGGGAACACTGGTACCTTTCTCTTTTTATTCTCATACATTTTCGCCTGCGGAACAGAACTACACTATCGGTGATTGTGAATGCCTAGGCATCAAACTAACACTCCAGGAGTGGCGTCCTTGGCTGGAAGGCACCCAACACACATGTACTATATTCACAGATCACAGATATTCACAGATCTGGAGCACCTCAAAGAGACGCAATTACACTGGACAACAATGAAAGTGTTACTGACCTAAAAATGTCCTACTCTGTAGTATCTTGATGTGCTGAACACGAATATGACCATGAAAAGTTTTTATTGGCTCTCGTTTTGAAGATATTTAATATAGTTCACTTTCTATGTTTAGTCATGTAAATTTATCCAGTAGGACTGTAAATAAGCCTAGAATGATGTAATATTGCATCATATTGCATAATACCATCATGCACACATCATCCAGAGTTTATTACATCATTTTCTGATGCAATGCAGTTCTACTGCCATGCTGCTGCTGAGTAAGCTGACGTCAGCAGTATACTATAGGAAGCCCAGTCAGAAAGGGTGAGCATTTGAAATATTCATGCTGGCTGACTACTGCTGGACACTCTGCAGAGATGCTCCCGAACAGGTGTACAAGAGTCAAGCAAAGAAATCTAAGACGTAGTCTATGACTTCATTTTTCAAACGGTATTAACAGTAGGTCTCCTACTATTGGAATACAATTCAAGATGTAATTATATTATTGCATATTACAAAAAAACTAGAGCCAATTTTGCATTTTCATAGTCACATTCATGTTTAGCACATGGAAATGTATAAGAATTGACTAATTTCATTTCAGTAACATGACTTTTGTGAAAATTTGTTGCCTAGTGAGCTATTGGCATACAGTTCAAGATGTAATTATATTATTGCATATTACACAAAAACTAGAGCCAATTTTGCATTTTCACAGTCACATTCATGTTTAGCACATGGAAATGTATAAGAATTGACTAATTTCATTTCCGTAACATGACTTTTGTGAAAATTTGTTGCCCAGTGTTATTAAATCCTAGACAAGCCCGCTGTGCATTATTCTTCGAGTGATTCAACTTTGAGCTGCACTACCGACCAGCCTCAAAAAACCTTCATGCAGACGCCCTTTCACGCTCTCTCAAGACTGAGGACACCCCAGACATCCCAAGACACATCATTGAACCGGCCTGTGTGTCCCTTGAAGTAACTACAACAGTACCTGCTGGTAAAATGATCGTCCCATGTTGACTACGTGAACGCGTACTTCGCTGGGCCCATGATTCAAAACTAGCTGGACATCCTGATTGAGCACGAACCCTGGAAATGCTGAGACAGTTTTACTGGTGGCCCATCATGGTATAGACTCTTGCAACTATGTAGACTCATTTCCAATATGTGTATAACAAAAGCCACCTACCGGCCAGCCATGGGGACTTCTCCAGCCACTCCCAGCACCCACTGAGCCATGGGCCAGCATATCTACTGATTTCATCATTGACCTTCCTCCGTCTCAAAACAACACTGTCATCTGGTTCATCATCGACTGCTTCTCCAAGATGGGACATTTCATCCCACTCCGGAGCCTTCCATCGGCTCCCGAATTCACCAAGCTATTCTTGAAGCATATCTTCCGCCTACATGGGCTACCTAAAGAAATCGTATCAGACAAAGGTCCACAGTTTCCCACAAAGTACTGGCAATCCTTATGTCAAAAATTCAACATTCAGTTAAGTTTCACCTCAGCATACCACCCTCAGGTGAACGGCCAAGCCGAAAGAACTAACTGGACCCTGAAAGCCTTTCTAAGATCTTATGTAAATGACCAACAGGACAATTGGGTCGACTTACTCCCCTGGCCAAATTATCACATAATACAGATCTTGCTGCCGCCCCAGATGTCTCCCCATTCTCTGTGGTATTTGGACACTAACCACGACTACCCTTGCCTGTACCACTTTCTGTGCCTTCGCCAGCAGTGCAGTTCATGGCGCAAAGTATC
The DNA here is from genome assembly GCF_901001135.1 of Rhinatrema bivittatum. Taxonomy (NCBI): domain Eukaryota; kingdom Metazoa; phylum Chordata; class Amphibia; order Gymnophiona; family Rhinatrematidae; genus Rhinatrema; species Rhinatrema bivittatum. The sequence goes on from NC_042621.1 coordinate 144,827,943, forward strand.
TGTAATGTGTGGAATCAAGTATAAGAATGACTCACCCAAGCCGCATAATGTTCAAAGAGAATTGCTGATGCTCATAGATGGTCAGCTCCACTCTTTAGACCTGGTCAAAAGGTATGGCTATGTACCAAGCACATTAGACTGCGACTCCCCTCACATCATCTGGTACTAAAATATATTGGACCTTTTCCCATCCTCTGGAGAGTGGGAGAAGTTACCTACCAGCTACAGTTGCCACGATCCATGGGAATCCATAATACCTTCCACGTTTATCTACTGAAGCCACTCGTGCTCTCCTGGCCTTCCCAAAAAGATCCTCCTCTGCCACAAGTGTCCACCGAGCCAGATCACACCATCCAGGTAACAGAGGTCCTCAACATACGGTGACGTCGAGGCCGTTGGGAATACCTTCTCTCCTCGCAAAACATTCTGGATAAAGACCTCCTAAAGGCCTTCCATAGGCCACATCCAGACAAGCCTCATCCGAGGAGGGGGAGGCCTAGAAGGGGGGGTACTGTTGTGTGTCCCGTCCGCGCTCAGCCCGCGCTTGGGTCTGCTCACCTGTCTAACACCTCCGTGGGTTCCGGGTTGGCCTCCCCAGCAGCGGCAGTGAATCCAGCCAGGCCTTGGCATCCCACGGTGGCAGTCGCCAGGCCTTCCAGCTAGGCCTCACGGCGGGGCTCAGCGTCCTCCATGGCATCAGCTCCACCCCTAGGCATGCGCATGTGGACCGCCTGGCCTCTTAAAGGGCCAGGGGTGGATCCCAGCTCCGCAGTGCGCCCTGATTAGCTACAGCATAAAAGGAAGTTCCTGCCATCACTTCCTTGCCTTGGCAAATGGGTCGATCACATTAGGATTTCTAGTTTGCCTCTGCATTTCCAGTCTGTGTTCCAGTCTCATTCCAACCTTGTTCCAGTCCTGTATCAGTCTCGTTCCAGTCCTGTTTCAGTCTCGTTCCAGCGTCCTTCTGTTCCAGCGTCCTCCTGTTCCAGCGTCCTCCTGTCTCCTCATCTCCCCAGATAGTACCTCTCAGACTGTCTTCTCAGTACTGACCTCGGCCTGTTCTTGACTACGTTGATCGCTGCCTGCCTCTGACCTTCTGCCTATTTCTTCAATCACATCTACTCACTGCCTGGAACTGACCTCTGCCTGATTACCGACCTCGTCTGCACGCTGCCTGGAACGGACCTCTGCCTGAACTCGACCACGTCTGTTTCCTGGAACCTGACCTCTGCTTTGGCTGACTGTCTACAGACTGACTACTGGTATTTGACCTCTGTTATGGCTGACTACCCATGGACTGACTTCTGGTATTTGACCCCTGCTTTGGCTGATTAACTATGGATTGATCACTGACATTGACCCTTGCATTGACTGACCATGGTACCTTGACTCTGGCCTTGATCCTTGCCTTACATTCAGAGTCTTTCTTCTGGCCTGAACATTGACCGCGCACCCTTGATCGTGGTGGGCACACCTCTGAGCTTTCTCTCAAGGAGATCTTGCAAGGCTCACCCAAGACCAGGTGGCCCAGGTAACCAAGGGCTCAACCCGAGGGAACCCTGGGTTGCTAGTGGTGAAGCTCCAGCTAGCCTCTGTCTCCTCCTGTGCTCCGCCTCCTGGTGGCAGGCACTCTCTGGGTCCGATCAGGGAGCCTACCAATCCTGCACTAGGCCAAGGGTCCACCTCCCAGTGCAACATGTGCTGACTTACAATGTTGAATATTACCCTTTAAATGCACATTTTTAGCTTATTTGTCCCATTTAACCTCCTGCAAAGTCTTTGCTATATTTTTTTTAATAGGAAATATTTGTAATTGTTGGATTTCTTGAATAAAAGTTTTCCTAAATCTCATTTTAAGCTAAAAAATGGGTGAATTGACTCCACCGTGAGAAAAATATATCACACATTTCTTTATACTTAATTTTCTCTAGATACAGAAAATGTAACATATGTCTGGGTGCCTTATTCTTCAGATATCATATTAATGAGGAAAAATAGATTTCTAGAATAGACTGTCTAGCTTATCTATGACTCACCGATTATTTCTCCTGAGAAAACAGTGAAGATAATTTTCAAACAACTCCACGTGGAGCATATATGGCCAAGTATAGATCTATGAAATTATTTTATAACCCATGCATATCATATATATATGCATATTATAAAATATGCTTATCTCTACACTGCAACATAAGCATGAATGTATGCTTATGCACAAATGCATTGAAAATGCATATTTCAATGCATTGACTGTGCATACTTTTCATATCTATTTTAAAAATATACGCATGTATATTGTACACATGAAAATAAAGTAGGACATACTCATGTAAAACCCAATTTATGCATGCAAGTCAGTACATTTATAAACATGCGAGCATAATTAAAATTACCAGTTTATCAATTAATCTACCAGTTCACCCAGTCCTTCTCCAGGTCATCAAGACCTTCCTGGTTCTTCAGCCTGAACACCATCCAGTTCACCCAGATCTCCCACCCAACCAGTTATACACAATAAACAAGTCAGTTATGCAAGATAATCAGCAGGTGAAAAATTATGCAAGTAAGTTGCTTTGGCATGTAAGTGCCTTTTAAAATAGCAACTTACAGGAGAGCACTGATTGAGAAGCAAAAGGAATAGAGGCTGTCTTGCTTTCCATTGGTGCCAGCTCTTGTAGGCATCCTCTCTTTCCACCTGGATCATCACTACATAAGTGGAGCATCAGAGGTGCACTGCTATTGGCGTGCCAAAGCCACACACACCACAACGGCATACCCCCGTCACTTGGATTTCTTAATCAGTTTTCAGCCTTATGGGGAAGAAGAGGAAGAGCACTTTGCATCAGGTTCCAGCTCTCATAGATGGATCTATCCCAACTCTCCAGGCCAGGCTGCATGATTTTTTTTTTGTCTCTACTTCATAACTGTTAGGGAGTGGTGAGCTCAGAGGGTTCCTTTCTGCTCCCCCTGGGTTAGCTATTTCTCTCTGCTCTGACACTAGCAGAAGACAGTGTAGTGCTGGGGGACACTGCTTGTGTGGAGATAGCTTCAGCTGGAACTAGTGCTCTTTCCAATGCTATCAATCCTGGAGATCTTCCTTCTGGAAGCTGCTTCAGGAACCCTGGGATTTTCTTCTGTAACTTTTCCTTCTGTGCCTTCTTCTGTTACATTGGAGGGTTTATGGATAGCCATTTCAATGATAAAGAGTTCTCTGTCTGTAAGGATTAACAAGCTATGGCTTCTTTTGAGAGATTGAATTTTCACTGTGTGAATGCTCTTGGAGTGTTACTGATCATCATATTGAAGCTATGGCAGAACAAATAGTCACTCTTCAGAACTCTTCCTTTGCTCTTTTAAAAGATAATGAGATTTTGCATAATAAGATAGATAACAGAGATAATCTTGCTAGCAGATTTAATTTGCATTTTATACATTTTCCTTTTGTCTCTTCTGCTTTGCCTGGGAACATGCTTAATAGTTAATAAGTTTTTTGTTGAGATTTTGAAATTATCTTTAACTGATGTTCCTAATGTATCTAAAATCTATTATCTTTTACAGAAGGGGATAGAGAGGAAGTTTTTCAATTCTCCAGCAGAAGTTGGTTCTTTAGCAGATGATAACAGGTTATTTGATTATACTAATGTTTCTTCTAGTGATTGTTACAGTGCTACACTCTTGGTCACTTTTTCCTTGAAGCCCAATAAGAACCGTGTCCTCGAGTTTTATTTTAGGTTTCAGGATAGCTCCTTTTTAAGGAAGAGGCTTGCTGTATTTCCTGTGGGCACAAATCATGCTTATACTGCGTAAATTGTGGGATAAATAGATGCCATTTATCAGTTCATCCCCAGTTCATCCAGTTAAGAGATAGGTCCTCTAAACAAACATGCTTAGATGAATTGCCTTCACTTCCTCCAGTTAGCCTCTACCCTTAAGACACCACAGATCGGCTTAGATTTCTTTATTTTTTTAATTTACACATCATCCATAGCAGAAATAAAGTTACATGGCAGGGGACCTCAGCACGTACCAGGTCACGTAAGTATTTACGCGCACATCTCTGGTTTATACCCCAAAACATCCATGCCTCACCACTTTTTGAAATCTTTGGAGATGTGCACACTGCGAGAGAAGCGTACATATCTGGGTGGCTTTACAAATCCACTCAGCGCGCATGAGCCTGATGTTTTTGCACATCCCCTAATTTATGAGCACACTGGGATTTTAAAATTCACCTTTTAATCTACCAGTTTGCCCAGTCCTCTCCAGGTCATAGAGACCCTCCTGGTTCTTCAACCTGAACTCCCCCTAGTTCCCACCAGGCATTAATGCACAATAAATATGTTTAATATCATTTACTCCAGATAATTAACGGGTGTAAAATTACACAAGTGACTTGGCAAATCTATGGTGAGTCTTTAAAAATAGCAACTTCTGCATACAAATCTTGGCCCCCACCCCAGAATGCCCCATAACTCCCCTTTTTTAAATTCATGCATGTACGTGCGAAAGTGAAAATGCGCACATATTTTTTCTTTTAGAAAATACAGAATATGTGATTTGAGGCTATGTATATGCATACATGCTAAGTTTTACTCACTTGGGGCCTGATTTTAAAAAGCATTTACATGCTTAAAATTGGATTTTACACACATAAATACACTTTACCCATGTAAGTGAGCTTTTGAAAACTGTTACAATATATGCCATTGAATTGTCCATAGGATATTCATGTGTAAGTGCACATGAATTTTTAACATTTCTACAACAGTATGCTACATTTACACATATAATTCCTTTGAAAATTACCTCCATAATATTTTGAAAATTCACTCCAAAGAGCAAAATGTAAATTGGGATCACATGTGTTAAGCCAGTTGAGGAACATCTAAAATGATACATGCTGGCTTATTCAAATCATAAATATGTCATCAATATACAGAAGCCAGATAGAAATCAATGTCCAGAATGATGAACAATATAACCATCACATTCAAAACTAGAAGCATAAAGGCATACGTCCTGAGCCATAGTGGCCCCCATTGCAGTGCTTTAATCTATTGATAGAAATTGTCATCTAAAGAGAAAACATTCTTTATGAAGGCAATTCAGGTTAAATCTATCAACAAATTTGTATGGAGATAGGAATCAACAGGATGTTAACATAACATTAGATATGCCACACAGGATCAGACCAAGGGTCCATCAAGCCCAGCATCCTGTTTCCAACAGTGGCCAGTCCAAGTCACAAGTGCCTGGCAATTACACAAATATTAGATAAATAACGAAACTACTATTGCTTATTAATTACCATAATAACAATTTATGGATTTTTCCTCAAGGAACTTATCCCAACCTTTTTTGAACCATGTTACACTAACTGCTGTAGCCATATCCTCTGGCAATGAATTCCAGAGCTTAGCTATGCACTGAATGAAAAATAATTTTCTTTGATTTGTTTTAAATGAGCTACTTGCTAACTTTATGGAGTGTTCCCTGGTCCTGAGAGAGTAAATAACCAAGTTACATTAATTTGTTCAAGTCCTTTCATGATTTTATAGACTTTGTGAGGCAAGACTTCCCTTGGGTAAATCCATGATGGCTGTGTCCCATCAAACCATGTCTATCAAAGTGTTTTGTGATTTTATTCTTTATAATAGTTTACATGATTTTTCCTGGCACTGATGTCAGGCTCACCAGTTCATAGTTTCCCGGATCACCCCTGGATCCCTTTCTCAATATAGGGGGTTACATTGGCCCTCTTCCAATCTTCAGGTACATCGGATGATTTTAATGATAGATTATAATTGAAATAGGCCTGAAATTTCATTTTTTAGTTCTTTCAGAACCCTGGGGTATATACCATCCGGTCCAGGTGATTTATTACTTTTCAGTTTGTCAATCAGTTGTTGAGGAGAAGCAGGCAGAGGATCTCAGTGGAGTCATGCCTCAGTGGAGTTTGGCAAACACCATGCCTGAGGCCTGATTCCACTGACCTCTCCTGCCTCCTTTTATCAAATGCTACCTCAGAGGCATGATTCTGAATTTCTCTGCCTCCTGTTAACAAATGCTACCTCAAAGGCACGACACTGCTGAGTTCCTCTGCCTCCTGTTAACAAATCTTACCTATGAGGCATGACTCCACTGAGATCCTCCGCATACTTTCCTCAGATGCCACCAGTGAGGCACAACTCACTGACTTCCCCTGCCTGCTTCACCCCAAACAGTTGATGAGGTGAAGTAGACAGGTGAGGTTAGAGAAATCAGGTCTCAGTGTAGTTGATTGACAAACACGATTGGGGCATGACTCCTCTGACTGTTGCACTAAAAACCAACACTTACAAATAACTTATCTTTTATCAAGTTGGCTTCCTCCAACCCTTGCCACTGAGGTGTGTCACTTATTGCTATGGAATGCCATGTTCCAAATATTATCAATGAGGCCTGTGAATAAAAATCTATAGCGTGCTTTCTTCCAACACTTACTACTGAGGCCTCTCACTTATAACAGCTAAGGCATGCCATGTTCAAACCCTTGCCAATGAGGCCTGTCATTTACAGCTACAACATGCCATGTTCCAACCATTACCAATGAAGCCTGTAACTTACTGCTATGGCATGTCATGTTCCAAACTTTACCAATGAGGCCTGTCATTTAAAAACTACAGCACACCATGTTCCAACCAAAAACACTAAGGCCTGTCACAGCTATGAATTGCCATGTTCCAATCATTACCAATGAGTCATATCACTTATATCAGCAACGGCAAACCATGATCCAACCCTTACAAATGAGGCCTGTCACTTATAGCAGTTACGGCATGCTATGTTACAAACATTAATAATGAGGTCTATCACTTACAGCTACAGAATGCCTACTTCCAACATTAATACTAAAGCCTGTCTCCTACAGGTACAGCATGCCATGTTCCAACCAACCATTACCACTATGGCCTGTCACTTACAGCTATGTATGCCATGTTCAAACCCTAACCATGAGACCTGACACAGATATGACATGACATGTTCTAAACATTAACAATGAAGCCCGCCACATTCCATTTTTTAACCCTAACCACTGAGGCCTCTCACTTACAGTTACATATGCCATATTCAAATCATTACCACTGAGGCCCTAGCAATAGATGGCATTGCAAGCTTGCTGAAACACTCCTCAGGATTTTAAGACCATTCTTCATCTATTGTATTCATCTTCTATATATTTCTTGCTCTTGCCTCAGCTTTCCATTCTTTTGCACACTTGTGGCACCACTTCATGAACCATAACTGATTTCATGGACCACTAGCAGTTCCTCTGTACTGTGCATTTGGGTATCTAACAACTACCTAGCTATGACTTGTGTGGCTTATTTTGTGATACAAACATATCCTACTGGACTGGACATACTTTTACAGGAAGAGTTATCCCCCCTCTCTATGGGGTGGATTTATCAAAATGCGGTAAGTACCACATGTGATAACAAAAGGGGTGTGGTTTATGCTAATATAGTATTTATTGCATTTTGTGATAATTACCTGTGTGAAGAGCTAAGTTAGTGTGCATTGCAATACCATTTCATAGTCTGTGATAAGTGCCAAACCTGATGTATTTCCTGCATGCAACCACTGGGGTACCCTTTTTCAAGGGTCCCAGATGAGAGTGAGTGAGAGAGAGAGAGAGAGAGAGAGAGAGCGCACCTGGCCATAATAGCATGTCCCGTAGATAGGTATTTGTATCCCTAGGATAGGCCCACCTAGTAACTCGAGGTGGGGATTAGATAAGAGTGTAGGGGGTTAGGGGCCACTTTCACATTCTACATGAGACGTACGAACAGAACAGTGGTCTCTTGTGAAGATTTGCTGGCCGGAGTGAGGACACTCACACAAAGATGAGATTTGTGCAGTGTTCTCTCATCCTAGCTTGATGGACTCTCTATCTGGGTAACATCAAGCTAGGTTGAGAGTATTCAACATAGCTATGTTGAATACGTTGGAAATCGCGATTGTTGATCTAAATAAAAATTTAAACCCCTCACCCTCCTTAATCCCCCCCCCCAAGACTTACCAAAACTCCCCAAGCTGGCGAAAAGTTCCGTGAGGGTCCGGGAGCGGACGCGTGGGGAATCACGTGACATCCGCGTCACTCCGACGTGACGCCGACGTCACGTGGTCCATCGCGGTTCCGCTCCCGTACCCCTCGTTGGGCCCAAAAGGCACTTTTTGCCAGCTTGGGGGGGCCTCCTGAGCCCCCCAAGCTGGCCAAAAGTGCCTTTTGGGCCCAACGAGGGTTCCGGGAGCGAACCCGAGGGGAATCACGTGACACCGCGTCACTCCGACGTGGCGCCGACGTGGGGCCTCCTGACCCCCCCAAGCTGGCCAAAAGTGCCTTTTGGGCCCAACGAGGGTTCCGGGAGCGGACCCGCGGGGAATCACGTGACGCCGCGTCACTCCGACGTGGCGCCGACGTCACGTGCTCCTTGCAAAGGAGTTCAGAAATGGCGTCCTGACCCCGCTGGACCACCAGGGAGTTTTGGTAAGTCTTGGGGGGGGGGGGGATTAAGGCGGGTGAGGGGTTTAAATTTTTATTTGCACATATGGACATAGACTCAACTTATGGAATTCTCCATATGTCCATATTGACCGCAAATGACCCCCCCTTTCGACTTATGGACTTATGAACTTAAACTTTTGGTCTGCACATCCCTAATACATATTATAACTTCCAGTACACAAGTATAATAGTAATACTCTCAATATGCTTATGACACACTATATATTTTTATTCCAAAAATAATGCTGTTTTTACAATGAGAATTTTTTCTCTTCTACTTCTCAGGCAAAACAAATATATATCCTGTAGTTATATTATACTGTCCTCAGATGTTCTTGTTATCTCAGTCCAACGAGAGCCTCGTTTCACCCTGCTGCTCAGGACTTCTTCAGGGACATCATCCTTTTAACTTTCCAACGTATCATTCTTTTGTTGCCTTAGTTGTCATATTAAACCAATATATAGTGGTCCACCATATGATGTTGTTACCATTTCAAAATCTACAATACAATAAACATAATCATAGCTACTCATATGTAAAAATTATTAACGTTATACCTTTAATATGGTTATTATTAATACATAGTACCAGAGTTAACATCTATCAATATATTGTTAACAAATTCTCATTCACACACCTTCATACCAAATTCTCATTCATACACCTTCATACCAAACTGACTGCATTCCTCTGATGGTTTCTGTGCTTAACTTCTTCACTCCCAACAGGTGAATTTTCATATCTTGTTACTTGTGCTTAATATCTCACAATATGCTTTTCTTCCTTCACAAACCTGGAATATATATAATATCCCAAGCATTATCGCAACCGACACATAAACTTTATATATCATGATATCTATTTCTCTCTATTTTTCTCAATCTCAAATAGTAAATCCCCTAAGACATGAACTTACTGTGCCAATGAATATTCTGACCACCACTTCAATGCTTCAGGATATATATTTGTTTTGCCTGAGAAGTAGAAGAGAAAAAATTCTCATTCTAAAAACAGCATTATTTTTGGAAGAAAAATATATATTGTGTCATAAGCCTATTGAGAGTATTACTATTATACTTGCTCTTTCAGCCTAGCTTGATGTTACCTAGGTAGAGAGTCCATCGAGCTAGGATGAGAGAACATTACACAAATATCTTTGGGTGTTTCCTTACTCCGAAAGTCATCAAACCTTCACAAGAGAGCACTGTTCTGTTCATACGTCTCATTTTGAATGTCAAAGTGGCCCCTAACCCCTACACGACTCCGCCCCCATTTCGCATGCGATCCTGACCCCCCCCAAGACTTGCCAAAAGTCCCTGGTGGTCCAGCAGGGGTCCTGGAGCCATATTCTGCAATTGGGCCGTCGGCTGCCAGTATCCAAAATGGCGCCGATAGCCTTTGCCCTTACTATGTCACAGGGGCTACTGGTGCCATTAGTCAGCCACTGTGACATAGTGAGGGCAAAGGCTATCTTTTATAGATGCAGCTAAATTCAAGGAAGTATTTACACCAATTTCAGTTCCATCAGAAGTTACTGATGTTAATAGTTACTTTAAAAACTGGTCTTCATATTTAATTACTTCCTTGGATAATATTGCCCCAATGAAATATTTCTTACCTTCAAAAGAAAGAATATGTTGGCCCTGGTTGACATCTTCTTTGATCTCAACCAGACAATCGTTAAGTAAATTAGAACATAAATGGATGAAATATCCTTCTTGAGAAAATGCATCCATATATAGATCTTCATTGATAAAATATTAAACCGAGACTTTATCTGCAAAAAAAGAATACTATTCAAAAAAGATAAAGGAGCTAGAAAATAGTCTTAAAGCATTGTTCCATTTAGGTCACAATCTAACTAAAGAGCAGAAGCCCAAAGTAGTTGCTAACATTCAATTATCCCTTGACACCTTTATTCAATATTCTACCATGAAGTTAGAAAATTTATCTTTGTTATTTAATAATGTCACACCTTGGTTTTCAGAAGACACTCCGACCACTGCACCAATTTGGTCAAATTTGAGACAGTTTCATCATTAGAGATTTTGAATATTGTCTCTAAACTAAACAACACCATCTGTCCTCTTTTAAACATTGCCACCACTATGTTTAGAACTAATTTTGAAGTTAAGACCTCAATTTCTTACATAGTGAATACTTCCTTATCAACTGGAGTAATGCCTAACTCCTTAAAAGCTGCAGTGGTCAAACCTCTGTTAAAAAAGCTGATGTTAGATGCCAACAATCTGGCAAATTATAGACCAATTTCTTCACTTCCTTTGGTTGCAAAAATTATTGAAAGTGCTGTCCTAAAACAATTCACAGATTTTCTCGAGGTCAACGAAGTTCTAAATCCACATCAATTTGGTTTTTGACGTGGACCGAGTACTGAGCTTCTTCTCATTTCATTGACTGATTCCTTAAAACACAATCTAGATCAGGGACAACAATTCCTTTTGGTATCTTTGGATATCTCATCTGCTTTCGATTCAATTGACCATGAAGTGTTATTATTTTGATTGCAAGAATGGCATAATAGTTTTTTCCTAGTTTAAGAGCTATCTTACTGATCGTCATCAAGTATTTAAGCTTAATCATCGGCTCCCCAGTTATTAAAAGCAGGGGTTCCACAAGGCTCTGCCTTGTCGGCAATGTTATTTAATATATTTCTTGCCCCCATTACAAAGCTTCTGGCCATTATTACTGATGGCTATAAACTTTATGCCGATGATATACAGTTCTACATTAAGGTGCAAAAGTCCTGGCAGGAAACTACAGATTTGTTGCAACTCTGCATTGACTCCATAAAATGATGGTTAAAACAAAATAAATTGTCTTTAAATACTCAAAAAACAGAAATATTACTAATTCATTCTCCATATTCAAAATCTTGTCAAGAATCTATTATTATTGACAATGTTTCATTTCCCATCACTAAGCCTCTTTAGAGCCTAGGTGTTTTATTGGATGCAACCTTTTCCTTCAAACCACAGGTTAGATCGATTATCAAGTTGGGTTTCTTCAAACTTTGATTGATTGCTGGTTTAAGACCTCTACTGTATGATCATGATTTCCTTACTGTTGTTCGGTCAATAATATTTCCTCATATTGATTACTGCAACAGCCTTCTTGTAGGTTTACCTAAGACTACTTTACAGCCTATTCAACTTTTACTTAATGCTGCTGCTCAACTTGTATCTCATATGAAACAAACTGAACACATTTCACCAATTCTTTGTAAGTTGAATTGGTTACCTCTGTCTGAATGCATCAAATTTAAAATCAGTATGATGGTGTTTAAACTTCTTAATGCAGATATTTCTCATTGGTCGAATGCATTGTTACATATTTACAAACCCACTAGAGGTCTTAGATCATCTCAATTAAATTTGTTAGATATTCCCTCCGTGCGTCAAGCACAATTATTTTTCACAAGAGAGACATCTTTTTCAATTGTTGCTCCATCTTTATGGAATCTCATTTGAATTACGTACTCTGGATAATGGAAAAAAATTCAAAAGGCTTTTGTAAGATTTCTTACTCTACCGCGCTTTTAGTATTTTTTAAAAAAGTGCAATAGCTTTGCTAAGTTTAGAAGTTCTTTGTAAGGTCTGATGTATGACTCATTTCTAATTCTGTAACACCTAGATTGAGTTTTGCTGTAAGGTATGATGTATGATATATCTCCAAACTCGTAACATCTTGATGGAATTTATTTGAACATGTGTGAAATGTATGATTTGTATGAAATTTAATGACTTTTGTCAATGACAGTTGTTCATCAAGTTGTTTGGGTTTTTTTTAGTATTATGTATGTTTTCTGTAAATCGCCCAGACCTTTTTTGTGTAGGGCGTTTAATAAATTTTAATAAAACGAAAATGAAAATGAAGTGAAATGAATAACCCGGATAAATTGCTGTTTTGAAAATTGTTCAGAAAAGAAAACAAAATGTTGCAATAAGATTCTTTTAGAATTTAAGAATTTGACTATTCAATAGTGAATAATAAAGAAGAGAATACCTCAATATATATGTTGGACCATCATAACACTGTGGATACTGAATTTTATTCATTCAGTATTTTCACTGCTGTGGGTCATATATAATCATCGGTCCTCAAGGGTTAATCCCTGTTTTTTGAGAGATTTCGTTTTTTTGAAGAACATTTTTTAGTGTTTGCAGACAAGGAATAGTGGGGTGTATTTTAAAAGCCCTGCGCGCCGGCGTGCCTATTTTGCATTGGCCGCCGGCGCGCGTAAAGCCCCGGGACGTGCGTAAGTCCCAGGGCTTTCGAAAAGGGGCGGGAGGGGGCGTGTTCGGGGGGCGTTCTCGAAACGAAGCGGCATTTCGGGGGTGGGCCGTGGTGTTTCGGGGGCGGGCCCAGGGGCGTGGTGCCGGCCCGGGGGCGTGGTCGAGGCCTCCGGACCAGCCCCCGGACCAGAGGACGGAGCGGGGCTGCCAGCCAATGCACACAAAGTTAGGGGGGGTTTAGATAGGGCCGGGGGGGGGTGGGTTAGGTAGGGGAAGGGAGGGAAAGGTGGGGAGAGGGCGAAGGAAAGTTCCCTCTGAGGCCGCTCCGAAATCGGAGCGGCCTCAGAGGGAACAGGCAGCGCGCGCTGGGCTCGGCGCACGCAGGTTGCACAAATGTGCACCCCTTGCGTGCGCCGACCCCGGATTTTATAAGATACGCGCGACTACGCGCGTATCTTATGAAATCCAGCGTACTTTTGTTCGCGCCTGGTGCGCGAACAAAAGTACGCGATTGCGCAATTATTTAAAATCTACCCCAGTGCTTATAGTTTGAAAGTAAGCCCAACATGATATTATGTTTTGCAAAGTCTGCTTCAGGGGCTCTCAGTTTTCCAGTGGCGATAATAAGTATTGTTGAAGATTGTCCAATTTCCAATGTTTACATTAGGATTCTCTAAAATGTAAAAATATAAAATTAGAAAACTTTTAACAGAGCAGACAATACCTGATTTAGCTGGAAGAATACTTCAATAATACTTATACTCCACATCTTTATATCTTTATTTCATCCAAATAGCCATTTCTGTTCCTTTTTCACTGCACAAATCTTTTCCCCCTAAATACACTATAATGACTTGGCATGTTGCACTTTTTCTTCTCACACAACAGTATCAGCATCAGTTGTTTCCTGCACATCCCCATTTTTCCAAATAAGCTAATTCATACCCCATTTTTGGGCAATACAAAATTAATTTAGTAGCATCCCTTGTCATCCCTTGTCATCGTGTCACCCCCCCACCCCCCCCCCCCCCCCCCCCCCGGCAAATAAATAGAAATGCCACACATACACACAATGGACCTGATTTTTAAAAGCATTTACTCAAGCAAAACTGGGTTTTACTTGTATAAATGCACTTTACTCGAATAAGTGGGCTCTTTAAAATTGCTACAATGTATGCATTGAATTGCCCATAGGATTTACTCATGTAAGTGCACTTTATGAGAGTAAATGGTTTTTGAAAATTGCTTCAATAGTAGTAACATTTACGCGTGTAACTCTTTTTGAAAATTACTCACATAGGGCCTGATTTTAAAAAGCATTTACTCGAGCAAAACTGGTTTTTGCTCGAGTAAATACACTTTACTCAAGTAAGTGGGCTTTTGAAAATTGCTACAATATATGCCATTGAATCGTCCATAGGATTTATTCGCATAAGTGCACTTTACGTGAGTAAATGGCTTTTGAAAATTGCTACAATAGTAGTTACATTTATGCACGTAACTCCTTTGAGAATTACCCCCATAATTCATAACTGAACTTTCAACTGTACCCCTTCCTGTAAATGAAAAAATGTTTCAATTTCTCAGTAGTACAATACTATATAACTTTTGACTCTCCCTGACTCCCATCAACCAATACATTTAGGGGCGGATTTTCAGAGCCCTGCTCGCCTAAATCCACCCAAATCCGGGCGGATTTAGGCGAGCAGGGCCCTGGGGTTTTCGGAGGGGGGCGTGTCGGGGGCGTGTCGGGGGCAGGACCGAGTGCAGCGGCGTTTTCGGGGCGTGTCGGCAGCGTTTTGGGGGCGGGTACGGGGGCGTGGCTATGGCCCGGGGCGGCCCGGGGGCGTGGCCACACCCTCCGTACCCGCCCCCAGGTCGCGTCCCGGTGCGCAAGAGGCCCGCTGGCGCGCGGGGATTTACGCCTCCCAGAGGGAGGCGTAAATCCCCCGACAAAGGTAAGGGGGGGGCTTAGACAGGGCCGGGTGGGTGGGTTAGGTAGGGGAAGGGAGGGGAAGGTGAGGGGAGGGCAAAAGGAAGTTCCCTCCAAGGCCGCTCCGATTTCGGAGCGGCCTCGGAGGGAACGGGGGTAGGCTGCGCGGCTCGGCGCGCACCGGCTATACAAAATCAATAGCCTTGCGCGCGCCGATCCAGGTTTTTAGCAGATACGCGCGGCTCCGCGCGTATCTACTAAAATCCAGCTTACTTTTGCTTGCGCCTGATGCGCCAGCAAAAGTAGGCCAATTCGCGCTATTTGAAAATCTACCCCTTAATTTCATTATTCTTAAAGCCCATGCAGACAACTTCTGAAACTACCTCAGTTCTAAATGAATGTGATACAAACTCCTCTGACTGCTTTTAATTTGGCTAGTTTACACCATCACACCACTCTGTATTGAAAACTTGATAATGCTAGATCATTCTTGTAGAAAAACATCTTGCACTCTCAGGGCTAACAGTTAAATAGATAATTGTACACCAAATCCACAAGGCAAATAACTTTCCCTGACTGACCCCAATTATATCATCCAACCTTTCTCTTTGATCTGTTTTGGAAGCCTTCAATCAAATACTTAACATACTGTTTCCCACTGTTATCGCTTATCCTTCATTAACCTACTACACCCTTAGTGACCTTTTTGCTGTTGGAAACAGTTCACTCAATATGAATGCTCCAAAATGCATATCTACAAAAGCTGCCTTAAATAGCATTACCTCAAAAACTGAACAAACACATCTGTCCAAATATTCCATTCAAATCAAGTAACATAGTAATGTCAGCAGAAAAGGACCAGACAGTCTTCCCAGCAAGTTTCTTAAGATAGTATTTGCCACTCCATGAAGGATACCTCCATGTTTCTCTCAAGGGTAGTAACTGCCACTCTGTGTAATTACCTCCAAGCCTTATGATAAGGGTAGAAATAGTTACAGTAGGGGTGGGAATTTGTTTGCAATGAAATAGGAAATAAAGATGATATTTCCTATGTTGTTGCATTTCGCAAATTAAAAAACTAATAGGAAAAACCTCAAATATTTGTGTGGTTTGTCCTATAGTTGGGGGTTTTTTTTTGTTTGTTTTTTTTTTTGGGGGGGGGGGTAAAAATGCTCCTTATAAAAAAGAAAATAACAAAACTCCAAACCCACCCCAACCTTTCCCATTTATTAAATTAAAGAGCCCCTCACCAGTGGAGACCCATCCCAACCCCATGACCTGAAATGAGACTGCTGATTCCCAGACAAAACATCAGCAACCTTATTATCCACCTAAGACATGCTTAGCTCTAACTCTAAATGATATAGGGAGATACCAGAAAGTTTACTGCGTTTATAGCCAAATTTGAAAACTGACTCTACAAAAAGGACGCTGTCATGTATTACAGCAGAAATACAAAGATGAGAAACTTTGGCCAGAATAACAATACGTGACTAAGTTATCTGATCTGTTCATTTAACTTAAAGGATATACTAGCTTCTCTCCGAAAACAATGACCTAAGCAGTTCTGGTATATGTGCCAAGGATAGGTCCCCGAATGACCAGCTCAAATTTGCCTGGAGATGAGAACAGTCTATCCAAAAAGTTGAGCTTATCAGACAGGTCGGATCACAGTGAGCTCTGCCACAGTGAGGGCAGTGCTGGTCCAAATGTCACAGGACAGAGATCATGAATCTGGGTTAGTAGTTGTCATGTGGCATAAGCAGTGACCTCTCCCTGATGGAAAACATGAGCCAACAGTCTGAAATAAAGGAGAGATCCCTTTTTCCTGCTCCTGTTTGACACAGCATGAGCTCTTGCATATGTATGTCATACCTGTTAAAAACAGCAGGAGAGATGGCTCAGGGAGGAAACCAGCAGAAGAAGTCCATTTACCACAGCAGAAGATGACACCCAAGACATCACTCCTGCCCATCCTTGTGATGAAGCAGAAGAGACCCTATGTCTTGGAAGGCTGCATGTAAGAAAGTCCTGTCTGTTACATGGCTCTTCATGTCGAATCTTCAGGGCTCAGCCAATCCTCCTTAGCCCTGCAAATGACAGGGGCCAAGAACAGATGTTTCCTTTGGCAGACATTGCTCCAGAGAGAAATTGAAGGCAATCTCCTAAAGAAATAGGGGTAGTTAGCTAACTATCAAGATCATTTATCAAATCACATTAGGGCTAATGCCCATGATAATGCATCACAAGATGTGTCTATGGAGGCACACATATTAGTCAACTTTTTATATCACTATAAGAAGGGGCAACTAGAAACTTGTGGTGAGGTTTTGGTGGTGGCCTAGGTTTTGCGAGGCAGTTTTACATACACAGAGGTACGAACAGCATAGTGCACATCAGTGAAGATTTTATGTGACTTGGAGTGATGAGAGGTACACAAAGATGAGATTTGTACAATGTACTCTCGACTTAGCTTGATGCACTCTCTACCTAACTGCTATCAAGCTAGGTTGAGAGTACAATGTAAAAATCTCATTTTTATGTAACTTTGTATCTCTCCAAATCACATAAAATCTTCACTGATATGTATTGTGCTGTTCATACCTCTGACTGTGCATATAAAACTGCACCTCCAAAACCTAGGCCACCATCAAAACCTCACCACAAGTTTCTATTTGCCTCTCTTAGGGCTGGATTTATCATTCTTCGCAGAATGATGAATCCAGCAAAAAAGGGGGTGGGGGGGGCGAAGGGGGGCGCTGTGAAAGGCCGCAGCCATTCGCACCACGGCGGTGCAATTTCACCAGCCATGGTGCGGCCAGCTGCAGCCTTTTGTCCGAATAGCGCCACTGTGAAAGGTGGCGCTATTCGCTGCACTACTGCTGGAAATAATGTTCCTCACATTATTGCCGGCAGCGGTGCCGCTGTTGACTCCTCCCCCTCCCCCTAATTTGCATTATATTGCAAGCGAAATGGCCCTTTTTGCATGCGATATGACCTTATTGCGTGTGTTAGGGCCTTATGGCGTGCGATAAGGTCCTAACATCGTAATAAAGCTTTAGTAAATAACCCCCTTACAGTGATATAAAAAGTTGACTATGTGTGCCTCCCAAGAGGTGCTCACTCATTCTCTCACCGCCAAAAAGTCTGTCTGGGCACTTCTCAGCTTGCAATGTGGTAAAATTATCTAATCATGCCCCCCTTTTTTTATCACGAGCACTATTTTTGCTATATTTATACATTTATGCAAAACACCTACAGTACCTGAATGTAATCCACTTTGAAGCGCTGAAAAAGTGCGAAAAGCGGAATATAAATCTAAATAAATAAATCTAAATAAATAAATAAAATTGCAAATCTAGGTCTAAGTTTACTAATATACTCAAAGCAAGTCAATGTATGTGATATGTTTACCCTAAGTTCACTAATGATAAAAGGTTTTATTCAGTATGAGCTTATGCTGTGTTAAGGACTATTTTAATCTAATTGGTAAGCTTGAAAAGTCTGATCAATAAAACCCTATTGAGATTCAAACAGTTGTTTTTCCTGAGTTTCTCAGATCGCATATAAGGTAATAAGTGGTAAGTTTTGGTAGCACAGCCAGTATCCCCCAGAGAGGAAAGGGGAGGGGGAGCTGGCAGCCTCCTCCTGGCTACGTATACCCTTATATTTCTTGAAGGGGGAGGGAAGGGGCAATTTTCGGACTTCATGCAGAGGTTGTATGTCTATCACTATGTTGTACCTGCAGATCTGCAAGCTCATTTACAAACTGAAGCTCCCTGCCTAAATGGTCTTCCAGAGCAGGATTAAAATAATTCATTCTTGTGAGCATATTTAGGTTGGGGGTCTAGAACAGGGTATGTACATTAGATTTTCAAATGTATGCCGCTATTTTATCCCCACTGAGGTGCAAAGCCTGTAGGTACTATTAGTATGCTTACTTTACAGCTGCTAATTTTCAAAGGGAATCAATGTGGGTGGACTTTACCTTTGAAAACTTGCTATAATGGTTAAAGTTTCTACACGGACTGTTAATGGATCACAATCCAGCAATCACCATCCAGATGTAAATATCTGATGAAGAGCAGGGATTTCATTTACAATGTAAGATCATACGTTTTTTTATCGAGCTCATATTTTTAATTTGGGAAAAAAATATATTTTTGTACATTGTGCTTAGCCCTGAAAATTCTTAGTCTGAGAACATAATAAGAATCTGATGACAATATATGATTGATTATTGCCTTCATCATGACCTTATGGTAACAAAATCAAAATGTTATGTTGTATTTAGCATCTCCTCCCTTACCCTTTCAGTTAGGAACTATAATCAGTACTCTGCCAATCTTAACATAACTTTGGTGGTGCAAATCTAGAAATGAGTGAAGATGTATGTGCTACAACTCATATTAATGGAGCCTTGTTATCTTTGATTGATGGGCCCAAATTTGCCTTGCAGGGACGCTACTTTGACACCTGCTGTAACCTTCAGATCAAAATTATAGACCATGGCATTCCAAAATTCAAAATTTACCAAGGTACAAAGTAGTAAAATGATACCTCATGATAACAGGCTATTTAATTTGAATTCATTATAGGGGTGTGCATTCGTTCCCTACG
The DNA here is from genome assembly GCF_901001135.1 of Rhinatrema bivittatum. Classification (NCBI taxonomy): domain Eukaryota; kingdom Metazoa; phylum Chordata; class Amphibia; order Gymnophiona; family Rhinatrematidae; genus Rhinatrema; species Rhinatrema bivittatum. The sequence continues at coordinate 144,847,298 of NC_042621.1, forward strand.
AATTGGCAATCCGCAACATATAGGGACATATTCATTGTATTCGTGGGGAAGCGAAATGTATTGCGATTCCCCATGAATACAACAAATCTTCGCCGAATTATTCGGCCATCTAAAGGAGCCAATTTAAACACCCCCCCACCCTCCTGACCCCCCAAGACTTACCAAAACTCCCTGGTGGTCCAGCGGGGATCCGGGAACCATCTCCTGCACTCATACCCTCAGCTGCCGGTATTCAAAATGGTGTCAATAGCCTTTGTCCTTACTATGTCACAGGGGCTACCGGTGCCATTGGTCAGCCCCTGTCACATGGTAGGAGCACAAGATGATGCCGGCCATCCATTGCTCCTACCATGTGACAGGGGCTGACCAATGGCACCGGTAGTCTCTGTGACATAGTAGGTCAAAGGCTATTGACGCCATTTTGAATACAGGCAGCCGAGGTTGTGAGTGCAGGAGATGGCTCCCGTACCCCCCGCCGGACCACCAGGGAGTTTTGGTAAGTCTTGGGGGGGTCAGGAGGGAGGGGGGTTGTAGTTAATTTAATTTTAGCTGGGACGAATAAGAATTAACATATAAACGTATCGGGGGCCCCCCTTGCCGAATGCAACGTATCTGCCCCCCAAAGAATACGAATCCCGAATGCAATGTATGGCGTCCCTCTGCACATCCCTAATTCATTATGATCAATTCAAAATTAAACTAAACTTCTTCCTGTGGAAAATGAATTCAATCTTCAGCACATTCACAGGTCTACTTAAATGTAAAATGTTTTGCCTTGCTGCATTTTACCTATCCAGATTAAAAGAAAAAAAAATCTCTTAAAGGGATACTCTAGTATTAGGCTTCCAAATCCTGTTCTATGGATAATTTTTAAAGAGCTTTTTAAGATGTTATGGAGGTAATTTTAAAAGGAGTTACACATGTAAATGTGAAATATCAACATAGCAATTTTAAAAAGCCATTTACTTAAGTAAAGTGCATTTACACATGAATATCCTATGGCCGAATCAATGGCATATGTTGTATCAATTTTCAGAAGCCCACTTGCACATGTAAAGTGTATTTATATAGGTAAAACCCAATTTTAAGCATGCAAATACTTTTTAAAATCAGGCCCTTTATGTTTAGAATATATTTTTTATTGTGCTTGCTTAATAATATGTATTTTTATTAATTTGATATTTTAGATTATTCTTGATGTTCCCTGATGTTCATTGTTTAACAGAATACATAGTGTTGCGGTCCCGATCGCGAGGTTCGCGACCGGGTCCTTACCTCTTCCTTCCCCGAGGTAGTCAGCCGCAGGCTCCGGGATCCGCTGGGCCTACTCGGCCTCTCCGCGGCGGTGTCTCCACGAGGGAGATGCTGCCGAGCTCCGAGTCCTGGCTCTGCCCCCCATAAGCACGCGCGTGCGAGGGGGGACCTTTTAAAGGGGCTCTGGCACGAAACCGCGGCCAGCCCCCAGCAATGATGTCAGACGCAGGCAGGGATTTAAATCCGGCGTCTGACCAAAACCCTTTGCCTTGCAACGTGGTCGACTCTTGGTGAGTGATAGTTGCTGTTCCTGCTTCTTCTTGCTCCTGACTCCGCTCCTGCTCCTGTTCCGGATCCTGTTCCTGTTCTCGCTGTGGTTCCTGCTCCAGCTGCTCCTTATCCTGTCTTCTCATCAGTTCCAGTTCCACTCCTGCTCCTGCTTCCACTCCTGCTTCCACTCCTGCTTCAGTCCATTGTTCCAGCCTTGCCAGACACAGCACTCACTACTGCCACCTCTGGTGGTCCAGCTTCCAGTCTAACAAAGAACTATTGTGTTTATCTCATATTCTAGCCTAGTCAGTGGTTCCTCTCAGGATCTCCTCCTGGGGTTGCTGTCATCTGCCATCAGCCCAGGGATTCACCATTTCCTCCAAGTGGTCATTCCTTTCACTATTGTCACCTTGTGGGAGCCAACCACTACAGACCACTGACTCTGCTCACGGAAGTATTATCTAGACAGCTACTCCTCTTTCTCTGAGACTTGCCAGCAGCTTATATATATATATATATACAGATTGCTACTCCATAGCGGGGGGCATGATAGATTGCTATCTCAATAGAGAAGTACCATATACCTATTGCCAACTCCTCTTCCTTGGAGAGTTGATCCTTAACAGATTGCTACTCCTTAGCAGATTGATACAGCTTGCTACTTCCTTTCCTTACAAGAGCATCTAACAGCAGTTCACTAACAGAATTACAGATAGTTTCCTCCTCTCTGGAGGAGCAGGTCATGTCATTTTGCTACTCCTTCCCCTTTCAGGAATACAGCAGAACAGCTTGCCAACTCCGCCGTGAGCGACAGCAGATTGCTAACTCTTCCCTCTGGAGGAGGTTAGCATAACAGATTGCTAGCTCTTCCCCTTTGGAGAAGGAAAGCTAACAAAACCTGGTATACAGAAAATGGTTTTGGATACATTGGAGGCTGTGATCGTGTATGGAGCAGTAAGAGGCTATATGGTAAGGATGGCCTACATTTGTCTGTAGCAGGAAGGAGGATGCTAAGTGAGAAATTCAGATCATATATTATTAGAGATTTAAACTAAAGAATGGGAGTGGCAGGAAATGGCCAATGAAATTGATAAGTCATCTCCAAGAAATACAGTCGTGGGAGGAGAAAATAACAAAATCAGCACAAAAAAGCAGAAAAGGTGCATACAAAGTACAATAAATCAAAGGAAAAAATTGGAAAGCTATGACTACAAATGCTCATAGTTTGAGCAATAAAATCCCAGACCTGCAGGTCCTAATGGTGACGGTGGACTTGGACATTTTTGCTATTATGGAGACAGGTTCACGGATTTTCATGATTGGGATATGGCCATACCATGTTATAACTTGTTAAGGAAGGACAGAAAGGCCAGAAATGGGGCAGGAGTAGCTCTTTATGTAAAAAACAATATCCAAGTGACTGAACTGCAAGGAAAGTGGAGAAGAGAAGAAGCATTATGGGTTGCCCTAAAAAAGGATGCTGATTCATCCATTTTTACTGGTGTGGTTTACAAGTCTCCAACTCAAACGGAAGAACTGGACATAGATCTGGTCGAAGACATCCAAAAGGTGGGAAGGAAAGGAGAAGTACTGATTGTTGGAGAGTTTAATATGCCTGACGTAGACTGGAGAAGCCATTCTGCAGTATCTTACCAGAAACAGAGAGATAGTGGATGTCCTGCAAGGGGTTTTCTTCAAACAAATAGTAATGGAACCCATGAGGGAGGAAGTACTCTACCTAGTGCTCACTAACAGCAAGAATGTCTCTAATGCCTGGTGGGTGCCCATCTCAGAACCAGTGATCATCAAACGGTATGGTTTGACATCACAAATAAGACATATTAATTTATCTATCTATCTATTTATTTATTTATTTATTTAAGTTCTTTTAATATACCGATGCTCAAGACCAGGTCTTATCGTACCGGTTTACAATAAACTAGGGGGTAAACCAGTTAACATAGAAAGCGAAAGTTACATTACAACAGGGAATGTAGAACAAGGCCGTTAGAAGAAAAAAGGGATAGATTAACAATTTCTAACTGGAGAGCAGTGCATGTAAGCAGAGAGCAATTGCTTACATGGTAAAATTATGTACAGTTTACATAGTGGAGTCTGTTTGACAAGTTATATGAGAGAGCTATATGGAGTTATATGAGAGTTATATGGAGTTATATGAGAGAGTTACATAGAGAAGTCACATGAAGACCCGAGTTTTGTATTTCAAAAATACGGACTTTGTCGAAATGGGAACGAAATGGGAGAGGAGGAACAACAGTGGGCCAAACTAAAAGGAACAATTACAAAAGCAAGAAATCTAAGTTACAAAAGTAAACAAAAATAGAGAAATAAGAAACCAATCTGGTTCTCAAGGGAGGTGACTGACATAATGAAAGCAAAAATAACAGCTTTCAAGAAATATAAAGGATCCCAAAAAGTGAAACACAGGGAAGAATATCTGGTGAAACTGAGGAAGACAAAGAAAGTAATCAAGAAAGCAAAAAGTCAAGTGGAAGAAAGGATAGCCAAAGAGGTAAAGCAAGGTGACAAAACATTTTTCAAATACATCAGAGAAAGGAAAAAGGTCTGAAGTGGCATAGAGAAATTTAAAGGTGAAAGGATCAATGTGTAGAGAGAGAGAGAGAGAGAGAGAGATGAAGAAATGGCAGTAATATTGAACAAATTCTTCAGTTCATTATTCACTAAAGAAGACCCAGGAGAAGGACCATCACTAGTTAACAGGACTGTGGATGGGGGTGGAGTAGACAAAATTATATTTACAGAAGAAAATGTATGGGAAGAGCTAGGAAAACTGAAAGTGGACAAAGCCATGAGGCCTGATGAGGTTCATCCCAGGATTCTGAGGAAGCTCAGAGATGTGCTTGTGGGTCCACTGCATAACCTGTTCAATAGATCCCTGGAAACAGGAGTGGTACCAAATGATTAGAGAAGAATGGTGGTGGTCCTCCTTCACAAGAATGGGAGCAGAGAGGAGGCTAGAAACTACAGGCCAGTTAGCCTCACATCGGTGGTGGGAAAATTAATGGAGACTCTGCTGAAGGAAAGGATAGTGAACTATCTACAGTCAGTAGGATTGTTGGACACAAGGCAGCATGGATTCACCAGGGGAATGTCCTATCTGACAAATCTGAATTTTTTTGATTGAGTAACTAAAGAATTGGATCAAGGAAGAGTATTTGATGTGATCTACCTGGATTTCAGCAAAGCTTTTGATACGGTCCCACATAGGAGGCTTGTGAATAAAATGAGAAGCTTGGGAGAGAGTGCCAAGGTAGTGATGCGGATTACAAACTGGTTGACGGATAGAAGACAGAATGTGATGGTGAATAGAACCTACTCTGAAGAGAAAATGGTGTTAAGTGGAGAGCTGCAAGGATCAGGTTGGGACTGGTCCTGTTCAATATCTTTGTGAGTGACATTGCAGAAAGGATTGAAGGTAAAGTTTGTTTATGTGCAAATGACACTAAGATCTGCAACAGAGTGGTCACACCAGAAGTACAGAGAATGAGACATGATTTAAGGAGGCGTGAACAGTGGTCAAAGATATGGAAGCTGGGATTCAATGCCAAGAAGTGCAGAGTCATGCATCTGGGGTGTGGTAATCCAAAAGAGCTGTATGTGATGGGGGATGAAGAGCTGTTGTGCACAAAGCAAAAGAGGGACCTTGTGGTGATAGTGGCTATCGATATGAAAACAACAAATCAATGTGACAAGGTGATAGCTAAAGCCAGAAAAATGCTGGGCTGCATAAAGAGAGAAATAACCAGTAAGAAAAATGAGGTGGTAATCTGCACAGATCATTGGTGAGTTCTGGAGACCATATCTCAAAAGAGACAGAGACAAGATGGAGGCGGTCCAGCGAAGGGCAACAAAAATGGTGGGGGTCTCCATCAATTGACTTATGAGGAGTAATTGAAAATCTTAAATATGTATACCCTGGAAAAGAGGAGGTGCAAGGGGGATATGATACAGACCTTCAGATACCTGAAAGGTTTTAATGATGCACAATCGACAAACTTTTTCTGTTAGAAAGAAATCAATAAATCTAGTGGACATGTAATTAAACTCCAGGAAGGACAACTCAGAGGGAGAGGGTGGTGGATGCCTGGAATGCACTTTTGGAGTTGGTGGTGAAGACTAAATCAGTGAAAGAGTTTGAAGGGGCATAGGATAAACACTGTGGATCCCTAAAGTTAGAGGATGGAAATGAAGAAAAGAGTGCATGGGGTAACTTGCTGGTTGGTTTCTACCCTTAACTAATAAGTCTGATACTTCTGATGAAACTCCAACATTGATCTCTGCTTCAATAGCAGGGAGGAAATAGGAAAAGGGGAAATAGAAGATAGAAATGAAGAAAATAGTGTATTGGGGTAACTTGCTGGTATGGAGGTTACTACCCTTAACCAGTAAGTCTTCATACTGTTGATGCAGCTCCATCATTCTCTCTGCTTCAGCGGCAAGAGGTGATATGGAATTGGACTCAAACAGCAACAAACAAGACCCCTGGATTGATGGTTCAGGTTTGGGAGGCTGTTAGTTATGGGAGGATTTGCATGGCATGACAGATGCCGCCATGAGCTTGCTGGGCAGATTGGATGAACCGTTTGATCCTTTTCTGTCATCATATCTATGTTTCTATGTTTCTGTGTTAGAGGATTCTAAAATAGAATACACAAGCATATGCTATTTATATATGTATATGATAATTCTGACCTATGCAACTTTTGAAATCTTAAAATGTTCTGATACATGTGCTCAGCATACTCGAGGAATCAAATTTCTTTCAAAATCAAAGCTACATGAATAATTCCTGGCAGTATGTTCACAAGACTGTATACTCTCTTGCCATACATAAATCTGACAAAAGTGAAAAAATTCAGGCAGGAAAGGCATGCCAAGCGTAATAATTATAGTTTCACATGACCTCATCTTAACCAATGATAAGCATGTTTAAAAATTCTGTTGTTGTCATCATACAAATGCAAACTTCCCTCCAATGATTTGAACAACCTAAAATGAACAGTATAAACAAATCACTAAGCAAAGAAAATGTATTGCTCAATACAAAAACTTGCATATGATCATGGGTCACCAATCAGAAGGGGGAAATCCCCAAATATCATTTATTGTCATTATAGCAAATAGATGAATCCCTCATTGATGACATAAATATCCAACAATTGTTCATTATTTATTAACTCTTTTTTTTCCAGATATTTCCTGATACCTCACAGCCAATGAGACTTTCAGGTTATCTTCAATGAATATGCATGAGATATAATTTTTTACATTAGATACCCAGTATATGCAAATTTGTTTAGGAGGTGATTTTCAAAGGGGTTTAGTGAATAAAAATAGCATAAATGTATGTATGTAGCATGTACATCCGTGTATGTTGTTTTATAAACTTTGTGAGTATGTGTGTATTTTCAGTTTCATGTGCACATTTTACCATGGAAAAAATGGAGCGATCTAGAGGCATTCCAGGGAAAGGTTCAGAAGAAGGTGTGCCAGTTTCTAGTTTGTAAGAATATATACATATATATTATGGAACTTGTTCATTCATTTTTATAACTCTTTATTGACTGGCGTAAGTGCTAGGACAGGAGAAGATTGAGTGAACTGGCGGAGGTATTGGAGAGCTGATGATTCTAAGTACTCACACATACTTTATAAAAAATCTGCTTTCTTATTTAATTCTGAGTCAATATCAGTATTTAAATACCCAGTTTCAAAGAAATTGAAACAAAAAATGGTCACATGATTATAGCTGTTTATCAAAGAGGAGTCGCCCCCAGCATTGAAAGATGATATAAACAAAGACTTTTAGCAGGCATAGTGAAATAAAACAGAGGTATTTGCTGTAAATTCTAGAAAAGTTTTGAAAACGTTTTGAAAAATAATAGGGGTATCAAGAGATACTTTTAGAAGAATACAGACCAGTCTATATGGGAATTTAGACCCCACAGTAATAAAGGGGTAGATTTTAAAAGGAGCGTGTGTGGCATACATGTTCATGCGCTACCTCGCGTGCACATATATATGCCTGATTTTATAACAAGCACGCGCAGGCACGCGCATGTTATAAAATCGGGGGTCGGTGTGCGCAACGGGGTGCACAATTGTGCGCCTTGGGTGTGCCAAGCTCTGCTGCCTTCCCACGTTCCCTTCCAGGCTGCTCCAAAATCAGAGCAACCTTGGAGGGAACTTCCCTACCCCCCATCCCACCTTCCCTTCCCTTCCCCTACCTCCCCCGCCCTTTCCCCCCTACCTTTTTTTTTTCTATTTCTTTTATTATTAAACTTACTTCAGTCCTGGGGCTGAAGTAAGATGCATGCACCAGCCAACTGCCGGCGTGCGATCCCCGGCACAGTGGAAAATATGGCCGTTGGCCAGGAGCCTGACCCTCACGGTTTAAACATGGGCAAGAACAATATTTGTAAATGCATGTGCAAATGCTTTGCATAGTTTTCCCTACATTAAATAATTTGCATGGACATTGGATGATATATATCACACCACTGGTAAAGCAAATGCTGACAAGACGCCACAGAAACAAACTTATTTGCAGAGATGTCCTAAAGCTAAGAAAGGACTTTGTGCCTGTAAAAATAGAGCCAGCAGGGTACCTCGTTATCTGAGGTTCACAGCTTTAATGCCCAAACTCCCAATCAGTGTTTATGGGCTTATCAGGAAAGATGTGTGCTCTGTAAAACTTGTTCAGTCTCAAGCTGACCAAGGCTGACCTGCTACATTTGGGAAAAAAACAACAACACAGGAATGCTGGACCAATCAATTAACCACACTGAAAAAGAATTCCTGTCTCTGCCAATGAGCTAAGAAAGGGAGAGGAATACCTAGAAAAGAAATGAGACAAAGAAACAAAAGTAGCTTTTGGGCTATATAGAACTTCTCTCCTCCTACTTCTAGCATGGGGAATTAACTTTTGCAGTTCATCTGACTGAATTGCAATTGTCTCCCAGATGTGCTAGTTTAGCTCCCATTGGATTTCAGAAGGTATATGACAAAGAACCTCATGAGAGGGATTTTCAGAAGGCGTTTGACAAAGTCCCTCATGAGAGACTTCTAAGAAAACTAAAATGTCATGGGATAGGAGGCAATGCCCTTTCGTGGATTACAAACTGGTTAAAAGACAGGAAACAGAGAGTAGGATTAAATGGTCAATTTTTGTAAATGGAAAAGGGTAAACAGTGGAGTGCCTCAGGGATCTTTACTTGGGCTGGTGCTTTTCAATATATATATATAAATGATCTGGAAAGGAATACGATGAGTGAGGTTATCAAATTTGTGGATGATACAAAATTATTCAGAGTAGTTAAATCACAAGTGGATTGTGATATATTACATAGAAACATAGAAATGACGGCAGAAGAAGACCAAACGGCCCATCCAGTCTGCCCAGCAAGCTTTCTCACTTTTTTTTTTCTCATACTTATCTGTTACTCATGGCCCTTAGTAACCTTTTGGTTCTATTTCCCTTCCACACCCACCATTAATATAGAGAGCAGTGTTGAAACTGCATCTAAGTGAAATAGTTTAATTAGTTAGGGGTATTAACCATCGCAATAAGCAAGCTACACCCATGCTTATTTGTTTACCCAGAGTATGTAATTCAGTCCTTGGTTGTTGTCTGTATAGATCCCCGTTTCTTCATTCCCCCTGCCATTGAAGCAGAGAGCTATGCTGAATATGCATTGAAAGTGAAGTATCAGTCTTTCTCCCCTGCTGTTGAAGCAGAGAGCTATGCTGGATATGCATTGAAAGTGAAGTATCAGTCTTTCTCCCCTGCCTTTGAAGCAGAGAGCTATGCTAGATATGCATGAAGCATCAGTCTTTCTCCCCTACTGTTGAAGCAGAAAGCTATGCTTGATATGCATTAGGGGTGTGCATTTGTTCCCTACGAATTGGGAATCCGCAATGTATAGGGCCCTATTTGTTGTATTCCTGGGGAAGCGAAACATATCGCGATTCCTCCGAATACAACAAATCTTCGCTGAATTATTCAGCCGCCTAAAGGAGCCAATTTAAACACACCCCCCCACACACACACTTCTGACCCTCCCAAGACTTACCAAAACTCCCTGGTGGTCCAGCAGGGGGTCCAGGAGCCATCCCCTGCACTCACACCCTCGGCTTCCGGTTTCAAAATGGTGCCGATAGCCTTTGACATACTGTGTCACAGGAGCTACCGGTGCCATTGGTCAGCCCCATCACATGGCCATCGGCGCCATCTTGTGCTCCTACCATGTGACAGGGGCTGACCAATGGCTCCAGTAGCCCCTGTGACATAGTAAGGGCAAAGGCTATCGGCGCCATTTTGAATACTGGCAGCCGACGGCTAGAGTGCAGGAGGTCGCTCCCGGACCTCCACTGGACTTTTGACAAGTCTTGTGGGGGTCAGGAGGGTCTCCCAAGACTTGCCAAAAGTCCATGGTGGTCCACTGACCCCCTGATCAACCACTAGATGTTTTTAGTTCCCTGCCATAGAATTTAACAGCTTAGTAGGGACACCATTCTTTTTCAGCCCCTCCTTGAGGCTGGATGTGATTGGTGGTCTCAGACTTCTTGGGTGTAGAGGGGGGTGGGAGCTAGGAATAGGACCAATGTGGTCAGTCTGAGATAGTCTTTGGAGAATGAGGAGCTGATTTTTTTGGGTTTCCCTATTAACCCAACTTAGGGCTGGATTTACTAATACCGCAAGGCATAGTGAATTTGGCAGTAACAGGGGGTGGGGGGTGAAACGGGGGGGGGGGGGGGTTCCTGCGATAGTCGGCAGCAATTGCACCTCCATGGTGCCATCGCTGCCGGCATCGCTCCAAATAACATCATAAAAGGTGTAGTTATTCGGCGCAAAACTGGCAGTGTACCTTTCACTGTTGGTGAAATCTTTGTGGTGTCAGCCCCGGTGCTGCCCCGTCTCCTCCTCTTCTGGGGCTGACACCACCCTGACTCCGCCCCGATCTTGTTACAAAATTTGATAATTTGCACACATAGAAAACAAATCTAAGGAAAAACTGCAAGTTATGTTTCCTCATGTAAATGATTAAAATTAGGAACACAAATACTTACATATAGCAGATGTCCACCATTTACCTGAATAATATTTCACTTATATGGCTAAATGGTAGCTTTGTCACCACATAGCTGAATAAGTCTTCAAAAGAGCTACATAGCCAGATGTAAGATATCTGGATAAGTCTTCAGTTATCTATCTATCTTACTTATCCACCTATATAGCACTTTTCTTTCACTTATCCGGCTATCTAACTTAACCGGATAAGTCTTAAACAGCTCTGCTTAACCGGATATTTGTTGCCACTTAGCTGGGTAAGTAGAAACTTATACGGCTATATTTTAAATACATGGCACGTATGTTTTGCTACACAAACATGTTGCTGGGTAGATTTACATGTATTTTATATTGTGAATGTGTATTTCCACGCACAATATAAAATACTCATCCATGCGCATGCATGTCCATATAGCTGCATATATGAGTGTGCTCGCGCATGTTTTAAAATTATCCTTCCTGTGTCTATGGTTTATTTATTTTTTTAATGAAGATCTCTTGAATATCTCCTTTTTCAACAGTTGCTTTGTAGCAAAATCTAAATATTTCCTATCATTCAGCCTTTTAAGGCCAACCATAATTTGAGTAATTGAGTCCATGGTTATATTCCCAGCAGTTACAAGCTTCCAGCAATCTACAGTAGGTTTGCATGGCAAATCACTACAGTTACATTAATTATAGTAGAATCAGTCTCAGGTTACTACAGCAATCCCTATCAAATGAATAGGATGCCACATATTATTAGAAAGTTACAGAACCTCTTCAGGAACAGCTGTTTCCCTCTGGCTCAAACTCTTGTGCTGTTCTAATAGGTTCATGGTGCTATAAGAACAATGTGGGAGTTTGAGCACTGCATAGCATAAATTGCTGAGATCCTCATAGTGCTGAAGGCAGTTGTCCTTTCATGGTGTATGATGTTGAGTGTAGAATCCATGCTGTGCCGAACAATTTGCGTCCAGCAAGACACCCGGTTTGGTATACTTTTCTGAATTTTTTTTTTTTAATCCTCTTTATGGACTTCTCCCTGATTTCCCTTGTTTTATATTTTATTTTACTGTCTAATTTTGGGTAGTTATGAATAAATCAACATCTGAATATCAGAATGTGCCAATCTCAGGTTAGCATACACATAAGCAGCTAAGTAAAAAAAAACAGAAGATTCAAGAAAGAATAGCTTTTTCACATCAGCAGCCTTACAGAAAGACTGCTAATTTAAGTGCTATTTAAGAGTTCAGGGTGTAATTTCATAGTTTGTTTTTTTTTATCATATATAGTGATGAAGTAATTTGCAGGTCTACATTAACCAGTTTACAATTGGACAAAGTTGAAAAGATGATCATTAATAGAAGATAGGGATGTGCAGAGCAAAAGTTTAAGTTCATATGTCCATATGTCCAAAGGGGGTCCCATTTGCGGTCAATATGGACATAAACAGAATTCAATGAGTTGAGTATATGTCCATATGTGCAAATAAAAATTTAAACCCCTCACCCTCCTTAATCCCCCCCCCCAAGACTTACCACAACTCCCTGGTGGTCCAGCGGGGTCAGGACGCCATTTCTGACCAACTTTGCAAGGAGCACGTGACGTCGGCGTCACGTCGGAGTGACGCTGCGTCACGTGATTCCCCGCGGGTTCGCGCCGGAACGCTCCTTCGGCCCAAAAGGAACTTTTGGCCAGCTTGGGGGGGCCTCCTGACCCCCCCAAGCTGGCCAAAAATTCCTTTTGGGCCGAACGAGCGTTCCGGCGCGAACCCGCGGGGAATCACGTGATGCAGCGTCACTCCGACGTGGCGCCGACGTCACGTGCTCCTCGGAAAGGCTTTCAGAAATGGCGTCCTCACTCCTCGCTGGATCACCAGGGAGTTGTGGTAAGTCTTTGGGGGGGGATTAAGGAAGGTGAGGGGTTTAAATTTTTATTTTGGATCAACAATCGCGATTTCCAACTTATTCAACATAGCTATGTTGAATAAGTTGGAAATCCGATCGTTTATGTCTTATCACTTTTTTAAGTTAAAAAAAAAAAAAAAGTAGCGTTTTACATTTATGTTCAATACGAATGCACACCCCTAATAGAAGAAGCACAGCTATGTTCAAGGGACACTGGCCAGACCCCCATCCCCCAGAATCAGAAATTATGAGGGGTGACCCCTCTTCTCCAGTACAAGATATAGAGGGAGGGGAAGAGGGGAAAAGGATTGGTGTTCCACAAAATTTCTCAATATATTATTGTGTTATTTGACCCCTCAAAAAGGTTGAAAAACCACTCCTATAGAGTTTGAAGTGCTCTGATGCTTATGTAGAATGGATCTCCAAACCGTATGTGGAATTCTGTTCCTTTCTCCACTGGGATGACAGATGAGATGCAGCTTCACATGAATACCACAAGGAAAAACTACACCGGAAGCGAGTTCCATCTGAAAATTTGTGAGCTGTTCCATTTTAGGCTCAGGTTCTTTTTTTCAATGCTGTTTAAATGTGCAAATATATTCCACAATGCTAGAGTCTATTAATTGAAAGTTGAAACCCCATTAGAAAAGAACCCAGGCTGCTCTGAAAGATAAAGTTAAAAGCAGATTACATTCTCCCTGAAAGTGGGAAATCAACCTGGATTGCATTATTTGCTAACTAAAGCACAAGCATGGAGATCTTGTGTACGTAATTAGGGAGGAATTATTTTCTGTCAACTATATTTCAAAGGAGTTTTTCTTTACCATTATGAAATAGATTAGTAAAGAGCACAGTTAATCATTTTTACAGGAGAATGCCATGGAACATGGGGTGATTTTATTTTCTATTTGTACGGTTTTATTTATGGATATATATAATTCTTTGGTACTTTTTTCATCTTTTTGAATTCTCTGTGAAAAAGAAAATGAATCTTGCTGTAAAATCCTCAGGGACTTTCAGATACCTTAGGACACTGGACTCTATTTTCAAAAGGGAACAAAATGAATGCATGAACACTTAACCAAGCTCCAGGCACATTCACCTCAGACATTTTACACCCTAACAGGTCAAAGGCAGGGATGGTAACATTCAAACCTCTGCTTGCATGTGCACGTGAATCCCATCTCGATCATGTAAGGGGATGATTTTAGTAGGTACGAGCAGTGACATGATAGGCACCTTTCCCAGGTCCCTCCCAGTTCATTCCTGTAAAGGAGCAAACTTCCTAAACCTCCTACATAACCTGCCTCCCTTTTACCCTACCCTCCCTGATCCCTAAAACTCTGCTAACTACCCTAGACATTTTTGTTTTCTTACTTTCCCGCAGCCCATTGCAGCAGCAGGTGACACAGTCGTCCAATCCCAGCACATGCTTCTTGGTGACACTGACTTGATCCCACTGTCCTGGCCCACCCATTGCCCGCCCATGCCCAGCCCATGCCCTGCCATGGCCCACCCCTTTTTGCATCCTTCCTTCTTTATTTGTGTATCAGGAGATACGCACGTGACTGTGGACCTCTGAAAATCGGCACAGCTCGTATGCATCACTGTCACGCATGTATCTCCTGGATTTCCCACGCACAGGGCTTTTAAAATTAGCCCTTTAGTCAGTATCTACAAATATAAAAACAGGGGTGACAGAGATAAATTAGCTGAATACTCATAAACAGATTCTGAGCTACCAACAAGTGTTTGTGTACATTCACAGCACGCATACTTTTAGCCACATTAGAAAAAGGCATTCTGGGAAGGATTTTGGAGTCATGGTTGAAGACAGGGAGGGCACTTTTATAACAGCCTCATTGTGAAGATTATTAATATGAGAAATCTCTCTTTGGCTGAGCTTCTGGTACACATACCAGAAAGAAAACATCTGCTAGAATCTCATCAGGAATGTGAACAGCATCCACCGCCTCAACAGAGGAGGTGGAGAAATGCAGACACCATGAGAGCAAAGTGAAGCATGAGCCTCAACCTCCTATGCTACCTTTATGTGCTCTGATGCACATGATCCTATTTTATTTATTTATTGTCATATTTATAGACCACTCCTCTAAAAAAGGGCTACAAAGTAGTGCACCACATTAATACTCTTGGAATTTATGATATAACCTTATGGAACAGGAAATTCACTCAAGGTGGGATATAACATTTAAAAAAATTTTAAACTAACACTGGATGCAGCAGCATATCAATGGGCTAGTGACTGGAATGATCTATAAAATAAGTGTAGCAGCATAACAAGGTCTAAAGCTAGACTAGAAATGCAAAGAACAGCCTAAACTTGAATAAATAGTCAACACTTTAGTAATGAAAAGGTTATAGCAGGATAGGTAGATAAACTCATGTAAATCAATAACAGCTTAGTAAATAAAAAGGTCATATCTGCATATTTAAGGTACTCAGTGCCAGTGAGGGATTTGAAGTAAGTCAGCGAGTAGTAGCAACCAATAAATGATAAGTTTGGCCTTTGCCAACTACTAAAACAGTTTGCAGTTAAAGGCTTGGCAAGAAAGCAAGGCTTTCACTTGCTTCCTGAAATGGAGGTACTCACGTGTTGGGGGAGCTCTTCTGAGAGATAGTTAACAGAGGGCAGGTTGTGCTCATGAGAAAGCTTATTGATGAGTGACTGATCTTTAGATTTCTTTTGTCTATGGTGTGGTTATGAAGGCTCCAAAGGCAGGCTGTAGAGATCTAGCAGCTGTGTAAGAAGACAACCTGCCTTTTAGACAGCTAGGTCCCTTTTCTCTTAGAGCCCTGCATAGAGTCAGAGTTTTGAATTTGATCCTTTGGAATCTGGGAGCCAGTGCAGTTTATGCAGAATGCAATTTATGCAGGGGGGAATGAAGAAAAGAGAATTTATATTCAGACACCAACCAATAAGGACTGAATTGCACAGGCTGGGTAAACAAGCGTGGGAGTAGCTTGCCTATTACGGCGGTTACTACCCCTAAACAATTAGCAACATACTTCACTTAGATGCAGCACTAGCACTGCTATCTATATTGATGACAGGGGTGGAAGGGAAATAGAACCAAAGAGTTACTTATAATGGCCAAGAGTAACAGCTAAAACTTGCTGGGCAGACTGAATGGGCCGTTTGGTCTTCTTTTGCCGTCATTTCTATGTTTCTATATATATATATGTTTCTATGAGGTCTTGACACTTGCATTGCTCTAGCATTTCTGCTGTGGCATTTTTGATTAGTTGGCATTGGTTCAGACCCTTCATTCTTAGTACGAGATTTACTAAGGCATAAACACACAATGGAAGAAAAACCTTACAGCTAAATTTTAAATCCCCTGCGCGCAGGGAAAATGGGGGTTACACGAGCGGCAGGGCCTTGTGTACGCCACGTGCATCTTCAAAGGGGCCCGGCCACGCGTGTAACTCCTGTTATGTGCAGCAGTGCCAGGCCCAAGAAAAGGGGCAGTCCAGGGGGTGGAGGGGGCGGGGATGGAGGCCGCTGTGCCGGGGAATCTTGTGCCGGCAGCCTGCCAGCACACACAACATATGCCAGCTCAGGAGCTGGCATAAGTTCTACAACAAGAAAACTAAAATAAGGTAGGGCCTTCTAATGGGTTGGAGAGGAGAGGGGAAGAGGAAGGGAGGGTAGGTAGGGGGGTAGGAAAGTTCCCTCCCAGTCCGCTCCTTCATTGGAACAGACTGGGAGAGGCCCGATCTCGTCGCTGCTGGAAACGTGCATGTTATAAAATCGTGACTGATCTTTAGATTTCTTTTGTCTATGGTGTGGTTATGAAGGCTCCAAAGGCAGGCTGTAGAGATCTAGCAGCTGTGTAGAAAGACAACCTACCTTTTAGACAACTAGGTCCCTTTTCTCTTAGAGCCCTGCATAGAGTCAGAGTTTTGAATTTGATCCTTTGGAATCTGGGAGCCAGTGCAGTTTATGCAGAATGCAATTTATGCAGGGGGGAATGAAGAAAAGAGAATTTATATTCAGACACCAACCAATAAGGACTGAATTGCACAGGCTGGGTAAACAAGCGTGGGAGTAGCTTGCCTATTACGGCGGTTACTACCCCTAAACAATTAGCGAGATACTTCACTTACATGCAGCACTAGCCCTGCTATCTATATTGATGACAGGGGTGGAAGGGAAATAGAACCAAAAAGTTACTTATAATGGCCAAGAGTAACAGCTAAGTATGAAAAAAATAAGTGTGAAAACTTGCTGGGCAGACTGAATGGGCCGTTTGGTCTTCTTTTGCCGTCATTTCTATGTTTCTATATATATATATGTTTCTATGAGGTCTTGGCACTTGCATTGCTCTAGCATTTCTGCTGTGGCATTTTTGATTAGTTGGCATTGGTTCAGACCCTTCATTCTTAGTACGAGATTTACTAAGGCATAAACACACAATGGAAGAAAAACCTTACAGCTAAATTTTAAATCCCCTGTGCACAGGGAAAATGGGGGTTACATGAGCGGCAGGGCCTTGTGTACGCCACGTGCATCTTCAAAGGGGCCCGGCCACGTGCGTAACTCCTGTTATGTGCAGTAGTGCCAGGCCCAAGAAAAAGGGCAGTCCAGGGGGTGGAGGGGGCGAGCCTGGAGGCCGCTGTGCTGGGGAATCTTGTGCCGGCAGCCTGCCGGCACACACAACTTATGCCAGCTCAGGAGCTGGCATAAGTTCTACAACAAGAAAACTAAAATAAGGTAGGGCCTTCTAATGGGTTGGAGAGGAGAGGGGAAGAGGAAGGGAGGGTAGGTAGGGGGGTAGGAAAGTTCCCTCCCAGTCCGCTTCTTAATTGGAACAGACTGGGAGAGGCCCGATCTCGTCGCTGCTGGAAACGTGCATGTTATAAAATTGTGCATCCATGTACGCATGCCAGGTAGCGCTCGCACATGGACACGTACATATATTTTTTAAATCTACCCTGTAATGAATATGGCCCTTAGGACCATATAAAGAGTAGGGATGTGCAGACCAAAAGTTTAAGTTCATAAGACCATAAGTCGAAAGGGGGTCCCATTTGCGGTCAATATGGACATATGGAGAATTCCATAAGTTGAGTCTATGTCCATATGTGCAATAAAAATTTAAACCCCTCACCCGCCTTAATCCCCCCCCCCCCCCCCAAGACTTACCAAAACTCCCTGGTGGTCCAGCGGGGTCAGGACGCCATTCCTGAACTCCTTTGCAAGGAGCACGTGACGTCGGCGTCACGTCGCAGTGACGCGGCGTCATGTGATTCCCCTCGGGTTCACTCCCGGACCCCTCGTTGGGCTCAAAAAGAACTTTTGGCCAGCTTGGGGGGGCCTCCTGACGCCCCCAAGCTGGCCAAAAGTGCCTTTTGAGCCCAACGAGGGTTCCGGGAGCGAACCCGAGGGGAATCACGTGACGTCGGCGCCACGTCGGAGTGACTCGGCGTCACATGATTCCCCTCGGGTTCGCTCCCGGACCCCTCGTTGGGCTCAAAAGGCACTTTTGGCCAGCTTGGGGGCGTCAGGAGGCCCCCCCAAGCTGGCCAAAAGTTCTTTTTGAGCCCAACGAGGGGTCCGGGAGTGAACACGCCACGCCACGCCACGCCACGTCACGTGACGCCACGTCACGTGACGTGGCGTGGCGTGGCCACGTCACGCCATGTCGGCGCCACGTCACTCCGACGTGGCGCCGACGTCACGTGATTCCCCACGCGTCCGCTCCCGGACCCTCACGGAACTTTTGGCCAGCTTTGGTAAGTCTTGGGGGGGGGGGCTTAAGGAGGGTGAGGGGTTTAAATTTTTATTTAGATCAACAATCGCGATTTCCAACGTATTCAACATAGCTATGTTGAATAAGTTGGAAATCCGATCGTTTAAGCCTCATCTTTTTTTTAAGTTAAAAAAAAAAAAATAAGTTGCGTTTTCCATTTAAGTTCAAAACGAATGCACACCCCTAATAAAGAGCATTATAATAATTCAGTCATAATGTTATTATGGTATGGACTACTGTTGTTAGGCTTGCCTTTTCAATGAAATGGCAGAGTTTTGCAGATAGCGCAAGCGGAAGAATCATCTTTTAAATGTCTGGATTTGTGGGAGCATAGTTAGTTCTGAGTCCAGCATAAATCTGACGCTCCTTAACTGTGATTTTAGCAAGAGCTCATAGTTTCCAAGTGGGATTTTCTAGCCTGGGAGCTATCGATTTTTATTTTGTACCCAAAGAATCTCTGTCTTTTTGGGTTTAGATGGAGTTCTTTGCTTTTGTCCATTCTTAGTTGGATGTGAGACATGTAGTTAACTTTCTTAAGACTGTGTAGATGTAGAATTTTATGTTGAAAGATCAAATACACGGGGCTAGTGGACTGAGGTAGGTGTTGAAAAGTACTAATGATAGCATAGATCTCATCAACAACCTGAAAGTCAAGTACTATTGAACTGTACAGACTTCTGGATGTCAGACAAAAAGGATCTGAACCAAGTTAGGACCTTGCCACTCAAGTTTATTCATTAATGCTCTGGAAAAGGGAGTGACATGTGAAATGATCAAATCTGAGGATGACACAATATTCAAAGTAATTAAAACACAGGCAGACTGTGAGGAACTGGAGAACTAGGCATCTTAATGTAGACAAGTGCAAAGTAATACACATAAGGAAAATTAACTCCAATTATAGATAAACAACATTAGGTTCTACCTTAGGAGCAACCATCCAGGAAAAAGATCTTGGAGTCAATTGAACAATATATTGAAATCCTCAGCTCAATGTGCGGCCACAGTCAAAAAAGCAAATAACTGGAATTATTTGTAAAGAAATGGAAAATAAAAGTTTTTTATTAAGGTCTGTGATGTGACTGACTATACCTTGAGTATCATGTGCAGCTCTGACCATCCCATCACAAAACGGATATAGTGGAAACAGATAAGGTATAGAGAAGAGCAACAAAAATGATGATGGAGTTGGAATAGCTTCCTTACGAAGAAAGGCTAAGCAGATTAGTTCTCTTCAGATTGGAGACAAGATGATTAAGGGAAGAAATGATAGGGGTATATAAATCATGAGTGGGGTAGAAAATATAAATAGGGAACAGTTATTTATCCTTTCAATTAATAAACAGACTAGGGGACACTCCTTGAAACTAACAGGTGGTAGGATTAAAACAGAGGGGAGAAAGCATTTTTCGCTAAGCAGTACACAATTAAGCTGTGGAAGTTTTTGTCACAGCAACAAATATAGGCCTGGATTCACCACTCTATCGCAGAATGGTGACTCCAGCGAAAACGGGGTGGTGGTGGGGGGGGGGGGGGTGAAGGGGTGAGCGGGCTTGCGAAAATTGGCAGCCTTCGCACCACTGTGGTGTTTTCACTGCCGGCTTTCGCACTCAATAGCGCCACCATGAAAGGTGGTGCTATTGGACGTGCTACTAGCGACAATAACGTTGCTTACTTTATCGCCGCCAGAGAAGACACCGCCGAGTCTGCCTTCTCACCGCCCCGACTCCTCCCCCACTCCCACCCCAGCATGCTATCACACGCGATAAGCGTTTGAAAATGACCCCCATAGTGGGGTTTAAATAGAGCTTGAACAAATTCCTGAAGGAAAAGTCCATAGATAGTTATTAAGCAGTTGACTCTGGGAAACCCAGTACTGGTTGCTGGAAGTGAGCAAGAACAAATTGTATCTACTTTTTGTGATGGGCCACTGCTGAGAGACAGAATGCTGGAATCAATGGAGTTTGTTCTGACCTAGCATGTCAAGTTGTTATGTTTTTAATCCTCCCAGCAGTGTCTTGATGCTCAGACTTTTTCAAGGTGGCTGTTTACCCTCTATAATGGATATGAGCTCTGCTGATGTCACCTTAAATCCCACTAATCACACAAAAGACCAGATAAAGAACTTTTAATGCAGGAGCTGAGGCTAACAAGGTCATCACATCTGCCTAACCACAATGTCCATTCTGTTGCATATCTTTGTCCCATATGCAAAAAGACTGATCTTTCCTGCCAGTTCCTCTGCAATATACACTTGTAAAAATACAGAAAAAACAAAAACAAAAACCTGAACATATCACTGATCCCCAAGTCTCTCCACTGATAGCTCCCTTATTTTGGAATGAACTTCATTTATTACTATCCTCTGCTGCCTATCACTCAACCAGAATCTAAGCAAGTTTACCACCTTGGGACCCACCCCAGGGTGAACAATTTATTTATGAGCCTGTTGTGTAGAACAGCATAAAAAATCTTACTGAAATCTAATTATACCACAACTAGTACTTGTTCCTGATCTAATTATAGCATTATCCTCAACTGTAATGAGCAGATCACATATATAGATATTCTCAGAATGTATTAAATACATTTGGAGTAACTTTCATTCTCAATTATTTGTTTTCTATTTGAGCTTCAAACTAAAATCAAAACTGCAAAGCCAGTGATTCTACAATCTGTTTTCACTCTGCTTTTGTTTGACATCAAAGTACTCTGTAGGTTTGCAAGTAATCAATGTTTCTCAGACCCCTTTGGGCCATATTGCAGAGTCAAACAGCAAACACACATCTACACCTCCAGCTAAAATACATTTCTTGTTTTGAAATTCAGAGCTCAACATGTAAAAAGATCTTTGCAGCTTTCTCTTAGCAGGAAACATTTTGTAATGCTAGTCTGCATGCTATTCAGCAGCATATTGCACTTCTCAGTTACTAATACTATTGTAGAGAGCTAGTTATTGTTAAAAAATAGGGTGCAGTATCAATGAGAAAATTATTTTATTACACCAGAAGGACATATGTAGCATTCCCATTAATATTTTTCTTAAACATGTGTTGCATGTGTTTGTGTATACATAGCTTTAGGGTCTATGCACAGTCTGGCATATGTGTGCACTTTATTTCAGAATTTAAAAGAAAATATACTTTTTAATTACATATTTCTGTTCATCATATTGAAAATAACATCATAGCTGGAAGTACTACAAATAATCATGTTCAGTTTTGTCAATGGTCTACAACATAGAGTGGTCATCAGAGAGATGATAATCAGGAAAGCAAGGAAAACATATTTGACAATACAAATGAAAGAGGTGTTCCATTTTAGTTTCAGCCATGGAAGAATAGAGAAATGAAAGTCAAATTACATGCCACAGTTTTTTCTGACTATTGGTTTGCATGAACCTAGAAATCATGCAATTCCAAATACTTGGAAGTTTCATCCTCTCACAAATTCCTTTTGTCTTTCCTGGCATAGGCATATGCGCCAGATTTTAAAATCCGTGCTCACATGTGCGGGCAGCATGCGCCGGGGGGGGGGGGGGGGGGGAATTTTCAGTATATGCGCATGACGATGCAATTGGGCCTCCCCCTGTTCCCTCTCAGTCCTCTCCAATTAAGAAGTGGTTTGGGAGGGAACTTCCCTTCCCCCCTACCTAACCTTCCTCCCTCTTCCCCTCTCCTCCCTCTCCTCCCTGACCCCTAACCCCTTCCTATTTACTTACTTTTTTTGTTCCATTACTTATTGCTCATCTGGAGCAGAAGCAATCTGGGTGCGCCAGCCAGCTACTGGCATGGCTTCCCTGGTACAACGTAAAATGGTGCTGTCCCGGCCCACCCCTCTCCGCCCAGACCCCGCCCCTTTGGAGACGCCTGGCACTTGTGCAAGTACCGGAGTTTATGCGTGTGGCTGGACCTGTTTTAAAATGCAAAAGGCCCGGCCACACATGTAAACCCCGGCTTTTATGGGCACGGGCCTTTGAAAATCCGGGCTAAAGGTTTTGTGTATTCACTCTACCCAAAATATGGGGAAAAAATTATGTCTTGAATTATGCCTTTCTGTAAAGAAATCAAAACAGAAGGTTAATATTCAAATCCATTTTGAAGGATAATGCACGTTATCTATCTAAATGGCACGTTATCCATCTAACTCCAAATTATTGATTTAAATGTTTAGTTTTGAATATTGCCCTCCTAGTGTTCAATATAGATAAACATATACGGGCGGATTTTCAAAGCTCTGCTCGCGTAAATCCGCCCGGATTTACGCGAGCAGGGCGTTGCGCGCCGGCGCGCCTATTTTCCATAGGCCGCCGGCGCGCGCAGAACCCCGGGACGCGCGTAGGTCCTGGGGTTTTCGGAAGGGGGCGTGTCGGGGGCATGTTGGGGGGCGAGACCTGATGACATGGCGTTTCGGGGGCGGGGTGCGGCATTTCGGGGGCGGGACCGGGGGGCATGGCGCCGGCCCGGGGGCGTGGTCCAGGCCTTCGGACCAGCTCCCGGGTCGGGTCTCGGCGCGCCAGCACTCCGCTGGCGCGCGTAGATTTAAGTCTCCCTCCGGGAGGCGTAAATCCATGGATAAAGGTGGGGGGGGGGGGTTTAGATAGGGCCGGGGGGGTGGGTTAGGTAGAGGAAGGGAGGGGAAGGTGAGGGGAGGGCGAAAGAGAGTTCCCTCTGAGGACGTTCCGATTTCGGAGTGGCCTCGGAGGGAACGGAGGCAGGCTGCGCGGCTCGGCGCTCGCTGGCTGCCCAAAATCGGCAGCCTTGCGCGCCGATCCAGGATTTTAGAAGATACGCGCGGCTACGCACGTATCTTATAAAATCCAGCTTACTTTTGTTTGCGCCTGGTGCGCAAACAAAAGTATGCAAACGCGCTTTTTAAAAAATCTACCCCATTGTGTGTTTTCATTGGGACATTCTATTAAAGTATTCTAAAATATTCTAACAATTTTTTATGTAATTTTATTGAATCGCATTGTTCCTGTTGCTTTACTTTTCAGAATATTCATGTACAATAGCATATTGTATATCCATTTGATACAGATTGTGTTTTGCTAGTAATATAAACTTCCCTTTATCAATTCTTACTAATATGTTCCTATACTTAGTGAACTATATATTTAAATTTGTGGTAATTTTTTTTCTTGTTGCATGTGGTCATAAAAAGTTGAGGCAATTTTTTACTAACCTTTGTACATTAAAAAATAAATGTGCAATTTAGGTGGCAATTTTAAGGCTGTCCACGTAAGTACAAAATCTGCAGATATTTTTGCACTGATTTTCAAAGTGAGAAAAAAGGCACATACAAATACTTTGAAAATTACCCAGAGAACTTGTCTGCATATATTTATCCCTGTTAATTTATGCAAATATTTTTCACAGCAAAAACACATGCATACTTTTGAAAATACAAAAGTACTGTATGTGCATATTACCAAATCCTTCTGGCCCCAGGATTGCCTCCCCTTGCAGATGGTTAAAATATGCATTTAGAGGCCCTACACATATACTTTTATGTACATATAGGGTGGTCAAGTTTCTAAAAGTCCATTTCTGCAGGTAAAGCATTGTTTTACTCAAAGAAAATGGATTTTAAAATTAACTTCTTAAAGCCCAATAATGATTTTATAACATAGTGCGCAGAGCTCAAAACCTCATGTACAAAGTACATGTAGACTTCAGCCACAATTTTCAAATTGGACTTAAGCACATATATCCGCTTTGAAAATAGGCAGATATACACAAACCCTTGGATAGCATGCACATACACATTTAGGCCTGCATGGGAGCCCATGCAAGTGTTCATAAGTACACTTACATGCATATGTTGGGATATTGGTGTACACTAATCAAAATAGTACACACTGAATTAAATTTAGTGTACATGAAAAATGTGTATGTGCACTAAATCAAAATCAAATGCAAAAAACATATGTTTGAAAAACCAATAGCAAAACAAAACAAAAAAAAAATGACTTCATATTCCTTGAAATTGTGTATGCGTACTTTTGCCAGAATGATTTCAAAGTAGACTAATGCACAAAAGTCCGCTTTGAGAATTGGGGTGTCATATGCATATTGGCTGGCTAACATACGTATGATGTTGCAAAAATACCCTCATTATTCATGTATGTCATAGCTAATTCGCAAAGAGAAAACTAGCTGGCATACAGCATGTATGTACAAAGGAGGAGCATACTTTTCACCTGCTATTTGTGCGGGCAGCATATGTGATCGGAGATAAACTAACATGCATAATTTTGAAATGAAATATGCGCTTCCTATTTTCTTCCCCCAACCTAAACCCACAGCTGGGAACATCTTTTTCTTAATCTTGCTAAAAGAATGTGTGCTATAGACGTCCTCTGTACCTTTAGCTTGGCAGAGGAGAGCAAGTTCATCTGAATGAATGGCTTTCACAATTTCCTCTTAAAATGGATGCTAAAATGTTTGTACCTAATAAATGCCTCGCAGCTGGTAGATGTATCCCGCATACAAGAGAATTAATTACACCTCATAAAAAATCAAAATGATTAACAAGATTCCACTGTTTCTAACATATAAATTCTATGTGCAATACATATCCAGGTCAGAAACTTTGAACTGGGTCAGGATATTTTCCACTGATGAATTATTAATATTTGGTACTAGATAATTAAAGTTTCTAACCTTTGATGCTTCTGGATTGATTTTCTGGCTCAATGTCTTTTTATTCATTCTTGGTCTTGTTTCTGTTTCTTTTTAATTTTTTCTCTCTCTGGTGTCCTTTCTTTTCAGTTTTAGTTCACTCTTCCTTTTTGGTTTCTTTCCTTCAGAATGGATATTTTATTACTTTTCTTTCTCTCTCCTACTATTCTCCTTTCTCTTCTTCCTCCTCTTCCTGATTGCTATCCTTCTTCATTCCTCCTGTTTATCTTATGCACTCCATTTCTCTTCCCCTTCCTCCTACATTATCTTTCTAGATTACTTCCTCTTCCTACCCAGGGTCCTCACTCTCTCCATCTCCCATCATTCCTGTTTCTCTCCCTCCCCATCTATCTTCTCCACTCTTCTCACTCACCACCACTCTTCTGCCATGGGTCCCTTCTCCTTCTTCCTTCACTCAATAACCAGTCCTCTCACCCTCTCCCTCAACATTTCCCCTATCCATGGTCTTCTTTTCCTCAGTCACCAATCCCTCTCTTTCCTAATCTATCCCCTGTCCATTCATCCCTAATCCCCTATCGCCCCCATGTCCTGCACATCTCCCATCGAAACTGAGTTTAATCTTCAACCCTTATTCCTTCCCTTTCTTGGCCTCCTTCCTCAATTTAGTCTTTTATCTTCTTCCAAAAAGCTCTCCCCCCAGAAAGCTCTCCCCATATGACCACATTACCTTTCTCTCAGACCCAGAAGGCTTGCCTCACTTTTTCTCTCTCTAGAGGGCTATCTCTGATCCTCAGTGTGGTGTGGTGCAGTCTGGTCATCCTTCATCTGATCCTATGTACTCTTTCTCTACGCCTTCCCCTGGAACCCCATTCAAAGGATGAATATTCCCTTCCCTCCCAAAGGCTTTAACATAGCCCCCTTCCCCATAGGCTCCCACTCACTGCATCTCCATCTCTGAAGGCTTAGATCCAGGCCTGGATCAGGCTCTTACTACCTCCTCCTCTTCCTGGCCAACTTGCCTTTTTTCTGCCCACATCAGGTAAATTTTTCTGTGACTCATTAGGGTGGAATGAGCCAATTGGAGCATGAGGGAGGCTTTCCTGTATTTCTTCAATGTGGGCAGGGTGGTCCAGGTAAGGAGGCTAACTTTCTAGTGGTTTTTCCAAGTCAGATGAAACAGGGAAGGAAAAATGCCTTCTTTTGCTGCTTGGGGTTGGGGAGGAGGCCTTCCAGGTTCCTTGAATTCCTGCTGTCCTCCCCATCCTTAGCTGGCAAATGCAGTGCACTTAACACAGTGTTTACTTCTGTGCCTTGTGTGACCAGACTCACAATATGAGCCATGTGATAGCCTTCAACTGTTAGGATTCTGAGGTATCAGATGGTGTGTGAACCTTGGGCTGAAGTGATATATGTTACTGCCCATGGGGAGGAACCCCATGAGCCTCACTGTTAGGAGGCTAGGTCTCAGCTAAGGAAGGTACAGAATGAATAGAGTCTTTATTAATAGAGATAGAAGCACTACCTGTGGAGCGGGAGGTGCCAGAGAGAAATGGTCACACAGGCCCTGAGACCCAGGGTTGATGGTGTAGGCCCTTAGGAAATACCTTCATAGCGCTGGTAGTAGTCCATGAAGCTGGTACACTGGAGAGGTCTCTTGTAGTGATGGTAGTGGCCCGTGGAGCGGGGTACACCAATGATGTCCTCAGTAGTGAAGGTAAAAGCCTGTGGAGTAGGAGATGTAAATGAAGACTTCTGAAGAGGTAATAGTGGCCTGTAGAGCGAGAAGCACATTCGAGACCCAAGGTGGAAGTGGTAATGGCCCACAGCATGGGGTACACTGGTGTTGGTCGGTCTAGTAGCGGTCTGCAAGTTTGGGAGCACCTGTGAGGTCCTCGGTAGCATAGTAGAGCAGGCACCTCTAATGGAGTTCTCTGTAGTGATGGTAATGGCCTGCAGTGTAGGGTACACCCGATAGGCACTTGGTAGGTAGGAAGAGGTCCATAGAGCAGAGTACTTACAAGAGCAATTTGGTTCTAGGAAGCCCCGGGGAACAGAGCAAGTGGAGTTCCAAGCGTCAGGCCTTCTGAGGAGCGGATAGCCAGGACAGGAGAGAGGCCCCAGAGGAGAGGGTACCTGAGACGTCCACGTCCACGTCGGAACTGGAACCTGGAACGCAGGTCCTCAGGAAGCGAGGCGGAAATAGCAAGGATGAGACTCTTTGCCAAATCATCTTTGGAGAGGGTCAGCAGGTTTAAATATCCACAGATCCTGACGTCATCTGAAGGGGACATCCCCAAGGTTCCCGTCCTGACGTGGATAAGGCTGGCCTGTATGCGCGCATGCCTAGAGAGACCTGATGTCAAAATGGCATTCGGCAGCGTCTGTGCCGACCTGGGAGGCCTGGAAGCGGTAGGCAGGTCGTAGGTAGCTAGCAGAGGCTGCCAATCTACCCTATAGAGTCAGGAAGGTGAAGAAAGAGGTGAGCAGAAGTGGTCGCAGCCGTCTGCGACCGATGGGTGTAACATAAACCATGACACTGTCCCCACATGAGAAGCTTATGCCATGTTAAGTACTATTTCTTCTGCCCACTGTGCAGGAGGAGGGACTGCAGTGGGATGATCATTGGAGTTGCGCTGCTCCTCTCAAGTGCAGCTTAATGGATGTGGCAAGAGGGAGAAGAGCTGCTTCTCAGCTATTGTGCGCAGTACCAATATCCCTTCTTGCTCTCCAGTGTTGCCAGCCCATTTAAATGTATGGTTTGCATACCAGGTTGCACCAGCCCTGTGTAAGCATGTTATTTTCTGATCCTTGCATGTATATAAATAGAAGAATAGAAGATGGAATAATTAAATAATAAAAAGATAAATCCTGTCCAAAACAAGCCACATATAATATCTCTCTTCACTCCAACTAAAAGTACACATCAATAAAGCCAGCAAATGCTTTTAGCCAGACTGAGCAAGGGAAATTTTCAGACAGCCAATTTGCACTCTTGATTGTAAAAAAGCACATATTCTTTAGGGGTGTGCATTCGTTTTGAACGCATATGTAAAACGCAACTTTTTTTTTTTAACTTAAAAAAGTGATGAGGCGCAACGATCGCGATTTCCAACTTATTCAACATAGCTATGTTGAATAAGTTGGAAATCGCGATTGTTGATCCTAAATAAACACTTAAACCCCCCACCCTCCTGACCCCCCCAAGACTTACCAAAACTCCCTGGTGGTCCAATGGGGGGTCCGGGAGCGGAACCGCGGTGGACCACGTGACGTCCGCGTCACGTCGGAGTGACGCGGACGTCATGTGGTCCACCGCGGTTCCGCTCCCGGACCCCTCGTTAGACCCAACCGGCGCCATCGCAGAAGTAGCGATGTTGGGGTACATCCAAAATCCACTTCTAAAGATGGCAGCATTACCAGCAGAAACAAACTAGCTGGTTGCCAGAGATATCTTCTTCGGATCAATTATGTGCGGTGGCTCATCAGACACATTCTCCGAATGGCTGGAACATGACAGATATCTCTAAATTTATAATCGGTGAATGCGAATAGATGTTGAACACCTTTGAGCCAAGGTGAACATAGAAGGCGCAATGAATATCAGCAGCCATGAGTTGAACTGCCGTGGACGTCACTGAGATCTTCAGGAGAAGTGGCAATGTAAAGGAAGTCCAAAGCCCACTTCAAGTTGAAATGCAATAATGGATCTTCTAATTTGACGAAGGGACTCCTCAGGTCTTTCACTAGACGTCTGAGAATAAGGTTGCCTCCTGCCCCTGAGTCCATCAGGGCAGGAGTCTGAACCATAGCCGGTTCGCAGATCATGGAGACTGGAAGGGAAAGCGGAGGAGAAAACGCAGTATGGCCCAAGAACAGTCCTTCTGTGGACTTAGGCCCATCCGTTTCCTGGACGAGTGGGGCACGCAGAGACATCATGGCCGGGCTGACCACAATACATGCTCAGGCCATGTTTCTTACGAAATCTTCTCTCCTTGGAGGTCAAGTGTCCATGACCAAGTTGCATCGGTTCATCTTTATCAGCAGCAGAAGTTACTGGAACCATCCGAGGTGCAGTGGTAGTACTAGCCTGTTTCAATCCAAGTAACACCTTAGGCTGGAGTTCCTTCTCCTTGTCTCGGAGCCGGTGATCAATCCGAGTGGCCAAGGCTATTAATTCATCCAGCGAGTCTGGTGTCTGGCGAGTGGCCAGCTCGTCCTTTAAGTTGGTATCCAGGTCTTTGCAGAAGAGAGTCTTGAGACACTTGGGGTCCCAGCGAAGTTCCACTGCAAGAGTATTGAATTCTATGGCGAATTCAGCCAGTGATCTGTTGCCTTGCTTCAAGTCCACCAAAGCAAAACCGGCAACAGAAATACGAGCAGGGTCATTAAAGACGGATTTAAACAAGTCCATAAATCCTTCTATGTCCTGCAAAATAGGGTCCTTGTGTTACCACAAGGTAGATGCCCATGACAGGGCTCTTCCATCCAAGTATGACAGGATGTAGGTGGTCTTTGAAAGAGCCTTGGGAAATAAAGTTGGCTGTAAGGTGAAGTGCATGCAGCACTGGTTCAGTAAGCCCCGGGTCTTCTGGATTTCTCCGGAAAAGCGGGTAGGAGCCTCCAGTGGTACAGCAGTCTTTAAAGTTACCTCCTGTAACTGACCTTCTTGGTTAGAAGCTGTGCCTTGTATCTTCAATGTCTGTAGCTGATGTCTCTGCATGCCCCATGCAGTAAGTTTCTCCAAAGTTTCTTGCTGCTCTGAGATGCATTGGGCCAGACCCGGTATAGCCTGCAAGGCAGAGAAATGTGCCGGATCCATGAAGTTAACAATGTCCCAAAGTATAAGCCAGATCCACTGGAGTTAGCAATCTGTTATGAGAAGCTCTATGTTAGAGCTAGGAGTTTCTGTTAGGAGTTAGACTGCGGAGTTAACAATCTATTATTAGTCTGCTGTCTGGTGGGAGGAGCAAACTGTTATTAAAGGCTCCTAAAGGAGGAGGAGTCAGAAATCTTGTAGTGTCTCAGATAAGGAGTAGCAATCTGTAATGAATCTGGTATAGTTATGGGTGGATCCCTGGGCCGGTGGCAGATGACCACGGCCCAGGGAGGATATCCTGAGAGGGACCACCAGCTAGGCTTGAGTATGGAGACAGACACATTAGTTCTTTTATTAAACAGGTTTTTAAAACCATCAGAGGTGGCAGTAGTGAGCTGTAGTCCCTCAGGTTCTAGAACAGCAATCCAGGATGGCTGAGCTGTTGAGAAACTGTAGAAAAGTGAGTAGGCAGAGTAGATGAACAGAACTAGATGACAAAACTCACATAAGGTCTCAAGGAAGCTCAGGAACTGGAAAGGTTTAGGCCATCGAGGAGCGAGTATCTGTTTCCAGGGAAAGCTCTGAGAGAGCAATGGTAACTCACAATTGTTTGTAGCAGCGATAGCTTCCAAGCAGTAGAGAATCTTCAGAGTATCCAGGAACATGGGCCCTCGAGGAGCGAGTACCGGTTCCTATCTGTAATCTGAAAGTAAAGAAAAGAGCAAGGCCCCCGAGGAGCGGGTACCTCTGGTAAGTCTGAGGAGGCAGAGTAGCTTGGGAGGTGAAGCCGAAGCAATCCCCTTGCTAACTCAGTTAGATAGTGAAATAGTGACCTTTAAATATTGGAAGCGGATGACGTCATCTCAGGGGGACGCCCCTGAGGTTTGCGCCCTTGCTGGTACTTCATTCAGAGCGCGGACGCACCCTAGGTCTTCAGGGAACATGGCGGAACTGCAACATCGAGCCGGTCCAGGGACGCCAAAAGGAGACGGCATGGAGATGCCGTGGCAGCCAGCTGTCCATTAGACTCGGAGGGAGTCGCCACAGAGGTAAACAAGGTGGAGTGAGGACGTCGAGCAGCGACGCTCGCAACACGTGGGTCCCCATTGTGTCGAGGAGGTATAGGGAGTACCAACGATGCTTTGGGAAGCATATAGGCCAATAGGCCCACAGGATTGGCTAAAGCTGTATCTCATAGCTATGAATGCAGCTCTTCCACCGAAGAGGCCAGAGATTCCAAAGCTTGATGATAATCTTTGACTGTGGCGGCCAAACCCGGTAGGGCCCTGGAGGCGGGAGACTCCGCCGAGTCCATGGCTTTGGCAACCTGTTGCACTCGGGGGTGGACCCTTGTCCTGGAGCAGTGGAGAACAGCTCCCTGGTAGGGACCAGGAAGCACCTGCCCCCAGGGGGCGGAGCAATGGAGGAGACAGAGGCTAGGATGAGCTTCACCGCTGGAAGCCCGCGGTCCCCCCCGGGTGGAGCCCGTAGGGACCCGGGCCACTTGGACTTAGGTGGGCCTCGCAGGGTCTCCAGGAGAGGTAGCAGATAGGCATGCCCACGGACAGCAAGGGAGCATGGTCAGACTTGAGATCGTAGGTCAGATGGAGCAAAGAAGACCAGAACAGTGTATGCTATGACAAGGCAAGGGACAGAGCCAGAATCAGGAGACGTAGTCAATCAGGCAGAGGTCAGAATCTGAGGGTCAGTCCGAGGAGTGGTCAACAAAGCAGAGGTCAGGTTCCGGAGGTCAGATGAGGTCACGAGGCAGGCAGAGGTCAGAAGGCAGGCAGCAGGCAGAGTAGTCAAGGAACAGGCTGAGGTTAGTACCAGAGAGACAGTCCGAGGGTACTACCTGGAGAGACGGACAGACGAACACTGGAACAGAAGGACGCTGGAACAGTAGGATCCTGGAACAGGATTGGAGCAAGACTGGAACAAGGCTTAGAATGCAGTGACAATCTAGCACACAATACAATGCCGACCCGATTGCAAAGGCAAGGAAGTGCAGGCAGGAACTTCCTTAAGTTGTTCCTTCAATCAGGGTGCACCACGAAGCTAGGACCTACCCCTGGCCCTACAAGAGGCCGGGCGGTCTGCGCGCACGTAGGGGCATGGCCAATGCTATGGGAGACGCCGAACTCCGGCATGAGGTCTGGAGCGCAGTGGAACGCCCGGCGACCTCTGCCGCCAGACGCTGAGGCCTGGAAGAGCTTGCAGCTGCCGCTGGGGAGGCCGACCCATGACCTGCAGAGGAGCCATAGAGGTGAGCAGGCCTGTGCGTGGGCCAGATGCAGACAGGGCATGCAATAAAGCCTTATCTAATACAACAGATGTAATGCTTACTTGATATAAGATCACACTCTGATAGCATCTCCATTCGGTCAAAGGTGGTAAAGAGACATAGTGGCCATTTATAAAGGGAGAAACAGTAGGAGATTACCATATTTCTGGGGTTAAATTTCATAATATCAATGGAAACTAGTATAAATTATGTCAGTCAAAATTCTTATTTAGTTCATGAGGTGCCACAGTGGTTAACTGGAAAAATAATTTTTGTTCTTGATAATTTAATCTTTCTGTAATGTCTCCACTTCCACTAGAGGGAAAAATAACTGGCAAGACAGACCATTGTAAATTTGTGAAAAAATACTGGAAATCTTCACATTGTTTAACCACTGGGTTATTCAGTGTGTGATTGTTAATCTGACTCTGATGTTCTCTAAGATGGACCAAACACAGCACATAATGCATCCTTTATTAGAGATGTGAATCGTGTGATCGATCGTCTTAACGATCGATTTCGGCTGGGAGGGGGAGGGAATCGGATCGTCGCAGTTTGGGTTTTTTAAATATCGTGTAAATCGTGTAAATTGAAAACTGGCACACTAAAACATCCCTAAAACCCACCCTGACCCTTTAAAATAAATCCCCCACCCTCCCGAACCCCCCCAAAATGCCTTAAATTACCTGGGGTCCAGAGGAAGAGTCCCGGTGTGATCTTTCACTCTTGGACCTCCGTGCGTTGTAGAAATGGCGCCGGCGCTACCTTTGACCTGACAGGGCAAAGGTAGCGCCGGCGCCATTTTGTTTTTTTGTCCCCCGACGGCAGGAGCGTAGGAGATCGCTCCCGGACCCCCAGGGACCTTTGGCCAGCTTGGGGGGGCCTCCTGACCCCCATAAGACTTGCCAAAAGTCCAGCGGTGGTCCGGAACGACCTCCTGCAGTCGAATCGTGTTGCCGTACGGCCGGCGCCATTTTGCGCCGGCGCCATTTCTACAACACACGGAGGTCCGAGAGTGAAAGATCACACCGGGACCCTTCCTCTGGACCCCAGGTAATTTAAGGCATTTTGGGGGGGTTCGGGAGGGTGGGGGATTTATTTTAAAGGGTCGGGGTGGGTTTTAGGGTTTTTAGTGTGCCGGTTTTCCCGCCCTCCCCCTTCCCCTCCCCCTTCCCCTGATTTACGATTTTTTGACGATAAATCGGGGGAATTGTTATTGTATCGCGGCTCTAACGATTTTTGATGATTTAAAATATGTCGGACGATATTTTAAATCGTCAAAAAACGATTCACATCCCTATCCTTTATAAACTAAATGACATGGACACTGTATCTCATATATGACATAACTAGTTGAAGAATCTGAATAGGCTTTAGGGGGGAGGTTTAAGTTTATTTGAGGAGGTAGCTCACTTCCCTTTGTGGAAAAAAGCAGTTGGAAACGGTCCATTTTTACCTAAAGTTTTGGAAAAGGTTGCCACAGCACAACCGAATAGGTATATGGAGGAAAACAACATGTTACATAAGAGTCAGTCAGGTTTTTGGGCTGGCTACAGTACAGAGACAGCATTGATAACTGTGAAGGATTTCAATTGCCCAAACTTGGATAAGGGGGAGGCAGTGGGATTAGTGCTGTTAGACCTATCTAGGGTCTTTGATCTGGTGGATCATGGGATTTTGATACAAAGATGTGGAGAATTAGGACTATATAGTCACGTTTTGAGGTGGATAACCTTGTATTTAAAAGATAAATTGATAGAGGGTCATGAAATAGAAGTAATTCAGAACCTTATATTATGGATTGTGGAGTACCACAGGGGTCCCCACTGACCCCTCTTCTTTTTAACATCTTTTTACAGCTGCTAGGAAGTGTGATTTATAAATTGGGCTTTAAGGGTTATATCTATGCTGATGATGTACAATTGGTATGTTGATTGAAGAGGGATCCTGGATTAGCCCTGTTTTACAGTGCAGGAAGGATTGTGGGTATTGAGTGTTTGAATGAGAGAAAACAGGCCGGTTTTGAACAAGACAGAATGGATGGTTTTTACTGTAGCTGAACCGAAGAGAGCTTTTAAGTTGGTGGAGGGGGAGATGTATTGTGCACATTCTTAGGAAGTTAGAAATTTGGGGGTTCAATATGATGTTAAGCTTTCCTTTGAACTTCATATCTCTCTGATGGTGAGGAAAATATTTTTAAAATTGAGGCAGTTGAAGAAAATTAGATGTGTGCTGAGTACTGAGATTTTCCAAATTATTGTGCAGGCATTGGTTCCCCCTGTGTTTGATTATTGTAACGAGATTTTGTTAGGGGCAACTATGAGGAACCTATGCCAGCTTCAGGTGATGCAGAAAATGGTGGCTAGGCTGCTGTTTCGATGCCCTAGAAAGAACTAGTGCAGTCCCCTGCCGGCAAAATTGCACTGGCTGCTGATTGG
Source organism: Rhinatrema bivittatum (assembly GCF_901001135.1). Lineage (NCBI taxonomy): Eukaryota > Metazoa > Chordata > Amphibia > Gymnophiona > Rhinatrematidae > Rhinatrema > Rhinatrema bivittatum. The sequence goes on from NC_042621.1 coordinate 144,881,782, forward strand.
AGAAGGGATAATGTTTAAAGATATGATCCTGATGTATAAGATCAAGTGTTCTAAGGGAGAGGGTGATCTTTCTACCCAAGTGCAGAGAGACATGCCAAAATTAAATTTACGCTCAGCAGAGGGACCTTTGTATGTCATACCGGGTGTGAAGCAAGTAAAAAGAGAGGGGTATCGAAAGAAGATGTTTTCAGTATGTGATCCAAAGATATGGACTTCAGCACCATTAAATATTAGGCTAGAGGCAAACTATGTGGTTTTTAGGAAGAAGCTATAGCTGTTCCCAGCTATTAATAGTAATGGTAAGTGTTGAGAGGTTTTACAGATTTTAAAAAATGTGATATATTTTTATGCTGTTTATTTAATATGTTGTAAACTGCCCTGGTCAGCTAGCTGTATGTGCAGTTTAGAAAAATTGTGAAATAAATAAATTCTCATTCTGTCAAAGTATTGGCACACATATCACAATGCTGGCATGCAAAATGACCTGGATTATGCAAGTCATTGTCTCATCTCAGGAAGAGATGCACAAGCCATATTGTACTTAAGGTTACGACCGCATTGGAATGCAAAACAGGGGAACCCCTGAAAATGACGTAATTGTAAAATATTCCAATGGTGTCTAATGATCGACATACCTTGTTGAATAGAAGTAACCTGTTTCCCCAAATCTTCAATTTGTTTTAGTATGAGAACCTAACTCAGTTTCAATAACTTGATTACGAGGGGAAAAGGTAGAGGTAACATCAACTAATGTAGAAATAGAAATTTGGAGAACCATAAATGCAGACCAAACTGAGTCCAAGGTAATCAGAGGAGGTCATGGAAAAGATGGATGAAGTAAAAAGTAGTCCGTACCTTGACCAATCTGACTGAGATCACTCCCTGATCCTGGCCTTCCGCTTGCTTTGAGGAAATATGGAGCTCAAAGATCCAGCCTTCTCTCTTCTTTTCATTTTTTAAAATCTCTTCAATGTTATACAGTTTGGGTTTAAAGTTTGTAAAGAAACATTGATTGGGTATGTATGTTCATTTTTTCCTCTGATGGATGCCTTTCTGTAATTTAAACCTGGTAAACTTCAACCCTCAATTTTGTTTGTTCCAGATAACTGTTAAAATATTGTAAGCCGTCCCTCCCGATGCAGCATTGGTGAAACACAGTCCTATGTTGGGGGAGTAGAATTGTTTTTCCACTTTAATCTTCATTAAAAGTTATTGTACTGATATTGAGCAAAAGACTTTGGTTTTTCTTTCAGACCTTCAAACACACTTCACAGCATACTCGTTTTGTGCCTTGATTAAGTGTATTTTGTGCTTCATTCCATTTCTCCTTGTGGTATTAAATTATGGCATTAAGGATAAGGGTCACATCACTCTCATGGTTTTTTTAAAAAATTAAGGTATACCCTCATACCAGGGCCAGTGCACACTTCCGCCTACCGGCGTCTTTTACCTTTATGTACCACTGCCAATTTGGCTGCCCAATTTCAAATGCAATCATAGGGTAACCTCTATTTTGTTTGAAACCATGATGTACTGCCGCATACTTTTTAGCAGTTTAATTCATTTTCCATGTTTTTTATATTTTTATATATTTTTTTTTCACTTTTTTCAAAATATCTTGTTAACTCATTTACTTTTCAATTGCGTTACAAGTCCAAGAAACTCATTTGCTCTCTTTCATTTCTACTTTCAACTTGAAAAGTGCAATGTCTTTTTTAAGAAATGCTTTTATCTAGCACTTATCTTGTTCTTTAGAGCCAATGCTCTGCCTATTCGCTGGAGCCGAAGTTTCAATGCTCTGCAAAAGAAGCCCAGAGCCAATGCTCTGCCTATTCGCTGGAGCCGAAGTTTCAATGCTCTGCAAAAGAAGCCCGACACCGCTGGTGTTTCGAAGTCACTTCTTCGTCAGGGGCTAAACACTAAAAGAAGGTTGAGAAAAAGAATTGGAGCAAGCAGTTATTAAAACATTATTCCTTAAAATGTCAATCCCTTCATTCGGGATCATAGACTTACGGAGTTTCCACAATGAAATTTGCGCGGCAATTGTTGATCCGCCATTAAATTATGGCAGCCACCCCAAATACCTTTAAGATGAGTCTACAAATGCATTTGGATTAATTAAAAAAGTGTTAACTATCTGTTGCTTATTTCACTCCTATATATAAACATTACAACTACTTGTATATAGTTAAAAAAGATATTGCATATTTAGTCAATATGGGGGTAATTTTCATGGAACAATTATGCAGCAAAAATACAAGTAAGTTGCAACAATTTCCTAAACAATTTTAAATTCATAAGCCTGGTTTGAAAATTATTCCACCAAATGTACCCCTTCCACACACATACACACATGTACACTGCTATTCGGTACATGGAAATTTGGGGAAAATGTTACTTGTATTCTTTTGAAAATCCAAAAGTAAGTTAAAATGTCTTCCCGATTCTGCTTCCAGGAACACTTCCGTTCAGTACAGGCAATCTTATGCACAAACAGGCAGTACTCATGAAAGTTTATCTGCATAATGGACAATTTTGCAAAAGGACATTTCTGAGATCAAAACATTCAGTTTTACCCATAGAAATCATTTTGAAAATTTCCCTCCCTCTGGACACATTTGAATCTGAATCAAGTCCCTATTTTTTTTTTTAAAGCTCAACCACCTGTATGTCATCAGTTTGATGACAAATCAATAAGAATCAGCCCCATGACTTACAGAGTTTATAATCTATATGCCATTATTATTACTGAATTATTGTTGGAGAAGCTGAAGCACAGGGAATTGTTAAGGGAGTATGGGTATTAAGGATCATCAAATTAGTAAAGAGAATCAGCTAATGGGGATTTGCATTAGTAAAACAGATGTTTTGACTATGTAGCGTGTTTACCATGATTTTACAAGCAAAACGGCAAATAAATCAAGACTGCTGAGCTTAAAAATTACATTTGGAAGAAGTGAAAAACGAAGGACACAATTATCCATTATTTCATAGCAACCAAGAAAGTGATGTCTTGATTGAAGAAGATCACATTTTTGGTTTGGTAGCATTGTGGCCCCATTCCCAAACCCCATAATTGTTGGCTACCATTTTATATTTTGATAGTGTTAGAGCATGAACATTGTTCGTGTACTTCAGCAAGTGGCATTATTTGCTTACATTTACACATTTGGCAGGGAAAATATCTTGCATGCTGTGAATTCTGTCATAACACATTTCAATAGAAATTGCGGAATGTTTCAAAACGTTTTCTGGCTATTACTACATCAATAATCTATTTGTTTTACTTGCTATTTTAACTAGTCAAACAGCTTAGCTGTATGTAAATCTTTGAATCTGGCTAGAAATTTTCAGAGCAAAATCTTTTTCTCGAACCTAACACTGCAGTACTCTGTTGAAATATGGTAGTCACCAAAAGGCAAGCTATATGTAGTGATGGGTAGCTCCATTATTTCTCAGTTTTTTTTATCCTCCCATTCTTTCTTGCCATGCTTCAATAGTTGGCAACTTGCATATTGCAGTAATTACATATTTACAGTAGTAATTATCTATTCAGAGATAAATAGTTCTGATTAGATAATCAAATGTTAAAGGAAGGAAAATTCCAAGGCCATTTATGCAGGTAAATAGTGATTTATATTTGTATGTTGACTGAAAATTGCCCTCCCTCAATATGGCTAAAATTATGTGAAGTATTTTACAGAATGTGTATTTTTAGCCACACACACAGGTACATTTTCAAAAGCTTAAATGCACAAAAAAGTGCATCCACATGCAACTAATCCTTTACATGTAAAACTACAAGCAAAAAAAAGGGGCATGTTAGAGACATGGTTTGCAAGTATGTGTGTAATGAGCTATTTTAAAAGTGACTTATGCATGACTGTCATCAAAAGTATGTGAGTACTAGTCTTTATGCACACAACTTCAAACTTTTATGCTGTTTTGCCACGTGGTGTTTGGCTTTTCCAGGTAAGTAGACATGGAAGGCTAGAGGGTGAGAATGAATGTCCCTGGGGCAGACAAACCCATACTGGGGGTTAACTAGGACATACTGGGTTATTCTGAGGGGTAATTGTGTGTGCCTTGGACTGACAGGATTATACTGGGGGGTGGGATTATATGGCAGTAAAACCATATTGAAAATAACTCTCATGGGCTTATGAGTACTCATGTCCTAATGAATGAGGAGGGATAGAGAACAGAGAAGAAGGAGGATGTACTCCTTATGGAGTGTATACAGCACGAGGGTACATTATTTGCATCTGTCAAAGAGCAAGTCTTGCATAGGTTCAGATTCATCAACTATCCTGGGTGATGACATCTTAGTATCAGTATGGAATGCAAGTACACCATTCCCACATTCAGTGAGATCTCTTCACCAAGTGTCAGCCATGGGATGGTGTCTTCACAGAGGAAGTTCAGTGGAGAGTTGAAAAGAAGATATCTAGGATAGGACTTCTGTGAAGTTTAGAAGATAGAAAAAAAAAGAAGAGGTTTCCATTAGATGAGGGGGGTGCTACAGAGAGGTGCAAAGGTAGGGGGATTCTGTCAGGGAAAGGTCACCAGAGTCAGTGTGTCAGATACCACCTCATAGAGCACTAGACAGTAAGGAGCATGAATATAAGCTAGGAATTGAAAATTTCAGCTATTGATCATCTACTGGGGTGGGGGCCCAGGGTGAAAGTAGTACCTGTTCAAAATGCATGACCAGTATAATAGATCTGCAGGTGACAAAAAAGTGGGATTTGTGAGTTTCAATGTACATACAGATACATTGTCTACAGAAAAATGAGTCTACAGAAAAATGTCCTGATGACATTTTAAATTCCAAGCATTCAACTTGTAAAGCATTACATTTTCTACCATAGCACAAGTGTGCATACTGTATTAATGGAGAGTTCAAGTAATCAATCAAACGAGTCTTAGGCCTAGATTTTCAAAGACACCACGGCGTTGTAAATTGCGTGGTACAGGGGGTAGAGGGGACGAAGCGGGGGGTGGGCCTGAGAAAGCCAGCAGCGATCGCACCTCTGCGGTGCGATCGCTGCTGGCTTTTGCACCCAATAGTGTCATCATAAAAGGTGGCGCTATTGGGCACGAAATAGGCAGCAAAAAGGGTTCTTACCTTTTGGCTGTCTGCCATGTCTTCACGGCGTCCACCCCGGTGCCACCTCAAATCCTCCTGTTCCGGTCTTGACACCGCCCCTTTTTAGTGATCGCTTTGAAAAATGACCCCCTTAGTGATTAGAACTCATAAGACTTTCCATAAGAAACATAGAAACATAGAAACATAGAAATGACGGCAGAAGAAGACCAAACGGCCCATCCAGTCTGCCCAGCAAGCTTCACACGTTTTTTTTCTCTCATACTTATCTGTTTCTCTTAGCTCTTGGTTCTATTTCCCTTCCACCCCCACCATTGAAATATCTAGCTTGATTAGTTAGGGGTAGTAGGGGTAGTAACCGCCGCAATAAGCAAGCTACACCCATGCTTATTTGTTTTACCCAGACTATGTTATACAGTCCTTATTGGTTGTTTTTCTTCTCCCCTGCTGTTGAAGCAGGGAGCTATGCTGGAAATGCATGATGTATCAGTCTTCTCCCATGCTGTTGAAGCAGAGAGCCATGCTGGATATGCATCGAAAGTGAAGCATCGGACACAATACTTCACACAAGACTTGCCATTCTGGATCAGACTAAAGGTCCGTCAAGCTCAGTATCCTGTTTCCAACAGTGGACAATCCAGGACACAAGTACCTGGCAGGATCCCAAGGGGTAGATATATTCTAAGCTGCTCATCCCAAGAATAAGCAGTAGATTTCTACAAACCTACCTTAATAATGGTTATTGGACTTTTCCTCCAGGAACTTGTCCAAACTTTTTAAAATGCTGCTACTTTAAAAACTTTCACCACATCCTCTGGCAACAAATTCCAGAGCTTAATTATGCATTGAGTAAAAAATTATTTTCTCTTATTAGTTTCAAATATATTACTTAGTAACTTAATTGTGTGTCCCCTGGCCTTTGTAATTTTTGAAAGAGTAATCAACTGATTAAAGTTTACTCATTCCATTCCATTCATTATTTTATTGACCTCTATCATATCTCCCCTCAGCCATCTCTTCTCCAAACTGAAGAGTGTTGTGGAAGTGGACCCTTAGACTGACATGAGGTTGACACTACCCACAGGGAGGGGCCCTGCAAGTCCTCAGCATTGGCAGGTGGAGCTGGTTGGAGCAGAGGCCCAACAGGAACTTCACTAATACCAGCCCATGTTCCACTTAGGTGCTGGGATGCAGGCCTCTGTGAAGAGAAGAAGTTGTGGCCAGCAGGCAGAAAGCAAAGTCAGTTCAAGCAGAGGTCGGGGCAGGCAGCATACAGTAGAGACGAGAGTGGACCGAGGTTAAGGGCAGGTGGAGTATGGCAAGATGAGGGGCATGTAGATGTCACAAGGCAAGAAGAAGGCAACATCATTGAGAAGCAGTCCAAGGTCAATCCAGGAATCCAAAGGAAGACAAACCAGGGATGCAAACTGATGTCAAGTTGAGAAGTCAATCCAAGGGGAAGGAGGCAAGATAGAACAGCAGAAAGACACCGAGGAACGATGAGGAGCCACAAGACAGGAATGCAAGAACTCCAAAGACACAGGAAAGAACCAAGAACATGAATACTAAGCACTGGAACAGAAGCAGAATCAGGAACCAGGAACAGCAAGGCAATCAGCTACTCTGAAGAGCTCGACCAATTGCCGAGGCATCTGAGGTCGGTCTGAGCAGGCCTTAACAAGTGAAGAGCCTGTGAAGTCATCTGCAGATGCTGAAGTGGTTTTCCCACATGGGCCCTATAAATGTGGATCAGTCATGCTTGCCAAGGATTCCACGCTCGGCTGAATGGCATCCCTAGCGCGGCATGTCAGGCTTGTGTGGTTGCCTGCTGTGCTTTTGTTCAGGGGCCTGCCAACATGTCAGTGGCCCCCCTCCGACTTGGGGCAGAAGGTAAGAGTGGCCAGTCATGGGACAGATCCCTGATCAACCAAACACAACAGAATGGCCCAATATAGTGAGGTGCAAGCCCTATGAAAAGCATTTTGACATGGGTATGGTGGGTACTCAGCCAAACCTTGTCCCCAATGTCTAAATTGTGGTGCTGGCCGCCAATGAGCATCCATTGTTCTTTTTGCTCTTTGAGCAGCTTTCCAAAGCATCACTTCTGTATGAATCCAGAGTTCCTAGAGCTCTAGCTGTTAGTTTGGCTGCTGGGGAAGGAACGGAGAATGAGATTGGCAGCAAAGGAGAAGGCTGTCTCTCATACATATTTTGGAATGGCTATGATCCTGTAGTATATCTAATATGGGAATTATAGGAGAATTATGCCCATGGAAAGAGGGTAACCCAATTGCCTGGCAATCATTGTCATAGGCCCTCGGGAAGGCTTTCAAGGTCAGTTTAGTCTGCTCTGACTGGCAGTTGTCTTGTGGTGGTAGGCAGTAGCATAATTCATTGTGATGTTGAATTTCCGGCAAAGAGATCCCCAGTATTTAGCAGTAAACTGGATGCCCTGATCCAAGACGATATGCTTGGGCAAGCCATGCAGGCAAAAAAATGTGATTGGTAAACAGCTGGGTCAGTTCAGGTGCTGAGGGAAGGCCAGGAAGGGGCACAAATGATCCATCTTTGTGAATTGGTCAATAATAACCCAGTTAGAAAGAGGAAGGTCCACCACAAAGTCAGTGGACAGATGGGACCATGGTTCCATGGGGGTCAGCAATGGTTGTAAGAGATACCAGGGTTGTCCTACCAACACATTTTGCTGTGTGCAAGTAGGACAAGAGTCCATGTAGGCCTTGAAATCTCTCTACATCTGGGGCCACCAGTAATACTGCTGGAGCAGTGCGAGAGTTTGAGCCCACCCAGGGTGACCTGCGACATGGGAGTCGTGGGGCAATTTCAAAACTTTCTTTCAGAGCTGGCATGGAGCAACCATCTTTCCTGGAGGGACAATCACAGAAGAGGCCAAGAAGATCTGGGCCAGATCGATAATGTGTCTTGGGGAGATCAAGTGTGTCTTCTGCCTCAAAAGATTGGGAGAGGGCATCTGCCTGAGTGTTCTTGGTTGTGACCGGTATCTCACTTCAAAATCAAAATGCACAAAGAACAGGGACCATCGGGCTTGGTGTGCCTTCATATGCTGTACATGGTGAAGATGTTCCAAGTTCTTGTGGTTGGCGAATATAGTATTCCAGTATTGCACACCCTCCAACCACTGCTGCCACTCCTTGAGTGCCAGCTTGATGGCCAGCAACTTCCTGTCTCCAATTCCATAGTTCCATTCAGTGGAAGAGAACTTTCACGAGAAGAAGGAGCTGGGTGGAGAACCCCATACTGGAATGCTTCATTGTGATGCCTCCTCCATTGTGATGCCTCCTCCTTATGCTCACCACAGCCCCTACGCATAAGGAGGAGGCATCAACTTCCAAGATGAATGGACGTGTGGGGTGTGGATGATGGAGGCACGGTTCCTAGAGAGAAGCTTTCTTCAAATTTAGGAAAGCAGCGACTGCTTTAGGAGGCCAAGTCTTTCTGTTGGCTCCCTTTCGGGTGAACGCCATGGGTGGTGCTGTGATCCGGGAATAATTGGGGATGAAATGCCAGTAATAGTTTGCAAAGCCCAAATACCTCTGCAAAGTGCGAAGGCCAGAAGATTGCGACCAGTCCTGGATACACTTGACCTTCTCTGGATCCATATGGATGCCGCTACTGGAAATGATATATCCCAGGAAGGATAGGCCCTCCATCTTGAAGAGGCACTTTTCCTGCTTTGCATATAATTAATTTGCCCGTAGCCTCTGCCATTATTGCTGTCTTAAATGAATCGAGCCTCCACCGACTTTGCCCCTGGTAATGACCTTATTGGGACTGCCTCTTCAGTATGCTGAATATGCAAATGTGTTTTCCAAATGAAAAGCAGAGACACTGCCTTCCCACTGAACAAAAGACCTCATGTCCCATTGTTAGGATTTGGCAACCATCCTGACAATGGGACATGAGGTCTTTTGAGAAGATGAGAATGTCGTCCACATACACCATGACACAGACATACAGAAGGTCCCTGAAGATTTCATTCATCATATTTTGGAATACCATGGGTGTGTTACATAGGCCAAAGGGCATCACCAAATATTCATAGTGGTTATCCCATGTGTTGAATGCTGACTTCCACTCATCACCTTGTTTTATTTGAATTAGATTGTAGGCTGCATGGAGGTCCAACTTTGAAAACTCTCTAGCCTGCTGGAGGTGGTTAAAGAGCTCAGAAACGAGTGGCAGTGGGTAATGGTCTTTCTTTGTTATAGCATTCAGGCCCTGATAATCTATGCAAGGGCATAAAGAACTATCTTTCTTGGACACAAAGAAGAACCCTTCCCCAGCGGAAAACATGGAGGATTTAATGAAAACCCAGTCAAGGATCTCATTGATATACTTGTACATAGCTACGGTCTCCGGAACTGACAAGGGATATACCCCTCTTCATGGAGGGTTAGTGCTAGGTAGCAGATTAATGGCACAGTCAAATGTTCAGTGGGAAGGCAGTGTCTCTGCTTTTCTTTTGGAAAACACATCTGCATATTCAGCATACTGAAGAGGCAGTCCCAATAAGGTCATTGCCAGGGGCAAAGTCAGTGGCAGCTCGATTCATTGAAGACAGCAATAATGGCAATGGGCCCCCAGCTTGTCAGCTGAAGTGAGCCCCAGTCAAAGTGAGGAGAGTGGACCTGCAGCCAGGACAGTCCCAACATGATGTATGGACAGCCTCGACAATAACACTGGGCAACACATTTTCACAAAAGTCATGTTACGGAAATGAAATTAGTCAATTCTTATACATTTCCATGTGCTAAACATGAATGTGACTGTGAAAATGCAAAATTGGCTCTAGTTTTTTTGTAATATGCAATAATATAATTACATCTTGAATTGTATGCCAATAGTAGGAGACCTACGGTTAATACCGTTTGAAAAATGAAGTCTTAGACTACGTCTTAGATTTCTTTGCTTGTCTCTTGTACACCTGTTCGGGAGCATCTCTGCGGAGGGTCCAGCAGTAGTCAGCCAGCATGAATATTTCAAATGCTCACCCTTTCTGACTGGGCTTCATATAGTACACTGCTGACGTCAGCTTACTCAGTAGCAGCATGGCAGTAGAACTGCATTGCATCATAAAATGATGTAATAAACTCTGGATGATGTGTGCATGATGGTATTATGCAATATGATGCAATATTACATCATTCTAGGCTTATTTATAGTCCTACTGGATAAATTTACATGACTAAACATAGAAAGTGAACTATATTAAATATCTTCAAAACGAGAGCCAATAAAAGCTTTTCATGGTCATATTCGTGTTCAGCACATCAAGATACTACAGAGTAGGACCTTTTTAGGTCAGTAACACTTTCATTGTTGCCCAGTGTAATGGAAAGAAGAACCTAAGAAAGTTATTTCTTTCTAACAAAAAGTCAAAAGTTTCCAACAATGTTTCTCTGTTGGAAATTTCTGTCTCTTGTGAAGATTCAAGTATGTCAGTAAAGTTAAGAGAGGAATCTTGTGGGAGATTTCCAGCAGGATCTTATTCTGGTTGAGGCAAAAAATATGCTTTTGTTATTACTGGCATTGCAGCGGCTGAGATTTTAAGAACATGAGAAATATAACTCTTGAACAGATCTGAATGAGAGATCAATTTTATAACAGGAAAATGTAAAATCCTCAAATTATGACTTCTCAGAGAATTTTCAATATTTTCCAGTTTCTAAGAGCAAAGCTGTTCCGATAGAGCAAGAACATGTTGAACTTTCTCAACTGAAGCAAGCCAAGTATCCAAAGCCTCCAATTTGGTGCTGTAAGGAGAAATCAAGTTTGCATTTGCCAAAACATGATGGCTTGTTTCCAAAGTAACTTTGGTTAAAGAGGAAATAGAAGTTTCAAGGGAAATCAAAGCATGATATACTACTTCCAGGGTGATCATGAGGGAGGGGGGGGGGGGAGTTAACAAGCCCTGGTTTCATAGCCAGGACGTTCAAGACTGCACCACCTCCAGGTGCTGCTTTTCCCTCACCCAATTCTCCCAGTGGAGTCGATATCATGGCAATAGCAGGGAGACTGACTGTTACTATTGCCCCAAAAACAAGACTCTCCCCTCTGATAGGAACTGGAGTCACCTTCATGGCCAAGAGATGTGAGTTCCTAGCAGTCATGATCACTGCTCGCTCCAGATTGGGATCTATCCAACTCACCTCCAAAAAGATTGGTGAACGGTCTGAAGTCACGAGCAGGCCACAATGAGGAGGAGGAGAAGGTATGATTGGCACTCCGGGGCTTAAGGAAATTTCTTCAGTCAGTGGGGATGGTGTTCATGCCACATCAGTCCCTGCAGTGACCAGGGCTCCCAGACTCATGGCTGGCGTTGCTGGAAAACAATCCTCAATCCAGGTCTGATGTAAATTAAGTGAGGGAGAACTTGTAGTGTTTTCCTTCAGTTTTGCCTCCCACTTCATATGAGGCATTTTGAAATAAGATTAGTTAAAAAATGTAAGCGAATCAGAGAAGAAGTTCTCACAGCGTTTCTCACAGAGCAGCCATCTTGATCTGATATCTGATGATCTTAAGGTGGCCATACAGGAGATGCTTGGCTACATAGTGAGAGGAATGGTCAGCAGTAAAAGGGAAGTGATATTCCCACATATAAGTCCCTAGTGAGACCTCACTTGGAATACTGTGTACAAATATGGAGACTGCAAAAAGAGATAAACAGGATGGCTACTAAAATGGTCAGTGGTCTTCTTTTTAAAGCATATGGAGATAGACTTAAAGATCTAAACATGCATACCCTAGAAGAAATATGAGATAGGGAAGATATGATAGAGATATTCAAATATCTCAAACTCTTCCAAGCACAGGAGATGAGCCTTTTTCAATGAAAAGGAGGCTCTAGAGCAAGGGGTCATGAGATGAAATTGAAAGGGGATAGGCTCAGGAGTAATCTTAGGAAATATTTCTTTACAGAGAGGTTGGTGGCTGTGTGAAACAATTTCCCAGTGGAAGTGGTGGAGATAAAAATAATATCTGAATTCAAGAAAGAACGGGATAAAAACAGGGGTTCTCTAAGGAAGTTATGAGAATTATAATGCCAAATTAATTGGATAGATGGTAAAACTGGATGGGCCATTCTGTCTTTTTCTGCTGTTTGCTTATGTTTCTATGATCAACATACATGTGTTGCTAAATTGATATCATGAAAGAGTGAAATCTTAGGTAAGGATAACACGGGAAGATTTTAACCAAAATCACTAGTTTAATAAAAGTCCAATTACAAGAAAAAAAACTTTGTTATGGGTATGTAATAGATTTCATGGTGTCCCCTATAGCAGACTAAACCACTCTTCTTCTTCTTCTAGATGTGGTCATATCATACAGTTCCTGTTACTCACCAGTGCTGTGCATTTTCTATAGTTATCCCTACTAAATGATCATTTAGCTGAAAGGGCTTTTCTAGAAGGCTGGACTGGCCTTGCTGGCTATCTCTTGAAAATGGGAACCATGGCAGTTCATGGATTATCCCTGTTCTTGTGTACCTTCAGGATTGATGACAGGATACCTCTTCTTGGTTCATTAAGGGAGTGAAAAGATCCAAGCTAGTAACTCAAGACTTCAGTTGAAAACATAGAAACATACCAGTATGGAGGTCACAGTAGCAGCAACAGTGCACACTAAACTTTGTATTCTTATTTCACTGAATAGATTGAGGACAAAGAAAAGAAGGTCCAGAAGCTGCAATGAAAAATTGGAGTGATTGGATCAGTTACATATGAGACAGGATGGGGCTAGAGGTAAGTACCTGATATGGCCATCAGGGAGATTTGAACATAGTCTATGTCTTCCTTCCATCACCGACCCTGTTATTGACCTTACACTTTGAAAGACCCTATCTCTAGCTTGAGCTTCAACTAACCTTCATGCCAATAAACTTTGTCCTTAGCATATCTCTGTGACACAGGGAGCACTGTTAAGAAGCTTAACGTTTAAACCACCTTCAAGCCTAGTATGAAACTCTGGACAGTATTAGAACTCACTCCAAAAAATGATAGCTAGTAAAGTAAATACCCCCTATTCTAGAAATACCCATACACTAGGTACTGCATTATGGTCCTTGATACCTTGCTATGTGGACCACACCTCAATGCTAACTACTCAGATACAGAGTCTACCTCCAAGCCCCTATTACTAGCTAGGCACCATAAAATACTTCTATACTGAAGCTTCTGTATTTCAAGGAACCAATATATGGCCTTGCCACCATCTAGAGGACATGAGTGTCTTGCAGCTAGGAGTGCTTCCCTTCACCTGCACTTCTCCCAGAAAAGGAATGGCCTCTGACTGCTTGTATGATCATACACATCAACCCAGAAACATTTGAGAAGATGGATGAAATGACACATAATTTTTGTTAACAGATGGATAAGATGATGATGACGTCTCGGCCTCCCCTGCAGCCGATACAGCCACAGTCAATGATGGGGTTAAGCAGGAAGCACTACCACCATCCCTCTCCACCACCACCAATGGAGACCCATTTGTGGCATTCCAGCTATTACACCTCTCCCCATGGGAGGCCCCAGGCCAGCACCAGATGCCATTCCTTACCTTTTTCCAGTAGGGGCCTCCTCCTTATTCTGCCCAAGGACCTGGGGACACTGGTCCACAAGCTGGCCATGCATAATACCTGGGTGGAGGTGCAGGGGGGCCATGGTGGTGGTATTTGGCCAGAAGCAGCTCTCCATGAATGAAGGAGATAACTAATGGTGTCTTTTGAGGAACCATAGGAAGCTTTAGATGGTCCACAAGGGCCTTCATAATAAAGTTAGCCCCCGGAACCTGAGTCGAACAGTGCTAGAGTGGGAAACTCAAGAGTGCCCACTGCAATAGACCCTGGGAGGGTAAGAAGTGGTAAAGCCTAGGATTATCTCCTCACTAGTTCTAGGCTTGCTAGTTTCCTGGCTTCTGAGGGCAGTGTGCCAACTGGTGCCCATACCAAGAACAGAAGTAGCAGAGCCCCAGGTTGCAGCGGCAGAGCCTCTCTTCTGGGGAGAGGTGACTTTGTCCTAAATGCAATAGGGTGTCGCTATTCTATGGACAGAAATTATGGATTTATCCCAATGTTACTAAAGTAACTCAGCTTCCTAGGAAAATATTTTTTACTCAAGCTCTGAGGTTTTATCAAGAGGGGCTCAATTTATTTGGTTATATCCCTGTAAATATTGCGTTTGATGACTTAATGTTAATTATGTTTTCTATCTCCATATAATCAAGTGTTTTCTATTGAACCTTCACAACTTCGGACGTTCCTAGATTCACACACCTAAAATCACTCTGTTTCATGATCAGCTACTTAGAAGTTTAAGCTGGCATTTGTTCCCTCTTTAATTCTTATTAATATTTTTCATCATTTATTCACTCTTTTCTTTTGATCTCCCTCTTTTTCTTCTTTTAGTTGAGAAATGTACAGATGTTTTTTTCTTATTTTTGTTTTTCCACTTGTTTTATATTGGTTGTACATCTCTGGTGTTTATTTGAAATGCATGTAAAAATAAAAAAAAAAAAAAGATCATCAGATACAATAAGGCACAGCACAACGTGCAATTGCATGGAACGGCACACCCAGGGATTTATGAATTATGCACAATTCTAAACAAAACTGGCAGCCAGTGAAGATTCATTAGAGCAGGAGTAATATGATTATATTTTCTAGCTCCCGTTACTATTCTTGCTGCCGCATTCTGAAGAAGTTGTAAACATAATTTCAGCAGTATAATAAATCAATAAGATACATTTAAGTAAATACAAGTGAATAGATGAAGAAGACAAAACAAAACAAGTCTCTCTCAGCAGCACATAGTATAGGAGAATAATTTAGCAAATAAGCAAAAAGAACCCCCCAACCACAAATTGCAATGAAGGGCAAATACCCCCCCGCACAGCAATATCTCCATATAATCAAGTGTTTTGAACATGCCAATAGTCATATTGTTTTAAAGCATATAAATCAACTTTTCTATCAAAGCAAGATCATTTATTTGTTTCAATCACAGTCCCATGGTAGGCTCCGTTTTTCACCCACTAGCTTTCACAAATCTCCTTGCATGGATCAACTGACCCAACAGGAGTCTTTAAGCCCTACCCATATGTTGGTCTCCCCACGACTCCAATAAACATAATTCCAGAGTAAAACTCAGGTAATCTAAGATTTTAGACAACACTCTCCCCAACACCACCCAGAAGGCTTCCAATGTAGGGCATGTCCAACACATGTGTAGGAAGGTACCCTCTAATCCACACCCCTCCAGCATAATGTAGTCCAGGATAGAAGATGACATAAAAGAGTAGGTATCTATAAGTATGATGTATAAGCCAGTACACAACTTTCCTACTGCATATGGAAATGTTATGGGCTCTTTTCCATAACTGTGTCACTGTCCTGTCCTCGTC
This sequence comes from Rhinatrema bivittatum, assembly GCF_901001135.1. NCBI lineage: Eukaryota > Metazoa > Chordata > Amphibia > Gymnophiona > Rhinatrematidae > Rhinatrema > Rhinatrema bivittatum. The sequence continues at coordinate 144,897,326 of NC_042621.1, forward strand.
TCCCTAATTCAGACTCAAATCAATATTCCACTGTGCAATGCAAGGTAGTATTAACATAGCCTGCTATCTTTCACTATCTCCTTCAATCAATCTTCCTGTTTCATGATGCAGATGTCCTCTGTTTTCAATGTTCCCAGATATCTCTGTTCACCTACTCAGGGTTTCCACCCTGTATTATCCTGTTATACTCATTCTCCTTGTTATGTCTTTGCTCATTATTGTTAATCTTTGATATTCTTAAATTTCAAACATCGTTCAATGTAACACGTTGTTCTGTATGTAAACCGGAGTGAAGGCAACTCTGCTATACCTCGGTATATAAAAAATGCTAAATAAATAAATAAATAAATAAATTATCCTGTTGACACTCAAAAGAGCTTTATATAGTGACAATATACTCTTCCTAGGAATTTCATCTTCTAGAAACACTATTTTAATTTTTAAATTTAGAAGGGACCTTGGGAGCCCATCTCCCCTTTTCATGCCAGAGCATTGCCATCAACCTCTCATAATACTCTCTAGACTCCTCCTGCATCCTATATTCAGCTCTCAGCTCTTGAAAGGATTACAATGCACATTGCCTTTTTTCCAGAGCTGACCCACAGATTTTAATCCAAGTTGCCACCAGTCCAGGGCCTCTCCACAAAACATGTGAACAGACAAGAAGGATTGTCCTGCATGGGAAAGAAAACTGAGATACAACCAGTGGGCAAAGTTAGCTTTCTAAGCACTGTGCACCATATGTGCCTCATATGAAAGTCATACAATAACTGAGGGAAAATAATCGAATATTGGTTCCCCAATATACACAATTACCCAAATAAGGAGAACCTTATATCATATAACATGAATCATTTAAAACACACATTTATTTAAGAGAGACACAACTTAATATAAACCCACATGTACAATCATACATTTAAAAACATCACAAACATGAAAGTCATATAGGCAGAGAATATTTATAAATATGATGTAATCATAAACAATATAACATTCAAATGAATCATCCCATATATTGTATTAAAGTGCTTCTAAGTGCAAATTCTCGTAGCTTTCAGCTTCACAGCTCTCCTCCGTTAAATTCTCATGGCTTTGAGCTTCACAGTTCTCCTTCATTAATCACTGCCATAATGAAATTCACTCGAGTACTACCCGTCAGACGAAGATCTCCGTTTCACCTGACAAGCAGGCTTCCTCAAGGGAAACGTCTAATATCCCATGTGAGTCCAACCAAGGGACACACAAAAATTGTTATCCAAGTCACGAATTTCTTCAAAAATCTTTAATTCACTTGAACTTCATCAAAGCTTCATATCCATTCTTCAATTTGGTCACAAAACTTCAAAAAGTGGAAGTGACATCATCACTTCCTTTCTGCCTTGCAGAAAGGAAGTGATGACGTTTCCCTTGAGGAAGTGATGACGTTTCCCTTGAGGAAGCCTGCTTGTCAGGTGTCAGGTGTCAGGAAGTGATGACGTTTCCCTTGAGGAAGTGATGACGTTTCCCTTGAGGAAGCCTGCTTGTCAGGTGAAACGGAGATCTTCGTCTGACGGGTAGTACTCGAGTGAATTTCATTATGGCAGTGATTAATGAAGGAGAACTGTGAAGCTCAAAGCCATGAGAATTTAACGGAGGAGAGCTGTGAAGCTGAAAGCTACGAGAATTTGCACTTAGAAGCACTTCCAGAAAGGAAGTGATGATGTCACTTCCACTTTTTGAAGTTTTGTGACCAAATTGAAGAATGGATATGAAGCTTTGATGAAGTTCAAGTGAATTAAAGATTTTTGAAGAAATTCGTGACTTGGATAACAATTTTTGTGTGTCCCTTGGTTGGACTCACATGGGATATTAGACGTTTCCCTTGAGGAAGCCTGCTTGTCAGGTGAAACGGAGATCTTCGTCTGACGGGTAGTACTCGAGTGAATTTCATTATGGCAGTGATTAATGAAGGAGAACTGTGAAGCTCAAAGCCATGAGAATTTAACGGAGGAGAGCTGTGAAGCTGAAAGCTACGAGAATTTGCACTTAGAAGCACTTTAATACAATATATGGGATGATTCATTTGAATGTTATATTGTTTATGATTACATCATATTTATAAATATTCTCTGCCTATATGACTTTCATGTTTGTGATGTTTTTAAATGTATGATTGTACATGTGGGTTTATATTAAGTTGTGTCTCTCTTAAATAAATGTGTGTTTTAAATGATTCATGTTATATGATATAAGGTTCTCATATGAAAGTCAAGCAGGCAAAGCCTTTCAATCCTCCTAGTTTGCAGTTGAATCTCCACATTAAGTAAGAACATAAACAGGTCCATGTCCTCTTCTAAGTGGTCTTCCAATGAATACCATGAGGTCCTACAGTCCCAGTGCTCCCTGGAGCCCAATACTCTGTAAATTAGGGAGAAACATACTCCCCTCCTTCTCTCTCCTTCCTCCTCCAAAGGGTGCACATCTTAATACATGCAGCCTTACCATGTGATATAAACTTTGAGAGAAATTGTTAATATTTACTAGAGATGTGCATTCATTTTCCCCGAATTAGACAATTTCAACATGTCTAATTCGGCATGGTTCAGGGACAATGAAAACCATTTAGTATGCGCTAACCCGAAAATTGGGGGCCCACGAAAAAAAAAAAAAAAAAAGTACAGCGGCAAAAACAAAGTTTCCTGCGGGGGCCTGAAAATGAAGCCTGAAATGAAAAAGAAAAACCAATGCACATCTCTAATATTTACAAAAAAGCGGTCTGAGAGATAACAAGGGACATGCTGAATTAAATACATAAGTCTAGGCAGGACATTTATTTTCAGGATTCCGATCCACAACAAATAAGTTTGATTTACTTATGCAAATGATGCTGCCCTCCTTGATGACGTCACTCCTCTAGCCTTATATAAGGCTGCATCTGGCTCCCAGCAGATGCCTTGGCAACAGGTCTCCTTGCTTCCTACAAATGCTGTGTTGTCCTGAGTTCCTGAGTCCCTCCCCTCCTCCTCTGCTTGACCGTGTCTTGACTTCAGATCAGACACTGACTATGAGTTATGCCGCCTGTTATGAACTTTCACCTGGACACTTGACCACAAGCTACGCCGCCTGCCATGACCTTTTGCCTGGACACTGACTTTGATCTTTGCTGCCCATCACGACCTTAGCCTGGACTCTGACTTCATTCTGCGCAACCCTCTGACTTCTATCCTTGCAGAGGCCCTACATAAGTCCAGCCGGCCCCAGTTATCAACCTGAGGGGAACATTCTCTCTGTCTGGGTTTTTTGAAACTGTGCAATATGCATTTCTGCCACCAGTCTGCACTCTTCTCTGATGATGCTACTAAGACCACTTACATCATCTCGCTCTTGGATGGCAAGGCCTTAGCCTGAGCCTCTCCTTAACGGAATGCTCGGTTCCCATCCTACGGGACCTACAAAGCTTCATGGCCCTCTTCCGGACAGTCTTTGATGATCCTGACTGACAGACTATCTCTGGCAAGGCTCTCCTCCACATACGTCAGGGTGCCCGTTCCATCATGGAGTACTTCATAAAACTCCGGTCTCTGGCCTCGGAACTCTACTGGGGCGAGGACTGCCTGCATTCCATCTTCTTGGATCGTTTGGCCACTCAAATAAAGGATGAGCTGGTGACCCGTGAACTACCTCCTCCCTAGATGCTCTCATAAACCTTGCTGGCTGGATAGAGCGCCGACTCCAAGAGTGGAACCGGGAGTAGCAAGCTTCGAAGAAACACTCATCCGCTTCCCATCGCTCCCAGTGCTCCCCTTTACCAATGGAAGGGCCCTCCTAAAATCGGAGCCTCAGTGGAGGAACCCATGCAATTGGGCCGCTGCAGATTAACCCTGGAAGAACACCTTCAGTTCTGGTCTCTGCCTTTACTGTGGAGAAGCAGGCCATGTAATAGCCCACTGTCTGATATATCCGATAAACTCTGGGGCCTATGTCTCAGCAGGGGATTGCCCCTAGGCCTGACCTCACCAGCTCCCCCACTAACCCTTCCTGTGACACTCTCGGTGGTCAACCAAGATTTCCATACTCTTGCCCTAGTGGACTCCAGGGCAGGAGGTAACTTCATCTTGAAGTCTCTGGTGGAGCACCTTCAGATACCTATTCTTCTCTCTCCAGTTCCGCTGGTTCTCTCCTCCATCCATGGCGATCCCCTTCCTTGTAGAATTACTCATACTACCATTCCTGTGAAGCTTTGCACGGGCTTCCTCCACGTGGAGTACTTGGCGTTTCACGTCATTAGCAAAGCCATCCATCCTGTGGTTCTTGGTCTACACTGGCTCCAGCAGAATTCCCCCCAATTTGATTGGGTTTTCCTGCAACTGTCCCAGTGGGGCCCGAGCAGTCACACCTCCTAGTTGGAGAGGATAACAACCCAGCACTGTCTCTCGACCCTTCTCCTTTTTGCTTGCCTTCCACCCCAATATGCTTCCTTCACTGATGTTTTCTCTAAGAAGGGAGCAGACACACTGTCACCTCACTGCAAGTCTGATTGTGCCATCAACCTCCTACCCGGTTCTGAGCCTCCACAGGGTAGAGTCTATCTCTTACTGAGACCCGGGTGATGACTGAGTACATACAAGAAAGCCTGGCCAAGGGCTTTATCCAGTGCTTTAGCTCCTCTTTGGGGGCAGGGTTCTTCTTTGTGGCAAGAAGGACGGGATCCTTCATCCATGTATTGATTACCAGGGGTTGAATGCCATCACCAGGAGGGACCATTATCCCTTGCTGCTTATTGCAGAACTTTTTGACCACTTGCAAGGAGCTAGAGTGTTCTCAAAGTTAGATCTCCGGGGAGCCTATAACTTAATCCATATACACGAAGGTGATGAGTGGAAGACGGCCTTCAACACCAGAGATGGCCATTATGAATATCTGGTTATGCCATTTAGTCTGCAATGTGCTGACCATCTTCCAAAACATGATGAACAAAGTGTTCCAAGATCTACTATACAAATGTGTGGTCGTATACCTTGAAGATATCCTGGTATTTTCCAAGGACCTCAATACCCATCGCCGAGATGTCTCTTGTGTCCTCCAATGCCTTAGTAATAACTAGTTTGCCAAACTAGAAAAATGTTCTTTCAAAAAGGAAAGTCTGCTATTCTTGGGCTACATAGTTTCCAAGTGAGGTTTCCAAATGGACCCAGAAAAGCTCAAGAGTATTCAAGGTTGGCCACAACCTACTGGCCTAGGGGCCTTACAGAGATTCTTTGGCTTTGCCAATTATTATCGTACCTTCATTCACAACTACTCAAAGCTGGAAGCCCCACTCATGGCCTTGACATGCAAAGGAGCGAACCCTAAACTGTGGCCTTCTGAGGTGGTAGTAGCCTTCCAGGACTTAAAAGCAGCTTTCCTCCGGGAACCCTGTCTCCAGCATCCCGATCCACAACGCCCTTTCATTGTGGAGGTCGATGCCTCCACCGAAGAGGTAGGGGCCGTCTTAAGCCAGTGCTTGTCCTCGGGCACCCTACATCTATGCTCCTTCTTTTCTAAGAAATTTTCCCCAGCGGAGCGGAACTATGGGCTTGGCGACAAAGAGCTCTTGGCCATGTTATGTCCGTCAGTCTCAGACAGCTTCAACCTTTGTGCATCACCTTTCTCTCTGCTCTCCCGCTAGCCTTGGGAAGATGGCTACCGCCACGTCTGCATGCCACTCTCTCCGGCATCCCCAGAATGGCAATGGTAAAGCGTCTGAACCCACGTCAGGCCCATTGGGCCCTCTTCTTTACCCACTTTGACTTTGAACTCCGTTATCGATCTGCAGCCAAAAACCTCTGAGCAGATGCCCTTTCCCATTTTTTATCTCCAAAGATACCATTGAACCACTCCAGCATATTATAGATCCTGCATGGGTCCTGCCATCGACCACCATGACTGTCCCACCAGGAAAGACAGTCCTTCCACATAAATTCCACAGCAAAGTGTTATACTGGTCCCACAATTCCCACATCGCAGGCCACCCTGGACGAGCCCGGACACTCACATCTCTCCAGTTATTCTATTGGTGGTCCAATATGCAAAAAGATGCCTGGGCCTATGTGGAGTCATGTCCCAGCTGCGCATAGCAAAAATCTCTGGTGGGACGACCTTGGGGGCTGTTACAACTGTTGCCAGACCCCAAGGAGCATTGGACACACATTTCCACGGACTTTGTCATGGATCTACCGCTCTCAAACAGCAACACGGTCATCTGGGTGGTAGTTGACCATTTCTCTAAGATGCCACATTTTGTTGCCTTGCCTGGTCTTCCTTCGGTACCTCAACTGGCACAGCTGTTCGTCCAACATGAGTTTCATCTCCATGGACTCCCTAAGCATATTATATCAGATCGTGGAACTCAATTCACAGCCAAGTACTGGAGGGCCCTTTGTAGGAAATTCGACATCACATTGGACTTCACGACCACCTACCATCCGCAAGCAAATGGGCAGGTGGAGAGGACGAACCTCACACTGAAGTATTTCCTCCAAGCCTACGTCAATGGTCATCAGGATGATTGGGCAACACTGCTTCCCTGGGCAGAGTTCTCTCTTAACTCTCATCTTTGTGCCACCAGCGGATCTTCACCCTTCCATATAGTCTATAGAAGGCAGCCGTTTACTCCTCTGCCACTACCACTGACCTTTCCCTCACCCACAGCTCAGTTGACGGCCCAAGAATTGCACCTCCTCTGGAACTAAACGCAGCAAATGCTTCATGAAGCAGGGCAAAAAGCCAAGAGATTTACTGATGCTCACCATAGACTAGCCCTGCAGCTTAAACCTGGCGAGAGGGTCTGGTTCAGTACACGATACATCCCGCTCAAGCTCCCGTCCATGCGGTTGGCTCTACAATATATCGGTCCATTTGCGGTGCTCCACCAATTGGGTCCAGTAACCAACCAGCTCCGCCTACCTTCGTCCTTAAGGATCTACGACTCCTTCCACATCTCACTCCTAAAGCCCCTGGTACTCTCTTGGCCTTCTAGGAAGATACCCAAACTGCAACAGCTCACCTCTGAGAGCGACATCACCTATCAGGTGCGTGACATACTTGATGTGAGGAAACGTGGTCGAAGATGGAAGTACCTTCTCCCCTGGGAAGGATTTAGCTCAGAAGAAAACACCTGGGAGCCAGCCTCCAACATATTACATAAAGACTTGATTAGACAATTCCATGCCTCTCACCCCAGGAAGTCAATACCCTCAGGAGGGGGGCTTAGAAGGGGGTACTGTTAGGCTTGCCAGCTGCGGAGCTCCGCGACCAGCTTCTCTCACCTCTTGCTGCCCTGAAGCAGCCGCCCCATCCCAGGGTTCCGCGTGTCTCCTCCCTCTCTTCCGTGGCCAGGACGCCGCCGACTGCCTCTCTTCTGGGAGCTCCTCCTAGGCGCTCATGGTTCTTAAAGGGCTGGTAGCAGGAAATGCTGCGGCCCTCCTTGATAACATCACTCCTTCAGCCTTATATAATGCTGAATCTAGATCCCAGTGATACCTTGACAACAGGTCTCCTTGCTTCATATGATTTCTGTGTTGTCCTGAGTTCCTGAGTTCCTTCCTCACTCCTGCCCTCCTCACCTCTTCTGCTTGACCTTGGCTTGACTTCAGACCAGACACTGACTACGTGCTATGCTGCCTGCCATAAGCTTTCACCTGGACACTGACCATGAACTAGGCTGCCTGCCACGCCCTTTCACCTGGACACTGACTTTGAGCTTCACCGCCTGCCACGGCCTTAGCCTGGACTCTGACTTTGTTCTGCAGAACCCAACCTTGCAGAGGCTCCAGGTAAGTCCAGCTGGGCCCAGTACCCAAGGGCTAAACATGAGGGGAACGCGGGCTGGTAGTGGTGAAGCACAGCAGGCTCTCTGCTATTCTCCAGCCTCGCCAGCTGAGAGAGGGAACCTGTGGGGCCCCTCTCTACAGGTGGTAACAACTCCTCCTCGGCCCAAGCGTCCACCTTCAGAACAGATGAATCATCCCGTTAGATTATAAACCATTTGGGGATAGGGAAATACCTATAGTACCTGAGTATAATCTGCTTTGTAGTTTCAAAAAGCAGAATAAAAATAAATATACTATGTCAAATATAGCAAAACTTAAGAATTGACTTGGTTTTTGCTTATATGATTCTAGCTAAAATGTTGGCTACCAAGTAAAATAAACCCTAATTGCAGTTTTTATTCAGAGGGATAATAGCGGTTTATCAATTTTCTGTAATAAATACTTATGACAACATCCCTTCTTCTTCTATGCCAGCCTTGTCCACTGGTTTGACATGGATAAGGGCCAGCAGATGTCAGTGCAGCACAAAGCATGGAGAAAGTGCTAGCCCTTGCTAAGCTAACATGTTGCCACAGTGTTAATGTTACACTGGAATAAATACAGTTAGAATTAGCATTGCACCCACAGGACTTGAACAGTATCACAATACTTATATTGCATAATTTATGAGAGCTTCAGAGCCTCCAATCTGTGGATTAAATATGGCCTGTAGAGTGATGGGTCAATCATGCTCATGGGAACCAACTACAAGTCTGACATGCTGTTAAGATACTTGTATTGACTTGCCAGTCTGTCCTTCCATGCTGTTCCTGGTTGAAGAAGCCAGCAATATTATCAGGTTTCTATATTGCTGATATTTTCTCAAATTTTGTGAGAAATGAAAAGTAGAAATATCTTTCATGAAGTTTAAAGTTCTTACTGCTCATAAGATCAGAGCCTTCTAGCTTATAAGTATGCACTAAAGGGATTTTTCACTAAAGGGCAATAATCAAGAGTTTTGCATATAAAAGAATGCAGTGAATTATAGTAATTATATGCAAACAAGCACTTTGCACAAAATTAAGACTCCAGTAGTTATGCACCATGATAAGTTCTGCCATATTTCCAAAAAGCAGTTAAATTTCATCTCGCTGAGGATGGAAAAAACATATGATTACAAGTAAATCTTACGCTCACAGGAGCAATTTTGTGGGAAAGATGGAATCTTTATTGCTATTATGTGTGCTAGGAGAGGAAGGCTGCAGAGAGACAAATGATTTGTTAGACTGGGATCTTGAAGAGGATGCACAAAGGAGAAAAAGAGGTAGGATATAAAGACTCAGTAATTTTTCACAGAGGAGAAAAAAAGATATTTGCATACTGGAAATGTCAAAGGCAAAAAAGCATTTATAATAAAACAACAGTATAAGACATCAGTGTTGGTCATGGGGAGAGCAATTTTGAAAAGTCATTTACTCATGTAAATGGTAATTTATGAGGGTAAAAGGGTTGCCTGGAAAATTTCCACCCTGTTTGAGGGTGAAAGCATGTATAGAACGCAGCAATGCACATAATTTATCCATGAGAAAAGTAAATGGGATTAGCCGGCAATTGCCATCAGCCTGGGCCTCCCCCCCCACCCTCCCCAAGAAAAATGATTTAATTGTTCCTCATCTGCTCCCCTCCAGTCATCCACTCTCCCCCCTACCTTGCTGATTGCTGATACCCATCTGTTACTTGCAAAACTGGCCACTCTGTGCCAGGATCACTCTTCTCAGGTAAGAGCCAAATTTACGCTAAAAATGGCCGGGATAGCTGAGAAGAGCGATTCCGGAACAGAAGGGCCAGTTTTGTGGATAACGGGTGGGTAGGAGGGTATCAGCAAGAGGTGGGGAAGGGGATGACTAGGGGTGGGGGGAAGGCTGGGCCGATGCAGATCACTGGCTGAAACTTTTAACCTTTCCAATTTCAAAGTTTTGGACCAGCTTATGGGGACCTAAAATAATGGAGGGAGATACATTCGAGACATGACAATTAAATTTGTGAACTTGTCACCGTGTGCTTATATTGATAGCATTGTACAAACAGCTTGGTAAGGTTTCATAACCTTGATATATCAGTGTCTCACAGCTGTGTTTGTGTCGATGTGTGGTGCTGTCTTGCTGAGTGGCGTTCATTATTGATGTTACATGTTTTTGTGTTAATTAAACGATCCAAAAAGAAATCACCTCTTATCACTTTTTTTGTACACAATCAAATATCAAATATCAACCCCGATGTTGAGTAGTGCATTCTAAAAATTAGCTCAATCGCTCCGGAGTAATGTAACTCCAGAACACAACATTTTTTTGAAAAAAAATTTTTATGTGGAAAGAGGAAAAGTTTCATATATTTGAGTCATAAACCCCAGTCGGGTGATCTCACAGTGTTTATAATCATCAACAATCCTCCTCCATCCAATTTTTTGTATATATAACATACACCAAAGGTGAAAAATCTGTTTTTGTAAACTTTTTCTTTTTTTAAAAAAGCATGCTTATAAAACAACAGTAATAGAGATACTTAATGTCCTGACTTATTTGATGTAAATAGGATGATCTGATGCAGCCGCGTTTCAGGTCCACTGTCGGACCTTTCTTCAGGGGATGTTTCCTTGTGAAGTTCTCCATCGGTACATGTGCATCGCTCAAAATATTAGTCCTTAATGAACTCACATTCTTCAGAGCGAGTCAAAAGACTCCTCCACCAATGAACGCTGATGTATACCGGTCTTTTTTAACCCTGGTACAGGAATAGCTGTGCGTCCAATCCCAAGTCGCGTTGCTGTGACGTCAATACGTCTGCCATCATACCAGCAATCCCCAATCAAGCGTCTCATTTAAACCATGAGGCGCTTGTGTCTGTAAAATGAATATCCAGTATGCTTCATGTCTATTAAGCAGAACGCCCCGATTCCCCCCTCTTAACAATGGTTGTACATGATCTATGACCATCCACTTCAAATCACAGAATGTATGCCCATTCTGAACACAATTGGTGCTGTAAGTGTTGCTGTGTTTAATTTGGACCTATGTTCATTTAATCTTATTTTAAACTTGCGAGTGGTCCTGTCTATGTACACTCTAGGGCAGGGGCAAATGATAGTGTAGATGTCATGATCTGCATTGTATGTAGTACTGACTTTCCGGGACACTTTATATCCCGTACATGGTTCCATCCAATCCAATCCATCAATACTGTTTTGGCAATGTAAACATAGGCCACATCGATAATGGCCACCTGTTGGATTATGAACAAACGGGTCTGATTGAGCGTGAATCAATATGTCCTTAATATTAGCACCGCGAGTTGCAACAATAAGAGGTAATTCCTTAAAGAGATTATGAAGCGCTAAAACTTGCCAATGCTGGCGTATCGAAGCACTCGGCTTGCTGATACCCTACCTTATAACTAAAATCATTTTTTAATGATTATTATTTTCTCTTGATTGCTTACATCAATTAGATAGATAATGTGCCTTTTTGGTGGTTGCAAGAGACCAACACAAAAAGAACATAAGCCATAATGCCAACCATGAGACCTCTGGGAGTAGTAGGCCTATACATTCAGCACTGTGGCTGGTTTACTATGGAGGCAACTTGTAGGCTACTGTGGTCCTCAACTGATAACACCATTGCTAGTCTTTATGTTATACACAGAGCTGTTGATTCAGAGTCTATCAGCACACCTGCCTTGCTCACCACTTACTGAAATAATGATAAATACCACATGAGACACAGACTATAGGACAGCTACTCTTCCATGGGGGCAACAAGTCAGGGCTGTCATGTGGACCAGCAAGGGCCTTTAACCGTAAACCACCTGAATGGGGATAACTCACCTTGGGCACTGACCTTCCTGCACACTGCTCACCCCAGGAATCCTCAGTCTATGTGTATTAAGTGTGTCCACAGATAGCATAAGGAGTGTAACCGATACTAGCTATTGCTACAAACACACAACACTACAGAATTTATTGATACATACATAAAGCAGCACAAGATGACTATCCATGAGCTGGATGGGCCAAGGGCCATGCAGCACCATCACATCTCCATCATTGACAAAGATTACCTGTGACATGTCAGTCTAGGCAAATAGCTTCTAATACACCTTTCAGGTGAGTTCAATGAGGAGAAGCTTTTGTTAGGAGATATGTAGGTGCTATTAAGTCTTTAGAAACTATATTCTTCCCTTGACAATGGTGAGGTGACTTTCAAACACAGGTGAAGGCATGACACCATATGATTCCCTATTCTGCCTTCACACAGTCCGAACATCAACATTGTCTAGCCTTCTGAGAAGGCTAGACAAGGGGTGGGTTTTAGGGTTGGGGTTTTAGGGTTTTAGGGTTGTTTTGGTGTGCCGGATTTCCCGCCCTCCCCTCCCCCTCCCCCGATTTACGATTTTTTGACGATAAATCGGGGGAATTGCTATTGTATTGCGGCTCTAATGATTTTTTACGATTTAAAATATATCTGACGATTGTTTTAAATCGTCAAAAAACGATTCACATCCCTAGTAGCCAATCACTCTCGGTTCAAAGATGAAAAAAACACACTAATCAGAGCAAGTTGTGACATCACGACTTACAACATGAAGCGTGGCATCATCTAGTACAGAGATACAATTCAATTCTATAAGCTGCCATAGATTAAAATGAAATTTAATGAAGAAAAAGAAAAAAAAAAGAAAAATGTAAAAGTAAACAATCTTGGTCCAAAAAAATCAACACATTGGCCAGTCAGGGTGAGTGACAGCATCAAAACTTATATCATGGAACAAAACATGATTGTTGCTCTGATTGGTTGCCATCCTGTGAGCAGCAGCCCCCTTGTCTAGCACATCCTCTGGAGACCACACCACCCATAACAAAATGAATGAGTGGAAAATGAATTCACTGAGTCTAACGAGAATGGTGAGATAATAGGTAAATGTTCACAAGATGGAAGGTGTTTCCTGCTGTTTCAAAGATTTGATGTATGTTTTTGTTTAGTTTTGCTTTTAGTTTTTATAAATTGTATAATAGATTGAATGAATGTTTTATTGTTCACTGCTTAGGAATAATAATTTGCGGTATAAGAATTTTAAATAAATAAACAAGCAAACAAATAAACAAATAAATAATTAAATAAACCCACAGGAGATTGTCTCATTAGGGCAATGGGCAGAGTTGTTAAACCTAGAGCAGGATTTCTATTCATTGAGGAAAAGAGGCTAAAACTGTACATAAAAACATAAGAATTGCCATAATGGGTCAGACTGAGAGTCCATCAAGCCCAGTATCCTGTTTCTAACCGTGGCCATGCCAGGTCACAAGTACCTAACACGGTATATTTACACAAAGGGTAATCAAGTACAACTCTCTATCATCTTGTCATAAAATTACACAAATCTTAGAGAGCCAAACTATATATATGAAACATACAAAATTTATTGGAAATACCACACATATATACCTGTATAGACAATAAAACTAAGCTAGCACACTCACACATTCATACCCACAAGTTAAAAAATATGTCTTTTTGAGATACAACATACAAATATGATCTTATTGCAAATTGATTTTACAAATGCTCATAGATTATAACAATTAGTAATTGCATATATTATATGTTATCACAATCACTTAATTAGAATCGTTTGCTCTTTGTGTCCGACAAAAGCAGATACAAGATCTCTTCGTTTCACCCCTATCATTGGGGGCTTCCTCAGGGACTGATGTTATTGAAATCTTATAGATGTGCTGCCACACTAAAAATCGAAGACTTATCATACATATATCACTTCAAACCATCTTGCAAAGTTATTCCAAAACAGCGTTCCCTTCTGTTCACTGAACACGTCTTTCAAACATCTGTATTACGCGGCGTTCCCTTTAGCCATTATAATGCATATAAACCTTCACTTCTTTACATATCTTTTATGGAACACGCCGACCTTCGATCTCAAGAAAACATATTGTCTGACCGGAAGTGATGGACAAAAGCAGATACAAGATCTCTTCGTTTCACCCCTATCATTGGGGGCTACCTCAGGGACTGATGTTATTGAAATCTTATAGATGTGCTGCCACACTGAAAAGCACATATAAACAATTATCACAAAATTGAAAGGAAATCCATACCTAATTTCATTATTACTACAACGGTTAAAGATTTTTTAACCATGTTTCCTTAAACTCTTCAACAGCTAAAAACATAGCAGCTTTAACTGTCACAAATAAATACCCAAAACCTACCAATTGCAATACCACAATTTCCCTTTTCCCTTTGTTTTAACCATGGAATCTAATCAATCTGTTTATAATCAAAAAACACACTATTTTTCTTCCTGCCCTATACTGAAACCCTGAGTAAGATCTCAGGTCAAATTTATAAAGGCCATACCTACCTAAAAATCGAAGACTTATCATACATATATCACTTCAAACCATCTTGCAAAGTTATTCCAAAACAGCGTTCCCTTCTGTTCACTGAACACGTCTTTCAAACATCTGTATTACGTGGCATTCCCTTTAGCCATTATAATGCATATAAACCTTCACTTCTTTACATATCTTTTATGGAACACGCCGACCTACGATCTCAAGAAAACATATTCTGCAACAACATGAACAAAAGATTACCATTAAAGATAAAAACAGCGCTACCGTTAACCACCAAGTTCCTTGCTTCACAAAAACAAAAAGATTTCCGATACTCACGTCTGACCGGAAGTGACGTAACACGTCATCACCCGCTGAAATGTGAAATACCAACATATCCAAGAACTTTATATAAAGGGAACAATAACAATTTAAACAATCAATTCAATTATCTTTTAATGAACATGGGCATGTGTTACGAATATTACAGGGACTATTCCAAAACGCATATGTTAATAAAATGCACTCCACTCTGTTGGTCCATTTAATCCTGCCGAGGCAATCGTGCGGCAGCTATAAATGAAATGTTGTTCCAAAACGCATATATTAATAAAATGCACTCCACTCTATTGGTCCATTTAATCCTGCCGGGGCAATTGTACGCCAGCTATAAATGAATTGCTGTTCAATCTTTCTTAGCATTAAAGACAAATCTCCCCCATGTTGAAGAATCACTTGTTTAATCACAAAAAACTGGATTTCTTCCACAGTGTGATTACTCTCAACCCAATGACTTACTAAAGGTGCATGTTCACGTAATGCCTTAATGCGGCTCTGGTGCTCGATAATACGACAACGAATAGGACGCGTTGTTTGCCCTACATAAATTTGACTGCAGGAGGTCGTTCCAGACCCCCGCTGGACTTTTGGCAAGTCTTGTGGGGGTCAGGAGGCCCCCCCAAGCTGGCCAAAAGTCCCTGGGGGTCCGGGAGCAATCTCCTACGCTCCTGCCATCGGGGGACAAAAAAACAAAATGGCGCCAGCGCTACCTTTGCCCTGTCATATGACAGGTCAAAGGTAGCACCGGTGCCATTTCTACAACGCACGGAGGTCCGAGAGTGGTAGGTTTTGGGTATTTATTTGTGACAGTTAAAGCTGCTATGTTTTTAGCTGTTGAAGAGTTTAAGGAAATATGGTTAAAAAATCTTTAACCGTTGTAGTAATAATGAAATTAGGTATGGATTTCCTTTCAATTTTGTGATAATTGTTTAAATGTGCTTTTCAGTGTGGCAGCACATCTATAAGATTTCAATAACATCAGTCCCTGAGGAAGCCCCCAATGATAGGGGTGAAACGAAGAGATCTTGTATCTGCTTTTGTCCGTCACTTCCGGTCAGACAATATGTTTTCTTGAGATCGTAGGTCGGCGTGTTCCATAAAAGATATGTAAAGAAGTGAAGGTTTATATGCATTATAATGGCTAAAGGGAACGCCGCATAATACAGATGTTTGAAAGACGTGTTCAGTGAACAGAAGGGAACGCTGTTTTGGAATAACTTTGCAAGATGGTTTGAAGTGATATATGTATGATAAGTCTTTGATTTTTAGTGTGGCAGCACATCTATAAGATTTCAATAACATCAGTCCCTGAGGAAGCCCCCAATGATAGGGGTGAAACGAAGAGATCTTGTATCTGCTTTTGTCGGACACAAAGAGCAAACGATTCTAATTAAGTGATTGTGATAACATATAATATATGCAATTACTAATTGTTATAATCTATGAGCATTTGTAAAATCAATTTGCAATAAGATCATATTTGTATGTTGTATCTCAAAAAGACATATTTTTTAACTTGTGGGTATGAATGTGTGAGTGTGCTAGCTTAGTTTTATTGTCTATACAGGTATATATGTGTGGTAGGGATGTGAATCGTTTTAGGACGATTAAAATTATCGTCCGATAATTTTAATATCGTCTTAAACCGTTATGGAACACAATACAATACAGATTCTAACGATTTATCGTTATAAATCGTTAGAATCGTGAGCCGGCACACTAAAACCCCCTAAAACCCACCCCCGACCCTTTAAATTAAATCCCCCACCCTCCCGAACCCCCCCCAAATAACTTAAATAACCTGCGGGTCCAGCGGCAGTCCGGAACGGCAGCGGTCCGGAACGGGCTCCTGCTCTGAATCTTGTCGTCTTCAGCCGGCGCCATTTTCCAAAATGGCGCCGAAAAATGGCGGCGGCCATAGACGAAAAAGATTGGACGGCAGGAGGTCCTTCCGGACCCCCGCTGGACTTTTGGCAAGTCTCGTGGGGGTCAGGAGGCCCCCCACAAGCTGGCCAAAAGTTCCTGGAGGTCCAGCGGGGGTCAGGGAGCGATTTCCCGCCGCGAATCGTTTTCGTACGGAAAATGGCGCCGGCCATACGCGTATGGCCGGCGCCATTTTCCATACGGAAAATGGCGCCGGCAGGAGATCGACTGCAGGAGGTCGTTCAGCGAGGGTTCCGGCGCCTCGCTGAACGACCTCCTGCAGTCGATCTCCTGCCGGCGCCATTTTCCGTACGAAAACGATTCGCGGCGGGAAATCGCTCCCTGACCCCCGCTGGACCTCCAGGAACTTTTGGCCAGCTTGTGGGGGGCCTCCTGACCCCCACGAGACTTGCCAAAAGTCCAGCAGGGGTCCGGAAGGACCTCCTGCCGTCCAATCTTTTTCGTCTATGGCCGCCGCCATTTTTCGGCGCCATTTTGGAAAATGGCGCCGGCTGAAGACGACAAGATTCAGAGCAGGAGCCCGTTCCGGACCGCTGCCGTTCCGGACCGCCGCTGGACCCGCAGGTTATTTAAGTTATTTGGGGGGGGGGTCGGGAGGGTGGGGGATTTAATTTAAAGGGTCGGGGGGGGGTTTTTAGGGGGTTTTAATGTGCCGGTTTTTCGATTTTTTGATTTTTAACGATTTTTAACGATTTTTCACGATATTTTACCCCCCCAAACGGCAACAATACGATTCCCTCCCCCTCCCAGCCGAAATCGATCGTTAAGACGATCGAGGACACGATTCACATCCCTAATGTGTGGTATTTCCAATAAATTTTGTATGTTTCATATATATAGTTTGGCTCTCTAAGATTTGTGTAATTTTAGGTCACAAGTACCTGGCAGGATCCCAAACAGTAAGTGCTAAGGTGATGACAGTAATTACAAACTGATTGACTGAAAGGAGGCAGAGTTTAATGGTAAAAGGAACCTACTCCAAAGAGAAAACTGAGTTAAGTGGAGTGCCACAGGGTTCAGTATTGGGACTGATTCTGATCAATATCTTTATGAGCAACATTGCGGAAGGGATAGAAGGTATAATATTTCTATCTCCAGATATTACTAAGGTCTGAAATAGAGTGGACATGCCTGAAGGAGTATAAAGAATGAAAAATGATTTACAAAAGCTTGAAAAGTGATCAAAGACTTGGCAGCTGGGATTCAATGCCAAGAAGTGCAGAATCATGCAATTGGAGTGGGTTAATCCTAAAGAGCTGTATGTGTATCTACTAAAATCCAGCGTACTTTTGTTGGCGCCTGGTGCGCCAACAAAAGTACGCGAAGGCGCACTTTTTTAAAATCTACCCCAATATGTATTAGCTACTTGTAGTGAATCAGCCCCTATGTATTCATAAAGGGGTAGATTCTCTAAGGTGTGTGTGTGTCCATGCGCACGCACTTCCCAGCATCTACACATGGATGCGCAGATTTGATAACATGTGCATGGATTTTGTAATCTGTGCTCACATGTGCACGCGGCACACACAAGGTGGAGAAGATTTAGGCAATTACCTCACGATGATGCATCCCAGCCTACTCCAATTAAGGAACGGACTGGAAGGGAACTTCCCTACCCCCTATCTAACCTTCCTTCCCCTTTCCCTCTCCTCTCCACCCCCTAAACTTACCCTACCTTACTTTTTTTTTTTCATTTTTCAAATTGCTGCTCCTCTGGAGCAGTAGTAACTTACGCGCACTGGCAGGCTGCTAGCGCACGCTTCTCCAGCACAGTGGCAAATGGCCGCTACACCGGTGCTTCGAGCCCCACCCCTCACCGCCCCCGTCCCCATTACCTTGGCCTGCCACTTCAGCACTTAATGGGGGTTAAGCACATGGCCGGGCCCCTTTAAAGATGCACGTGGTGGGCAGGAGAATAAAAATTTGGCTGAAAATGGATATTGCATATGCATATTAAGATTAGTATAAAGTTGCAGCTTCTTTGGTTATAATTTCAATAATTGACTAGTGTAGTGGTTTCATTAGCTTTCAGTAAAGCCTTGTATGTCAATGAGCCCAGTACTGCAAGCATTACTGAACCAAGCAGCATTAAGCTCTGTCTATTAAATACAGGTCTAAGCAGCTCTAATATATCCATGAGAACACATCCAAATTATAAAAAGAGAACTTTTATGTGGTAAATTTGTTGACAGTGAGATGAATGGCACCCTGGATCTCTTTATTCTGTCTTAATACACTTTGGCTCACTTCAGCCCATTCAAGCAAATTACAGTGAGAAATGTGAATGTAATTTCCCAAGTTCTGGCCTAATTACCATCACATCACTGTGTCATTCAAGGACACAATATTGCCAAGGAATATAGATTTGGCAACAGCCATTAAAAACACATTTTGTTCATTTTGAAAGGCTGATAAATTACAGCTGTTAGGAAATGGTAGAAGTTTTATTTCATGAACATGTCACATTTTGAGCTGGACTCATGAGGATTGGGGGTAGATATGATTGCAAGGCTCAACTTATTAGCGAGATACTGTAATGTAGATTACCAACTTCACTACATGATCTCTTCTTATTAAAACATCACATTTCACAAATATTTCACAATGGCATGTTGCTGCATAGATGGCATATACCAAGTGAAATAAGGAAGAGGAACGAATGAGCAGAACCGTGTGGTTATTCTGTTAGACATGTTTCCAGTGTACTTGATGTAGAATCTAATATTGCTTTTTACATGTAAAGTTCTTTCAGTAATGACTAGAGGCTCATAACCCACACACAGAATAATGTTACACTATGCACAGGCTCCTTTGTGATTCATATATATATTAAAAAAAAAAAAAAGCAAATATAGTGAATGCATCTTGTAGTTCATGGTTAACAAAACCTTTAAAACAGAATGATAACAATTAGTATAACACAAAAGACAATTTACAATCCTATTATCCTATCCACTTATATGTCTTTCTTTTTATTTACATCAGTAATTCTATTTTGCTTGTTTTATTTTCTAATGTTGGAGAATTTCATCATTAGCATTGATGAAAATGTTTGCTATTGCATCATTGAAAAAGTAAAGGGGCTACAAAGAGAAATTTTATTTGATATGCTTGTTAGTAAGATGAGGTAAATTTGTATGTCACATGACTGGATTATTATTATTATGATGATGGAGATTATTTTTCAAGCGGACATGTCTCCATCGACTTCTGGAATTCCAGCACAATC
Organism: Rhinatrema bivittatum; assembly: GCF_901001135.1. Classification (NCBI taxonomy): domain Eukaryota; kingdom Metazoa; phylum Chordata; class Amphibia; order Gymnophiona; family Rhinatrematidae; genus Rhinatrema; species Rhinatrema bivittatum. The sequence goes on from NC_042621.1 coordinate 144,917,019, forward strand.
AAAACAGATTTCTGTCTGCTCTTTGCATCTTTGACAGGGTGGATATAAAATTGAGGCAGAATGGGCAATCTTTAGTGGCATCTTGGGTTTTAGCCTTTCGTTCTTTCTCATTCTAACCTGGTAGCACGATAATAATCCCCCAATCAAGGGACATACACTGTGACTGCTTTAAGAATTCATTCAGTATAATGAAGACTCCAAGTTTCCAGCAGTAGCTCAGATACAGATTCTGTGGCAAGGGTTAAGAAATTCTGCAGAAATGTTTTGAGATACTATGATGATTTTGCAGTGTGTTTGCACAGTATGGGCCAGATTTTCTAACCTACGAGATTTGTGCGCGCAACCTGGCGCACACAAATCTATGCCCGATTTTATAATATGCGCGTGCAGCCGCGCACATGCTATAAAATCCGGGGTTGGCACACGCAAGGGGGTGCACACTTGTGCACCTTACGTGCGCTGAGCCGTAGGGGAGCCCAGATGGCTTTTCCTGTTCCCTCAGAGGCCGCTCCAAAATTGGAGCAGTCTCAGAGGGACTTTTCTTTCGCCCCCCCCCCCACACCTTCCCCTCCCTTCCCCTATCTAACCCGCCCCCCAATCCTACCTAAATCCCCCCCCCACTTTTATTATTTAAGTTGTGCCTGCCGGTCGAGTGCCGGCGAGCGATTCCCCGGCGCAGCAGGCCTACAGAGGCCTCTGGCCATGCCCCCACCCTGCCCCGGACTTCCCAGGCCCCGCCCATGTCCCGCCCCTTTTGTCAAGCCCAGGGACATACGCGCGTCCTGGGGCTTGCGCGCATTGCCGAACCTATGCACGCATAACCCTTTGAAAATCCGCCCCTATATATTTTTATTAATATACATAGACAAATCTTGCAATTTTTTTCCTATTTTCATTTCAAAGATAAGTTTCCAAATTCTTTTTGTATTTTTACATGGATACATCTTTTTGTGTTAATTCTTACTTTTCTCCATTCATCTTCCTCCTGTTGGGCATTTTATGTCTTCCTACTCTCTTTTCTTTTACCGTTCTCAATTACTATAGTCTATCTCCCTCTTGGCAATATTTCAGTTAATGAATAGAATATACAAAATTTCCCAAACCTAAATAAAATATTTCAAAATATCTGATGAATAAAAATCCAATAATTAAAAAAATGTTCTATAAAATTATATCCAATAATTAAAGCTAATAAGGATTTAAAAATCTCCTGCTTTCCATACCTGTGATCTTCTGATTTCCAGTCACCCTGCGATTGTTGTGGATCGTGGGAGGTAGGGACACTCACATTTTTTTCTTCTCTCTCACACACATGCACAATAACACATTCATTTTCTCACACACTCCCTCTCTCTAATATACACAGGCTCCCTCTCCCTTACAGATACATACTGGGGCAGATTTTAAATGCCCTGCATGCGTAAATCCAGCAGGATTTACGTGCGCAGGGCCCTCACACGCTGGTGCGCCTATTTTGCATAGGCCGCCGGTGCTCGCAGAGCCCCGGGACGCGCGTAAGTCCCGGGGCTTTGTAAAAGGGGCTTGTCAGGTGCGTGACCGGAGTGATGCGCCATTTTGGGGGCATGTCACGTGTGACGCGGCGTTTTGCGGGCGGCGACGCGGGCGTGGTTTCGGCCCGGGGGTGTTCCGGGCGCGTGGCCGCGGCCTCCGGACCAGCCCCCGGGACCGGAACACGGATCGGGGCTGACGGCCGGGGCGCGCAAAGTTAGGGGGGGTTTAGATAGGGCCGGGGGGGTGGGTTAGGTAGGGGAAGGAAGGGGAAGGTGGGGGGAGAGTGAAGGAGCCAGGAGTGCGAAGGAGGGCGAAGGAGCCAGGAGTGAAATATTGGTCCTGAGTCTTTGCTGTAGCCCTACACAGGGACACTCAAGCCATGCTAGCGTTACAATAACATTATCTTCCTTTATGCCAAATTTCATGAATTTCTGTCCCTTATTTGGAGCATACAGGCAGATGGTCATCAATTTTTTTTATATAATTCTAATATTCCTTATGCTAGAAAGCATAAAAACAGACATTACCCTGCATACATTCAAATCATATTTTAAGGCTGTATTTGCATTTTGTTGACGAAGTGACCTGCTACTGTAAGGATGCATAATGGCTCTTGAAGTCCTTTATTGCCATTTTATGCTAATTCATAAAACAAACCATATTATTAAAATAGGAAATCATGTAGCCTAATGACTTAGGCCCACATGCACTAAGGATTTTCGCTATGGACATACAATGGGAAAAAAATTAGTACATCCAGTCCTTACACATAACAATCATTTTAGCTTGTTTGCTTTGAGGACAATTTTCAAATGTCATTTACTTGGGGAAATAAGTGTCCCCAAGTTAATTGGCCTGGCTAAAAGTTGCTATTCTCAGTCTGACTAAATATATGCAGGCTTTCAGAATACACGGGCTTCTAGCTGGATTTCAAGGACGTGTTGAAGGGCTCGTGTTTAAATAAGAGAGGAAAAAAATGTAGATTAGATTTTCAAATGTAGTCTAGTTGTTTTGCCCTTGTTTGACCACCTTCAGAAAGAGCGGGCATACATATACACAAAGATGGAAATTCTCAGTATCCCATTTCAGCACAACTTAGACAGATTTCTGAGGGAACACTATCTGCAAGGTTTATTGAAATTTTACTACAGATTATGTATATATGATAATTGCAGCAAAGTGAATTACCAAGATTTGCCCCTTTGTTTGTGAAACAGAGTATGAGGTTTTTGATCCATTGAAGAATTTTTAATACCTGCAAATCCTCAGACATTATCATTTTATGACACATAAAATCTTCTCCGACTATGAGTGAATACACTTTTTACTTTTTAATGTAAAACCTATTATATCTGACTCAAAAGGGACTTTTAAAGGCTTAACCCTGACTTTTCAAATCCAGAACATCTAAAACAGTTCTTCAGCAATTGTACTACAAAAAATTAAGGAATTTCTCTTTTTCTAGAATATTTTTTAATCTCTTCATTTACCAATAACAAATGACTACAAAACATCTAGCAACACCTGAATGACACAATTAGTGAGGGCCCAAAAGCTCTAAGAAAAGTGCTCCCAAACCAACAAGAAAATTGGTGACCTGCGGGAAGCCATGTAAGCCCAGACTCAAACCTCAGATTACCTGCTTTGGATAGAATAACCACAGTAATTACATTTGATTTAAGCTCTTGTATTCCAGCTTTTAAACTGTTTCATATAAGGAAGATTCCAGAATTATGCATACATTCAGTACATCATGAACGAAATGGAAAGGATACTCTTTCAAAAAATACTAAAACAAGGGGATGCTCCATGAAACTAACCAGAATATTTCAAACAAATAAAAATAAATACCTTTTAACTCAGCACACAATCAAACTGTGGAATCCGTTGTCAGAAGACATAGTCAAGTTGACTAGCATTGGCGAGGGGGGGAGGGGAGGGAGGAGGAGGGGAAAGAGGTTTGGACAAGTTCCTAGAGGAAACGTCCATAACACATTAGTCAGATAGACTAAGGAAAGCTATTGCTGTCCCTGGGAGTAACAGGAAATAGATCTACTTTATGGAATCTGCCAGGCATTTACAATCTGGATTGGCCACTAGTGAAGACGGGATGCTGGGCTAGATGGGCCTGTCCCAGCATGGCATTTTTTTTTTATGTTACTAAATAAATATACAATAAGAAAATAATCAAATACAAATAACAGACTCTATGGATGAAATATCCAGTAGGGTGATTCATGGACAAGTTATCTGGCTAAAGTTATCTGGATAACTTGTTCCAGTTATTCAGCAGGACAAATGTCCCACTAAATATACTCGGCTAAAGTTAATCTTTTAGTGCTGGAAACAAACTATGGGCAGTTTATGCTTCCAGCTCTGCTTCTGACAGAAGCAGCGTTGAATTGCCAGGAGTGGGTGAGCTGAAATCTTACTCCTGACAGGGATTTTTTTTTTTTTGAATGGTGGAGGGATCTAGTGGTCTGGACAATAGAGGGTAAGGGCAGGACTACTGATACTGTGAGTGGGTGAGAGTGCCTGGTAGGGGAACTGCTTTCATATGTAAATGTTAACAGGAATGTGTGGGGCAATCTGTCTACCGCATGAGTTTTAAATATTTTACGAGGTGTTTGGGGATGGGGGGGGGGGGGGGGGGTGGATGCCTCAAGAGAACCATGTAGGAAATTTTTGGGGGGAGGTCAGGGGAAGAAATTGCTTTTTTTTTTTCCTTCTCTGACAGTGCTTCTTATCAGGTCACAAAAGGCCAATTAACTTTAGGCCTGCTCTAAAGCAGGCCTAAAAGTATCCTGCTAACCTAACTGGATATATCCAATATTCAGCTATCTGGATATCATAGCCTCTCCCTGGAGTGCCTCATTTTTATCCAGCTACATTATATCCAGTTAAGTAGCTGAATATGACACTTTTGCTGTTTAGAGAGATAATTTTTGAGTTATTCATCAAAATGGCTTTTGAATATGGATCTCTATATTTCCCAAAACATTACAGGGTACCCCATCCATTCATTCTAACATATCCACCCTATCCATGTCATGCCAGAACACTATATGATAGATCTACATACCAGAAGTGGAAAGGTTGTTGGAGGGGAAGATTCTGTCACCTCACCATTCCTCCTAGTTCCCACTCAATGTCTTCTTTGAGGGACTAACCACTCAACTATTGCAGCCTTCTGGGATACTAAATCTAACGTCTACAGTGCAATGCCTGTCTTGAAGACTGTATTTTCTAAGGAGTCCCTGAAGGGCATAAAGCCTATGCCAAGAACAGTTTATGAACATTTATGGCATTTTACTGGAATTTATGGGAGGGAACTTTATTTTTTAACAATCTAAATATATGGTCTTGGTCTATCATGGACTGAGTGGACATGTGCACTTAATTGTATCTTAATTCCTACCTGCTGGAGTCAGGATAGTCACTGGAGTGAGAAGCCATGACCTAGAGGGAAAATATGGAGAAAGTGAGCAGAATTGAAATATGAGTGTCAACTAGTCTCAACATGTGCTGCTTTCATCTGAGGGTTTCTTTCTTACTAAATCCCTACCCCTTGTACGTATTCTGGTGGCAGCAAGGGAAAAGTGTGAATATAAGTGTTTGTCAGTCATGAAATCTATTAGTGGATCAGTTTGGCATCCAGAATCAGTCTTCCCCACGTTGTCTTCACACTAATTTGGGTTTCTTAATGCTGCAATATTCCTCTCTGTGACATGGGATCAGGAAATGGGATTAGGCAGCAGGAGTCTTAGAACAAAGCTCCTCAGAGGTGAGGTCAGTCTGCTGTATTGCTCGGAAGTTGCACTTTGGTTTCATCCCTTTTCTGATGGTGTTGCGGACCCCAGGCTGGGAACCATTGCCTTAGATGTTAGCAGAAGGGCCTCTGAGGGATTTAAACATTTCATTCTTAAACATAACATTAGTAGAAATGAAAGTAAGTCTTTGAAATTTCAAAAAACACAAATATCTCCTCCACAAAGAGTTCTCTAAAGTTTCTAAGTTAATCATAGTTACCTGAATGCCAGTAGCAAGAAATTGTTTAACGTTCTGAAGCTGGTCTATCCTTCCTTCCAACATGTCCAACCAGGTACTATGGGCTTGAGATTCTAGTTCCATCCTCTGAATGTTTGGAGAGAAGTCAGTCCACTATAGACAAACTTGAAACTGATGAGGCCAAACATAAGACTATCTGCCAAATATCTTCCAGTTTAACTTCCTGGAAGGAAATAGCAACACCAATCTAAGGAAGTCAGGTGAATCAAGTTTGACTTCACTGTTAGATGAAAATGGTATTCCAACCCAAACTCTTACCTCTGCAGCTCTAGCAACCTAAGTAGAAGCTGGTGGATTTTTTTCTATCTCCTTTCTCTCTAGTCCTGCTGCTGCCCAGCATGTCTGATGCTGTTCCTGCTTCTTCACCAGTATCCTTCCCATAGATCGAACATGGACCTGCTGCATTTATGGCTATTGCCATTAGAAGTGAATTGTTGGAAGATATTATTGAGATCCACAGCAGCAGTGTGCAATTCCTGGGGGCTCAGCATGATCTTGTCAAAAGTACAGAAGTGGTTCAACATAGCCCATTGTAATCCCAAAAGGCTTCTCTAGGGCATCTGAATTCTTGGAGGATGGCAAATGGGACTAGACAGAGAACTTGCCAATGCAGAAGGAAATTTCCAGGACTTCATCATGTTGAAATAGGTATGAATGACTTTCTGTTTATTTAGGAAGAATTTTAATTTGTATGGAGATTTTTTTATCGTCTTTTCTGGAAGATTATAATGTATGCATTTCTGTAGTTAAAACAGTTTCCCATGTGATACAATTAAATATTCAAATAATCATGTTTTCATGATGGAAATCCCAGTATAGAAACTGTTTTTTTATTTCATACATACAACATGGAAAGTTTGTAATCGTGTGGAAACTGAATTAGGAAAAAGTATATAACAAAAAACAAAACAAAACCCCACAATACTTCCAGAAAAGACTGTTGAAAGATAAAGCACCAGTTCAAAGCTATAGGGTTCACTCTACCACATACACTTAATTCTTTGAAGTTTACTTTGGAAAACAGTACAGAAAGAGAAAAAAAAGTGTTCTGCTTCATGAGCCCATTAAAAGAATGTGCCACAAAGATGTCATTATGTCTATTTTTTTCTCTCTCTATCACACTCTGACTTGAACTTCTACACGATGTGCAAAAAATGACAGCAGTGAAGAGTTTAGTTCAACTGAATAAGGGATTGAACAGGAAAGAATCAGTTTCTATGGCAATAGTCTTTAGGGGGATGTGCTTTCATTTGAAATGAAATGGGGAAATTTAAACAGAATTTCCCATTTTCTTCCATTTCATGAAACCAAACCAAATGATAGAAGTTAAATAAGCAGAAATTTGATTTGTTAACACCAATATTTACAATTCAACTTGGTTCTCAAAGTTTTTCCCAGTAATCCCCTTACTTATTTCCAGGTTCATTCCTATCATACCACCTAATGGTGAACCTCTGTATAAAAAAAAAATCTTATTATTAACTCTATCACAAATAGTTATACCTTGCCTGAAGTGTATCATTAGGACAGGTACAAGTTCAAAAAAATGAAACAGCCATTTGCAGAAGGGAAAAAAAAGCCTTTGAGCTCTTCCCTTGATTTTTATGAAGGTCGTGGTCCATTTCAAGAGGAGTTTCACTTTGGCCTAGGAAGATAGCTATCAGTCCTAAGTTTGTCTCCAGAGGGGATAAGATCTGTTTTACTTTCAGATATTTTGTCCTCCAGAAAGTTTTCTGGGAACCTGTAGCAACCAACTGCATCCACTGATGAAGAAAAGAGAACATTTTATTAGTTTGCTCAGCTGGTGCATCTGTGTCAGCCCAGTATCAATGGGAGGAGAAGAAAAGAGATTCCCCATCCAGTACAATACCCATAGGATGGGAAAAGGAGATTGTCTGAAGTGGATCCAGCTCAGATTTAAGGATTTCATGTACTTCGTTTTGCCCTTTAGAGAACCCTAGAGCCTGTTCCAGAAGGATTTCTTGCTACCATGGACAAGGAATCCTCAACGTTTGTGGCTAGTATGTGTAAAATGGAAGACAGTGTGTCATCTCTTAAGAAGTGTATTTTATTTTAAAACATTTTAACTGAAGTCAATTATTATAGTTTCATCTGAACCGAAATACCACAATGACCACATCCATTCTGAAGAGTGATTCTTGGGAGTAAGTACATCTTGCAGTGGTACAACATAATAGTGCTAGCTACACCTGAGGGTAGCACCAAATTGATGTCAACTTAGGTGCTGGTATCAAGGCCACTAGCACCATTTTTAAAGATCTGGGCATATGGAAGGAGCAGTGGGCTTGTTCCTGTCCTTTTTATCCTTTTAAATCCAGACCAATAGCAAAGGGATAAATGGGGAATGGGATGGAGGGTCCCAGCCCATGTTTCCAGAAGGGTAGGAAGGGCTCAGGGAGTCCCAGATGGGTAGAGCTATGCCCCGAGCTAGAGTTCTAATGGGTAGGAGGGGATTCAAAGGGGCCCAGGGAGGCCCAGGCTGATAGGCCCAAGATGTCTTGGAGGGCTGAAGGAGAGTTGATGTATCTCGAGGAGGCCCAGTTCGGTTAATTTTATTTTGTTTGTTAGTATTGGGCTTCTTTCTTTTACTTCAGTATTTTTTTTTCAATTTGGTAAACAAACCAAACTGAAAACAATTAAACTGAATAACAAAAAATTACCCACAAAATGGAAAAAAAAAAGTTAACTGAATTTTGGGGTTGCACATTCCTACCAAATATTGGGTCCAGCACTTGCCTAGCTCCTCACACAACTAAGAAAAACACAACTGCTTTTATGTGTTTGGATAAGTAACTTGCTGTATGTTTAGTGCATCTTCTAGTATCTTTTAGTACCACATGATATTTAGACTTTTACCGAACTGTGTGGTAACTTTTCACGTCAGTAATCACACCCCTTTTTCATTGATAAATCACAAAATTACTGACAGGAGTTCTACGAAATAACACACAGTAAAGGCATATTTTTACCACATCTTAGTAAATCTAACCCTTAGATTGTAAGCCCTCTTGTGCAAGGAACTACTTACTGTACCTGACTATATCTCACCTTGAGCTCAGATATGGAAAGATGAATAATTAAATTAAAAAATGCAAATCCAACTTTCTCCCCTCACCCCTCATTTTCCCTAGCACATTCTGACACTCTTCCCCTACCTGAAGCTAGCACAGCCCAGTCACATACACTTTTCACCCCACTCCCCAGTACACTTGTCAACCATTACCTCCATTCTAGATATTTTCCACTCCCCCTCTACCATCCTGAATCCAGCATTCTCATCCCTTCCTCCCCCTCCCCCCATCGCTTCAACCTGAGAAGATCTGAACAATGTTGCTGTTTTATGCCTCCTTTCCGACTGCTTCTCTGGATCTGCAGCCTGCTTTTTCGGGTCTCCCATCACTGTGGCTCTATTCAGTTACATGGCTCTCTGCTTTCTTGTGGCCCTGCTGACAGCTTCCGTGTATGTTAGATGCATAGGCTGCTCAGTAGCATGTGGAGTCTGCATGCACACTAGTATGCATTTGAGTAGCCTACCAGTCCCTCTGCCTGCTGTTCTTATAGTGGATAATATTCATATAACTTAGACCTTAGGCACTTATGTGTGTACACTCTGAAATATGTGCTTAGCTTGTTGAGTATGTGCCTAAGTTCTGAGCTAGGCACATGCACATGCCAACATTCCCAAATAGAAAGATACCACTTTAGGCTAAGCATATTATGTATATTGATGTAATTCATATTTTCAGTTTAAACAAAGCTATAACTTTATAAATAGAACAAAGTCAATCTGCAGCTACTAGCCGCCTGAAAAAGACCATTTTGCTATAAATTTCGCATGAATAGTGCCCGTGATAAAAAACAAAAAAAGGGGGGGGGGGGCATGGGTAATTTTTGAGATTCTGCAACATACAGCCCATGTTTTGGACTGCTCCTGGTGAGAGGCAGAGAGAGAGAGAGTAAACTATTTATACCACTGTATGGGGGAACTAGGAACTTGGGCTGAGGTTTTGGTGGTGGCCAAGGTTTTGGAGGCGGGGGGAGGGGGGGCAGTTTTACATGCAAAGTCAGAGGTACAAACAACACAGTACACACCAGTGAAGATTTGATATGATTTGGAGTGAGGCAAGGTACATAAAGGTGAGATATGTACAGGTAGAGTGGCCAAGACATTAGAAATCCTTTGGTTACTACTCATACTCTTTTGTGGTTTATTAATTTGCAGGAACTGGAGACAAGGGCTGGACTGTAAACAGGGACTGGAACTGGAGTCAGGCAGGAGTTGGAGACAGAGAGGGGCTAGAGACATGGCTGGAACAGGAGACAAGCCCTGGAAATGGAGTCAAGGACTGGACCTGAAGGCAAAGCAGTATTGGGAGATAACACCTAGGCCAGAAGACCACCCAGGGAGCAGAGGCCACAGGGAGGACCAAGCAGGTCAAGACAAGGACTGGACAGGACAATGCTAGGACTGGACAGGACAAGACAGGACACACAAACAGGGCAAGGAACAAACACAGGTAACTAGGAACTAAAATACAACAAAGAACATATAAGACAAAACAAGGAAGATTGGACTAGAGGCCCACAAATCAGGGCCAAAAAATATTAGATGGTGCAAAGGCCACAAGGCAGGGCAAGATGGCCAAGGAGGCTAGATGACTATGCTGGAAGACTGAGCGGGCCCCAAAGCAAGGCAGGAAAGGCAAGAAGGCCAAGTAAACCACAAGGCAAGGTATAACAAGGTAAAGAAAGGTGGTCCAATGCAAGGAGCCAAGGTGACTCATTGAGGAGGCACTGAGTTGTGGAAAAGGAAGGGCTAAATAGGGCTAGCCTTGCTGAGTCATGGGAGCATCAAGGAGGTGGCTAGCACGGGAGAGAAGGTGGCTCTGTGAGGACCTCTGCTGGTGGGGAAGTTGCCTAGTAGCCAGGATGATGACATACACATTTTGATAGCAACTTTCAAATAAGTGCATGCACCCATATGTGCGCCTGTTTGGGCATGAGTGCACATGTGCTTGTATTTTATATTGCCCGCACACGTGCAGACACATTTTATTAAATTCACCCCGGATACACAGGTGTACTCCTAATTTTAAGCATTTACATAAGCATCTGCTAATCACACATTTTCCTTAGAATTTGTAAGTTTTTAAATGCACAAGTAAGGTAATTTTATAACATACGTATTGAAGGAAAAGACCAGTTTAACCTTTTTGTACACCAGTTTTCCCATTTTATCTCTAGGTCATCTAACCCCACCCTGGATATTTAGTCTGCAATCCCCCCAGTTTACTATGCCAGGAAAGTCCTGCCAGCCCCAAGAATCTGCAGGTTCCACTCAAAAGAGAAGGGTCTGGTCAGATAGAAGACCTTGTCCTGAAGTCCTGTACCACTCCTGCTGGGGGAAATATGAATCCAGCCTGCCTGACCGTGACAGTGTTTATTTTCAGAGGTGTAGTGAGTGACTCAAAGAGGAGACAATTTTAATTGGTTTTACCCCAAACTAATTTTCCTTTGTCTAAAGATTCCCATTTAAGTGGGTCATAAGATATCAAAGCGTACATTGTATATTATATACCTCCCAGATTACAGCCTCTCTCCAGTAAACCTCCCCTTTCTGTACCTGTTGTCTAGGACTCCTAGTGATCTACCACTGATCCTACATGACTCCTGCAAGTATTAGGAAATAGGGAAGTGCAATCGTTTAGGACGAATTAGGCAATTTCAACAAAATTAGTGCGCACTATTTACTAATTTACTATGAAGGTCGGTATAAAAAACTGTTAAATAAATAATAATAATAAATAAATTCAGGTCCCCCAAATTTCAAAGGCCCAAACCGCAGGAAATACGAAATTTCCTGTGGTGGGCTGAAAACAAAGCACATCTGTATTACGAAACTTACAGTCAGATTTCACTATGTTTTTTCCATTTATTTTTTGTTTCCTCTCCATCCTAATGGACTACCTTAAAATTTGAGAACTGTTTTGTGTTAACTATAGGATTCCTAGTTTAATGTTTTTGTGATTATTATGCCTAATTTTCATAAAATCAGTTGTTTGCTTGGATGATTATGTTAAAACAGCAAAAAGTTAATAAAGTGAAATTTAAGTTCCTAGCTTTACAAGATGTCTCAATTTAGGTTGCTGAAAAGTGGATAGGGTCAAGTGGAGGGAATGGGGAAGGTGTTAGATTAAGGGAAGCTAGGTATATGCTTAGAGGATAGCTTTAAAACAGAATTGGTTTAACAATGGAGCTTGCAGATGTGGCTAGTAAAAGCTTTATGGAGGAGGTGTGGGTTATGTAGTAGTTTCTGTTAGTTTACATTGTTCGCATTTCTGTGTTATTGAAAAACCTAATAAAATTTAAATTAAAAAATAACATGCATGAGTGTGTGCCCATCTACACAACAAAATGGAGTTGTTGCTTATGCACACTATTTTATACTGTAGTAGTATTATAATGACCCAATGTACAGCTTGAAAAGGCGAAATCGACACAAAATGAAAATTCAGCTGTAAAAAGAAACTCTGAAAAAAGTGTATAACACAACCGTCATAAATGGCCTCAGAACGCTTGTGGCTTATATTGTGAAGCCCATAATGGTCTGGGCTTGTATAATCATAGGACAGTCGGTATACAGAATGCTGGCAGGCTGCATTTTTCACGGTGCACCGCACAAGCGTATGCTGTTTGTTCACCGAAGGAACTGACCGAATAAGAATTGAAATTGTATAGACGGCTCAATTTACCCTGAAGGTCCCTGAAGAAGGAGTAATTAAACTCCGAAACACTGTAAGTGTCGGAGGAAGCTCTTCAGGATTGTTTGCCATCTCACCTCATGTGGATCAAGATAAGTGCATACACTAGTTTATGAATTTTTACAGTGTCTGCACTTTTTGTAGCCCTGTTTAGTGCACAGCAAGTGTTGTCACAACCTATCATTATACAAGCCCAGACCATTATGGGCTTCACAATATAAGCCACAAGCATTCTGAGGCCATTTATGACGGTTGTGTTATACACTTTTTTCAGTTTCTTTTTACAGCTGAATTTTCATTTTGTGACTATTTTATACTGTGCATGCAAATGTACACACACTATATAAAATGGGGCAGATTTTCAAAGGGGTCCACGTGTAAGGTACGCACATACCCCATGAAAACCTGCCCCAAGCTCCCCCAGCGTGTGCCGAGCCTATGTTGCATAGGCTGCCGGCGCGCACAAAGCCCCGGGATGCGCGTAAGTCCCGGGGCTTTCCTGAGGGGGGCATGTCGGGGGGCATGTCACGTCTGGCGTGTCATCAAGGGCATTCTGGGGGTGGGGCCACGGGCGTGGTTCCATCCCGGGGCCAAGGCCGCGGCCTACGGACCAGCCCCCGGACCGGAACATGGTGCGCCGGCAGCCGGCCCGGCATGCGCAAGTTACGCCTGCCTCAGGCAGGCGTCTCTTTTGGAATAAAGGTGTGGGGGGGTGGGAATTAGTTAGGGCCGGGGGGTGGGTTAGGTAGGGGAAGGGAGTGGAAGGTGGGGGGAGGTGGAAGGAAAGTTCTAATTAAAAGTTTGTAGTAATTTATTAATTATCAATTGATACTCTATGAGCATTTGTAAAATTAATTGGTAATACAACTAGATTTATATGCTGTATCTCAAAACAACATATTTTTTAACTTGTGGGTATGAATGTGTGAGTGTGCTAGCTTAGTTTTATTGTCTATTTTGTTAAAACAGAGGACAGTCACTTCTTTTCAAAAGTGCTTTGACAGTGAAAGAGAGAGGATGATGTGTTCTCTGATTTAACAGAGCACTATTGGATCAGGTGATTTCAGAAGATGATGGTGTTTTTTAGAGATGTGAATCGGAACCGGAATCGGTTCAGATTCAGATTCCGATTCACATCGTGGTTTTTTTTTCGTCCGGCCCGATCGCGGTTTTGTTTATCGGCTGCGCCCGAGCTGATAAACAAAAACCCACCCCGACCCTATAAAACTAATCCCTTAGCTTCCCCCACCCTCCTGACCCCCCAAAAACCATTTTACAGGTACCTGGTGGTCCAGTGTGGGTCCCAGGAGCGATCTCCTGCTCTCGGGCCATCGGCTGCTACTAATAAAAATGGTGCCGATGGCCTTTGCCCTTACCATGTGTCAGGGTATCCGTGCCATTGGCCAGCCCCTGTCACATGGAGGGAGCACTGGATGGCCGGCGCCATCTTTAAAAATGGTGAGGGCCATCCAGTGCTCCTACCATGTGACAGGGGCCGGCAAATGGCATGGATACCCTGTCACATGGTAAGGGCAAAGGGCCATCGGCACCATTTTGATTAGTGGCAGCCGATGGCCCAGGAGCGGGAGATCGCTCCCGGGACCCCCACTGGACCACCAGGTACCTGTAAAAAGTTTTTTGGGGGGTTGGGAGGGTGGGGGAAGCTAAGGGATTAGTTTTAAAGGGTTGGCGTGGGTTTAGGGGTTATTTTTGTGTGCCGTTTTTCCCGCCCTCCCTCAAAAAGATAAGAGAACCCCCATGAACAATATCATGGGGTTTTCCTATCGTTTTGGGGGAGCCCCAGATTTCTGACAATTTTGAAAATATTGATGATATTTTCAATCGTCCGAAGCCCGATTCACATCCCTAGTGTTTTTCCCAAGAACTATAGCAGCAATGAGAAAAGCTTATCACCCCAAATGCAGAAATTAACATTTTGAAATGCTGAATCAATGTTGGGAGATCCCTGGTTAGCCATTGTACTAATATTTATTGTCTTGCCATGATCTGCTCTCCAGATAAGTACATTTTATTTGTAAAATGAAAAACCTAAAAAAAAAAAAGAAATTGAGACTGACAGTTGATTATAAGTCTTGATGCTTTACTAGACATAAGCTACATAAAATGGACAAAGTGGGGCAGATTTTCAAGGATTTATGCACATAGGGAGGTTACGCATGCTGGGCCTATTTTCAAAAGGCCCAGCGGCGCGCATAAAGCCCCGGGACGTGCGTATGTCCCGGGACTTTTTTGAAAGGGTGGGCAGGGGGTGGGACGGAGGTGGAATGGGGTGGGGAAGACAGTCTGGGGGCATGGTGGGGCGGTCCGGGGTGTGGCTGAGCGGTCCGGGAGCGGTCCACTCAGGCGTTGCCGAGGACTCCAGCACAGGGGGATCGCGAGCCAGCAGTCGGTCAGTGCATGCAAGTTACGCCTGCCTGCTTGTGCGTACCTTTTAAAATCTGCCCCAGTATGTGCAGTAAGGGTTGGATTTTCAGAGATGCACACACGCTACCCGGCATACAGATATGGATGCCTCATTTTATATCATGCATGCACAGGTGCGCGCATGTTATAAAATCGGGGGTCGGCACACAAAAGGAGGTGCACCCTTGTGCATCCTGCGCGCGCCAACGCCCGCAGCCTTCCTCAGTTCCCTCCCAGTCAGCTCCAATTTTGCGGATGTGGAGGGAAGGTCCCAACCCCCTACACTAATCTGCCTTCCCTTTCCCCTAACCTACCCGCCCTCTAGCCCTAACCTAGCCCCCCCCAAAATCTTTAATTTACCTCTTGCGCCTGCCTTGGTGAAGGCACCCTGCCGGCACACCATCCCCCAGCAAATGGCCGCTGTGCTGGGGACCTCTAGCCCCACCCTGCCGCCACAGCCGTCCCTTTCCTGAGGTCCCGTGACTTACACACATCCCGGGGATTTACGTGTGTGACCGGGCTTTGAAAACTGGCCCGGCACACGTAAAGCTGATCACGGGATTTATGTTCGTACCGCTTTGAAAATCTACCCCTAAGTGTCTAAATATGATGGTCATATAATATAGTAAAATGTTCTTTCATTTAAGCTGTTAGAAATAATTCACTCTATTTGGATTTGAAACTATACTTAGGGTATTATTGTATGATATAGTTATTCAAATCTGACTTAACCATACATACTAATCAACACATTAGCAACCTCTAATACATACATTCATATCTCAAACATCCAAACTGTGTATTATAAAATACATTTCTCTCATATTCCTTCTTAACACCAGATTCACAACACCTGCATTTAACAATTAATCATTCATATTTTCTGGTAAATATATTATAATACATTTCATGCATGAACACACACCAGGCAAAATAAATAATTCAAATAAAATACAGAAAGAAAAAAATACTAAGTCCTCAGTTGAATTACTGATTGAAAGGATAGATGGGGGGGAAAAGCCTCTATTGTCACTTTTGATGCTGGGGATGTATTGCTGCGCTCGGGGGTAGACCCTTGTCCTGTGGCAGAGGTGGAATGCCTCCTGAAAGGGAACAGGAGGTAGCTGCCCCAGGGGGCGGAGCACTGGAGGAGACAGAGGCTAGGAAGAGCTTCACCACTGGAAGCCCGAGGTCCCCCCGGGAGGAGCCCATAGGGACCCAGGCCACTTGGACTTAGGTGGGCCTCACAGGGTCTCCTAGGAGAGTGAAAGTCTGGCTTGCCCACGGAGACAGGGGGAGCACGATCGGGTTCAAAGCTGGATGCTGGTTGGAACAGGGAGAACCAGAAAAGTGTTGGTGATGACAAGGTGAGGAAAAAAGCCAGAATCTGGAGACGAGGTCAGACAGGCAAGGTCAATGTCCAGAGGTCAATCTGAGGAGTGGTCAACAAAGCAGGGGTCAGATACCGGAGATGAGATGAGGTCAAATGCAGGCTGAGGTCTTGAGGCAGGCAGAAGGCAGGTCAGGAACAGGGTGAGGTCTTTGAGACAGGTGGCAGGCAGGCGGGTAGGTCAAGAACAGGCTGAGGTCAGTACCAGAAGTCAGTCCAAGGTTACTACCTGGGTAGACAGACAGACGAACACAGGAACAAGCAGGATACAGGAACTAGGATGCAGTAACGAGTCAGGACCAGAACTGGAACAGAAGGATCCTGGAACAAGACTAGGAACAAGCAGGAACAGGTACAAGCTCAGAGGCAATCTTAGAACAAACCGACCCCGATTTCCAAGGCAAGGAAGCAGAGGCAGAATTTCCTTATATCGGGGAATCAATCAGGGTGCGCCGTGGAGCTAGGACCCGCCCTTGGCCTTACATGAGTCCAGGCAGTCCACGCGTACATGCTCGCGCTTATGGGAATGGCCAACATGGCGTGAGGCCCGACATGCAGTGGAAGGCCCGGCGACCACCGCCGCAGGACGCCGGGGCCTAGCAGGACTAGCAACTACCGCAAGGGAGCTCGTCCCGGGACCCGCTGTGGAACCATGGAGGTGAGCAGGCCTGCACGCGGGATGGCCGCGGGTGTGGCGTGTAACATGTATGCTATTTTCTGCTCTTGCAGCTACCCTTGCAGGCTTGTAAGTAGTATGCAGCTGTGTTATTGCTAAAGAAGAGAAACACATTTTTTTTTCTGACTCCAAGAATTTGGATCACAAGTCGTTTTTGACAGATGTTAATAATGGGAGGCGTCTTATAAACAAGACATGTCTTTATTGCTCATCAAGACATATTTTATAATATTTTTCCTTTCTTGTAAAATGAATATGCTTTCAGTGGACAGTCCAGAACATTCCTATATAGACATTAGGGATGTACATTAATTGGAAACTAATTGGTATACTGCAACAAAATAATTTTTTGTTTCATTGGTGGCCCCCTCCCCCAAAATGAATGGCGGGGTCTACTAATTTGAACAAAAATTTGAATCATTTGTTTATGTATTCCATTCAAGTTTAGGGCCCATTCAAGACTATGGCTGTGCTGTGAGAAAATAAACAGGTGTAGGTAAGTTAGCAACCAAGTTACATAGTGTTATGGTTTAGTGGTGTTTGGTTGGATCCTTGGGTACTGTGGCAGATGACCATGATCACGGGGAGGAGCCCCGTGAGGAGCCACAATACTAGGCTAGACTCAGAATGCACACACAGGCCGATACAGTAAAAATCGCGGGAGAGCAGGTGAGCGCCTGTGTGCGCGATTCAGTAAATTAATTTATTTAAATTAGGGCCCGTGGTAAAATGAGGCGCTAGGGACACTAGCACGTCCCTAGCGCCTCTTTTTTGTCAGAAGCGGCGGCTGTCAGCGAGTTTGACAGCCGACGCTCAATTTTGCCAGCGTCGGTTCTCAAACCCTCTGACAGCCACGGGTTCGGAAACCAGACACCGGCAAAATTGAGCGTCCGGTTTTCAACCCGCGAGCCGCGCGCCAATTTCAATTTTTTTTTAAAACTTTTTTTAACTTTCGGGACCTCTGACTTAATATTGCCATGATATTAAGTCAGAGGAAGCACAGAAAAGCAGTGCCGAGAGAAATTAACGCCTACCTTTGGGTAGGCGCTAATTTCTGAAAGTAAAATGTGCGGCTTGGCAGCACATTTTACTTTCTGAATCTCGTGGGCATAACTAATAGGGCCATCAACATGCATTTGCATGTTGCGGGCACTATTAGTTTCGGGGGGGTTGGATGCTCATTTTCAGCGCGCTATTACCCTTACAAACGTGCATCCAAATGTGGGTTAACAGTACGCTTTACCATAGTGCACTGTACTGTATCGGCCCGATGGTTAGTTCTTTATTATACACTATACAGCTTGAAGAGTACCACCAGAGGTGGCAGTAGTGAGGCAGTCTGGTAGTTGCAGTCTCAGGGACCTCGGCAGAGGGAGCCCTTCTCACCCCGTTGGACTCAGGTGGTTCCAAAGCAGGTTTCCCAGCAAGGAAATACTGTAGATGAGATAGACTGAGAGTTAGAGTACTCACTAGGTGTTTGCTGTAGATATGCGATTCCACCAGGTTGTAGAAGGAAGTGCAGGCACCGAGGCAGGGAGAGCAGGCCCTCAAGGAGTGAGTATCTGTTCCCTATAAGGCACCTGAAATAAAGCAGAGGGATCCTGAGGAGCAGGTACCCAGGTTAGAAGTTACCCCGAAGGGCAGAGAGAGAGCTTCCAGCGGCAGCACGGAAGTGGCAGAGTAGCATATCAGGAACGGATTTGAGTCCTTACTAACTCGACGAGCTAGCAAATTAGAATAGGTTATATACCCAGATGGCGTGACGTCAGCAAGGGGGGGATGCCCCTGAGGTTCGCGCCAAGGTTGGAATAAAGTTGTGGGTGGCGTGCGCACGCGCACCCTAGTAGGTACCTGGAAGAAGCATGGTGGGAGGCTGCACCATAGCCGTTCTGGGGACGCCGGAGAGGTCGGCTTGTAGATGCAGTGTTAGCCATCTTTCCTAGGTAAGTGGGAGGAGCCATGAATAAGGTGAGGCAAACGGGGCGAAGCCATCTAGCACCGATGGACTCAACACATAGTAACATACAGTAACATAGTAATGTCAACAGAAGACCAAATGGTCCATCCAGTCTGCCCAGCAAGTTTCTTATGGTAGTAACTGTCATTTTCTTCAGGTTACCCCCAAACCATATGTTAAAGGTAGTAATATTTACAATCAAAACTAAGCAAATGCCAAACCTATAACAAAATTACTGCGAACAATATTTTTACAGGGTGACCAATCTTGATTATTCAGACAATGCTGATTCAACATGCTTTATTTTTTGGACTTGGCCATAAAAGCAGTCCTGTGCTTTTTCTCTAACATCATAAGAAAATCAAAATAGTTTGCCGTTGCCATTGTAGTCTTACAGTGAATGAGACCTCATATATTGTGGCAGGCTTTTCATGCAATTGCCCCGTGAAGCCACTATAGAAGGTATGTGGTGATTTAATGACTGGTACACCGTCTTAATGTTATAATCATTGGTCTCTCAGAAAGTTTTGTTTTTGTAACGACAACTTGTGTCAGTCGTTGTAACTTGTCGTTACAAAAACAAAACTTTCTGAGAGACCAATGATTATAACATTAAGATGGTGTACCAGTCATTAAATCACCGCATACCTTCTATAGTGGCTTCACGGGGCAATTGCATGAAAAGCCCGCCACAATATATGAGGTCTCATTCACTGTAAGACTACAATGGCAATGGCAAACTATTTTGATTTTCTTATGATGGTATTTAGAAGTTTATATTAAGATTACATCATAATTTAACAGTTTTCTATTAGACGTTTTCTGTAACATCTGCATATCATTACTGTGGAACGTAAAAGTCAGAGTCCAGCACTGGATGTCATCTGAATCCTATTTTTCTTTTACTTTTGCCTGTGTGACATCACAGTCTCCTGGAAGCAGAGGAAGGACAAGTTGACAAGAAGATCAGAAGGAGGATGTATCATGATGAAGAATCTTTTTAACTAGCTTATAGCTGCCATCTGGATCAAGTGACATTGATGTCTTCTCACTGAAAAGTCTAAGCATGTGCAAAAAAATCTCCATTTCCCTGTCCATAGAGAAGGATTTGTTTTTTGAGAAGCTCTCTCAAAGTATAAAAAAGTTTTCAAAAAGTTTGCTTTGGCATTACTAAAGGGATGTTTATGATTTTCTCTGTTGCAGAGATCACTAACTGTGACAGAAAGAACAAGGGAGTAGCACTGCACTTTCTCTGTTCACTGGAAGAGGGTAGGAGTGTCAAGATTGAATCAGCGATTTTGTCTTCTGTCTCGCTGGTGCAGTGCAGTGAGGTTAGCACACTGATAAGTGAAGATTAAGAAGAGTCTTGCCATGTTACCAGCCTTGATAGTTCTGTTTAACTTTCTAGTTTCTAATAGTATTTTTGTATGTGAAAAAGGAGTCAGTCAGCGGTGACAGCATACAGATATACTTACAAGTACATTTTAAAAGACTGCTGAGTGTAAAAAACAGACGCTACACGTGTGGCTGGGCCTGTCCTTCTCCCTCTTATTTTGGAGCAGAGGGAACAGGGGGGAGACTCATCAAAAGCTGGCAGTAGCAGACAAAAGGCAACAGGAGTGCAAGGTTCAAAACAAGCAGCAGCCTCCTCTATGGTTACTAGGGGTGTGCATTTGTATTGAACATAAATGTAAAACGCTACTTTTTTTTTTTTAACTTAAAAAAGTGATGAGACATAAACGATCGGATTTCCAACTTATTCAACATAGCTATGTTGAATAAGTTGGAAATCGCGATTGTTGATCCAAAATAAAAATTTAAACCCCTCACCTTCCTTAATCCCCCCCCAAAGACTTACCACAACTCCCTGGTGATCCAGCGAGGAGTGAGGACGCCATTTCTGAAATTCTTTGCGAGGAGCACGTGATGTCGGCGCCACGTCGGAGTGACGCGGCATCACGTGAT
The DNA here is from genome assembly GCF_901001135.1 of Rhinatrema bivittatum. NCBI lineage: Eukaryota > Metazoa > Chordata > Amphibia > Gymnophiona > Rhinatrematidae > Rhinatrema > Rhinatrema bivittatum. Next base: position 144,937,793 of record NC_042621.1, read on the forward strand.
TCCCCGCGGGTTCGCGCCGGAACGCTCGTTCGGCCCAAAAGGTTTTTAAATCTCATTTAAACTTCTTAAAATCAGTTTGTAGTCTCACATTCATCAGTAACACATTCCATAGTTCAGGCCCTGCAAGCGACACAGCTCTTTCTCTGACTTGGTTCAGATGTGCAGAGTGTACAGCAGGTATTGACAGTTGAAAAGAGGAAGACTTTTTCCAAGATGATCCCATGGCCCCTTCAACTAGTCAGGTAGTAAGCCAACAGGCCCCTGTCGTGCATCTGATTCAGCATCATCAACCCACCATATAGGAAATGAGTGGTATTCTATAGAACTGGTCTGGGGCAAGAGGCAGGCAGCATCAAAAGTATTAACAAGGAACATCCAGGAAATGATTGCCCTGGATGACCACATCTTCAGATAGTGGAGAACATCTGCTGCATGTGATAAGTTCCCAATTACAAAGTGCCCTCCAGGTTTACATTTAGTAGGCAGTTATCCCCACCCTGTACAACTAGTGCCATAGTCATATATGTAGAGACCTCATGGGGTCTCCACCAGATGATCCTAGTTCCCAGCCCTTGGATGGACAGCTTTAAAGGGGCATACCATTCAATATAGCACCTTCCCCAGAGGATGTCTGGAATGGAGAGTCCATGAGACAACAAGGGGTGGCTAGCGTAAGTTAGAGTGTGGCAGAGTAGGTTTGGTCTTGGAAGGAGAAGGAGCAGTTTCAGTGTTCTTCTCAAGTTAGGCTCCCACTTAGCACAAGAGGGAAGAGACACTGTCCTACCAGGTCCTAGTCATGGCTGGAGAGAAGAGATAGAAAGATAGTGGGCCACACTTGGTAATGCTTTACTTCTCTCATGCAGCTTTGGGGGTTTCATGCCACTTCTACTGATGCCCTTTGCACATCTTTTGCAGCCTTAGGATGCTCTGGTCCATCTTGATGCAGCTTTGCTCCTCCAACAGTGGCTTGGAGAAGTCCTTTCACTGCTGGTACCATCTTGCCCTATTGCAGGTCTTTGGGCTCTTAATGCCCATTTTGGTGCCATGTTGACAGTTTTGATATGTTGGGATGCTTTCACTCTTCTGATCATGTCTGCCAAAAATAGAATGCATTGCTTCCCCCTTTGTCTATAATGGTAAACAACTGAATGATAAAATAAACAAATTTTATATAAACCAAATCAAACAAATGAGTGCATCCTACAAAACAAAGGAATGAAACAAATATTTTTTGACTCTGTAAATGCCTAATTGCCATAATCAATATAACCACTCTCATGACTTACCACATGTTATATCGTATTTTATTTATTTAGAATTAGCTTAACTATCTTTATAATAAAGCAAGGTGATTTACATTCAGTAACAATAGGCAGTTCCCTATCTTCAGAGGGCTTGCAATCTAAGGCCTGATTTTCTTCTTTCCTCATTCTGGGGCGGATTTTAAAAGGCGCGCGAATAGCCTACTTTTGTTTGCGCTCCAGGCGCAAACAAAAGTACGCTGGATTTTAGTAGATACGCGCGGAGTCGCGCGTATCTGCTAAAAACCTGGATCGGCGCGCGCAAGGCTATGGATTTTGTATAGCCGGTGCGCGCCGAGCCGCGCAGCCTACCCCCGTTCCCTCCGAGGCCGCTCCGAAATCGGAGCAGCCTCGGAGGGAACTTTCCTTTGCCCTCCCCTCACCTTCCCCTCCCTTCCCCTACCTAACCCACCCGCCCGGCCCTGTCTAAACCCCCCCCTTACGTTTGTCGGGGGATTTACGCCTCCCGGAGGGAGGCGTAAATCCCCGCGCGCCAGCGGGCCTCCTGCGCGCCGGGCCGCGACCTGGGGGCGGGTACGGAGGGCGCGGCCACGCCCCCGGACCGCCCCGGTCCGTAGCCACGTCCCCGTACCCGCCCCCAAAACGCTGCTGACACGCCCCCGAAACGCCGCGACGACCGGGCCCGCCCCCGACATGCCCCCCTCAGAGAACCCCGGGACTTACGCGAGTCCCGGGGCTCTGCGCGCGCCGGGAGGCCTATGTAAAATAGGCTTCCTGGCGCGCAGGGCCCTGCTCGCGTAAATCCGCCCGGTTTTGGGCGGATTTACGCGAGCAGGGCTCTGAAAATCCGCCCCTCTGTGTCTATGTTGTACCTGAGGTAATGAAGGGTAAAATGACTTGCCCAAACTGAAAGGGAGCATAAGCAGGATTTGAACACTAGCTTCCCAGATACTCAGCTTGCTGTTCCACCACTAGACTTCTCCCTCATGAGATAGAGATAGAAATGCAGCTCTCCTTCAGGTTGTTATCCTTAAAATACATCTTCTTACAGGAAGATAAACTCAGTCCAACACAGCTTAGGCTTTTGCAGTTAACTGCGCAGTTACTCATTGCAATCCTACTCTATATTTCTCTAAGTTCAAGAATGATTTTTAGATTACAGTTCTGGTCTCAACTTTAAAGCTTCTTGGCTAAGAGTTTCTGTATCCAGCAACAGTTTTCTCAAGCCTTAATTTTAGGGCTAAATCAAAGGCCTTAGTCAAGCACTTTTTCATAACAAGGGCTTTAAACAATACACTCAGTGCCCCAACAATGTTTTATCACAAAAAATGGAAGAAAAAACATATTGTAAACAGTTTACTCAGTTCATATCTGTTCTGTGGTTCTGCTAACAGCTTTTGAAAAAAGTTCTCTCTAGAATAACAACTCTCACAGTAGTCTCAGCAGACTGGATGACTACCAACCTCCCACACAGGTCATTGAAAGGAAAAAAAAATACAGAGCTACCTTTGTTTGTTTTTTTAAAGCAACTGGAAACTAACAAAAAAACTATGCACTTCACTTTTAATAGAGTAGGACTTCCAGGCCCTGTACAGTATATACTCCACATCCTCTGCACCCACCTCAGAAAGATTCTCCTGTACATGTTTTCCTTTATGTTGTGAGTCTGTGTTTTATTTCTGATACTGTTCCTGTTTAGCCTGTACCTAAAGTAAAATAGTTTTCAGATCTAGTTGCCAGCCCTCTGTGGGAAAGTGAAGATATGCAAGCAAAGACTGGGAGGGTGAAGCTCCAGATACCCCCAGGGTAATGGGATACCTCACTTTGAGAAACTTTTTAAAACATTTAAAAGCTGCTAATCAATGAAAATGGAAGTTTGGATATTGGCCACTTATCTATCATAATAATATAGTTTTGTGCTATCACGTGTTAAGAAATAAATGTAGATGTTCTGTCACATTTTATGTGACAGATGGAATTTGGAGAAAAGAGGAGATTTTGAAATAGTTGTGAAACATTTCAGAGCATTTAATATTCCCCTTCTAGGATACCCAATGTAAATAAGTGAATTTCACCTGACTTTTGCTGGCAGAAATAGAAGTAAAGGGGAGCATGTACATTGTGTCTTTGTTATTGTTTTTTGCAGTTCTATGGATGGTGAGAGAATCCACTTCAACCCTATTGGTGGTGGCAGCACCTTCTGGTTGCCAACAGTGGCAGTGTTGGTTTTCATCCCAATTAACTTTGTTATTCAATTTACAGGAAGCATAGGCCCAAATCAATTGTGTACATGTTTTGTTGTGTATTTTCTATTGCGCCGATGCAATACAGTGCACTCAGCTGAGCTCACTGTTAACCCGCAGTCGGACGTGGGTAGAATAGGTGCTAATCATCAATCCCCTAATGGAATAAGGGGATTAACGCATATTCAATGTGCGTCCAACGCAGAGTGAATCTAATAGTGCACATCACATGCAAATGCATGTGAATGAGGCTATTAGGCATTCACTCCTGATGCAAAAACAAAATGCGTCTCGGATGCACATTTAACTGTCTTCTATTAACATTGTGATATTAAGTAGGATGAAAAATTAAAAAAACAAAATAAGTTTAAAAAAAATAGACAGTCGGGTTCAAGAAACAGAAGCTCGACTGACAAGCTTTCGCTTCCTAAACCCTCGGCATCGGTTTTCCTTACCGGTGGACAGCCATCACGAAAATCGATGCCGAGTTTATCCACGTCAGTTTTCCTTACCAGCGGATGGCCGAGTTATGAAAACCGACGCCAATAGACCCGGCATCGATTTTCGTGACTGCCATCTGTCGGTAAGGAAAACCGACGGAGGGTCCATCGACGTTGGTTTTCGTGATGGCCATTCACCAGTGAGGAACCCGGCGTCGGTTTTCGTGATGGCCATCCATCGGTAAGGAACCCGGCGTCAGTTTTCCTTGCCAGTGGATGGCCGAGTCATGAAAACTGATTGGGTTTTTGTTAGCAAGGAAGCGCTAGGGTCACGCAAGTGACCCTAGCACCTCCTTGCTAAAGTGACCTCCTAATTTAAATATTGCATGGCGCCACCCTTGGGGGCGCCAGGGGCACATTAAGAAAGCGGGCACTGACTGTTCAGTGCCCGCTTTCTATGCAAAATTATTGCATTGGCCCCTATGTGTTTGGGTTCAAGCAAGATTTTTATATTTTTAGACTTTGCTGGCCATAGACTCCACAGGGATAGTGTGCACTCTGGTGGTAAGATGCTATTTTACACCCTCTTACTATTATGTGCATATTATATCTAGAAAAAAATTGTGATTAAGCATTCTTTCTCTTAGTACAAATTTTTTGTCATGGGGAAGGAGAGTGTGGACAGACCCTAGCTGGAGCAGCCCAAAGATTATAAATAAGATTATGTTCCCTTGGGACTAAACACCCCAGGGAAAGGTTACATAAGTTTAACTTAACATTGAACATTCATCATCATTTTATCTTTGAAGCTGTCTAGAATAATTAACTTCTCAGTTATTTAAACTTTGATTCTTAGAGAAAGCTTGGGTGTTGGGGCGAGGGATCTCTTAGCTCATGCTGTAATATACCCTGACATCATTTATGTTTTGTTCTGCATCTTATTCCATTTTCCCTCTTTCAGCTGTTAAATTTCTTGTTCAATCCACTGGTTAATTTTGAAATTTTCTTTACAACCACTAATTTACTTTCAAAATCTACATTTACAGTTTTTGTTTTGTTTATAAGTCATGAATTTCAAAATTGTTAATGGATTTCACAACTGTAAAACACAGTTCTGTCTTACTGATCTAAGTTTTCTGTGAAAGTAAAATCTACAAAAAAATATCAGCAAGGTTTTGTTGAATAAACTATTGATTACTCGTTTTAAAAAGATCTTTCTACCATTTCAAGAGTAAGCTAGCATACACCAAAATGGTTTTGTAACAGACTTAGGGACTGCTGTCCTAAACTACGAGGAAACTTGAAGAACTGAGATGGCAATGCACTAAGACGGTAATTTTATAACTGTGAATGCAGGGCTAAAATAAATGAGTATAACAAACTTGCTTACTTTAACCCAAATTTTCAAAGCACTTTTTACTCAAATATGTTTACTTTCATCAGATGTGTTGAGGCACTCTGCAATTATGGAGGATCAATATTTTACAAAATGTATTTATTCACTGCTGAAAGGCCATCAAAGGGAAGGGACTGGCCATCTTTCAAAAACTGATATGTTCCATCATTTGTAAAAACAAAAACAATTATTGTTGGTTTCAGGGTAGGCCATTATTAGTTTAGGGACCCAATCTTCCACACAAAGCAGCAATAGCAGCAGCAGCAGCAGCAAGTGAAGGAAAGCTGCAGCAAAGGGGAAGTCCACTTACCATTTATCCCACCAAGGCAACAAACCATTAGCTCTCACCCCCATATCAATGGCAAACTACTGTAGAGCAGATCGGGTGATATTCTGCATCACTGTCCCAGGGTAACAGATAGGAAGCATTGAAAGTTTAATATGGACAAACATGGACATGATTGCCCTAGATGACCAGCCACAGCAGATGTTTGATAATGTGGGATGTAAGCAGCTGCTGCAGATCTTAGAACCAAATTACAAAGTAATCTCCAGAACATCATTCAGTAGATGTATGATCCATCCCTGTAACTCGGTTATATTTAGCTGGCCAAGGTGGAGGGGAGTAATATTCATTAACTAGAGATATCTATACCAGCCTGTCATGGGTCAAGCAGGCTGATTAAGGATAAACCCCTAGCAGGAGCAGAGCAGGGCACAGAGCAGGGCACAGAGCAGAGCAGGGCAGGGTCTTCACATAACCGTCCACCTCCCCCTTGAATTGAGCCTACAAGTTCTGGTAGCCAACAGGATTTTGCCAACAGGAGATGAAGTTCAGCTGAGGTCAAGGCTGAGAAGTCCATCTAAGGCAATGTGTTGCAAGACAAGCAGGAACCAGTAAAGGCAAATAGTCAGGAGTGAATCAAGACAGGAAACAGACAAACAAGGACAGACAAATGACAGAAACTGGAACAGGTTGCAAGGCAAGGCAAAGAACACACAGACTGAAACAAGGAACATACATAAGAAAGTCACCAGGAGAACTAGTCAAGGCAAGGGCACACAGGCAAGGAGGGCCACTGGGAGGCCTAAACAGGATAGGAACAAAGCACAGTGCCAGCTAGGCCATTGGGAGATCTAGGTAGGAACAGGAAACAGGCAGACCACTGGGAGGTCCACATAGGTCGACAGACAAGACAAGGTAAACCTAAACAAGAGGGCCACTGGGAGGCCCACAGGAAATAGGAGAGCTACTGGGAGGTCACAGGGAACAGAAGAGCCACTGGGAGGCCCACAGAGAATAGGAGGGTCATTGGGAGGCCTACAGGAAACAGGAGGCCCACAGGGAGACCCATAGGAAACAAAAGGATCACTTGGAGGCCCACAGGGAACAGAAGGGCCACTGGGAATAAAGTCAAAATACAGGTTGGCCAAAGCAAGAAGTCACGGTGTCTTGATGATGAGACCCAGAGCTGAGTGAGGTAGGGTTTTATAGGGCTGTCCTTGCTGCATCATGCAGCCTTTAAGGCAGAGGCTAGCACAGGATTGAGTGTGGCCCATTGAGGGCCCCTTCTTTCGGGGGTTGGGGCAGTCTAGCAGCCAGTATCATTATCACAGAGCCAAAATGCTCCATATGCCTACCTCTACCTCATAAAAGCATGACTACTGGGGAGAGTGCCTGGAGACTTCCCCAACCGACTCCCTAACATCCGGGGGACCAGCAGTCGAGGCCTTTGACATCACTGCAAGCCCGGGGTCACACCGATAAAAGTTGGCGTGTTGGTTCCATTGAGGGGAGAGTGCCTGGAGACTTCCCCAACCGGCTCCCTAACATCCGGGGGACCGGCAGGAGAGGCCACTGACGTCACTGCAAGCCCAGGATCACATCGATAAAAGTCAGCATAGAAACATAGAAATGACGGCAGAAGAAGATCAAAAGGCCCATCCAGTCTGCCCAGTAAGCTTTCACACTTTTTTTTTTAATCTCTCATACTTATCTGTTATTCTTGGCCTTTAGTAACCTTTTGGTTCTATTTCCCTTCCACCCCCACCATTAATGTAACCTTTGGTTCTATTTCCCTTCCACCCCTGCCATTAATGCAGAGAGCAGTGCTGGAACTGCTTCTAAGTGAAGTATCTAGCTTAATTGGTTAGGGGTAGTAACCGCCGCAATAAGCAAGTTACTCTCACGCATATTTGTTTACCCAGCCTCTGCAATTCAGTCTTTGTTGGTTGTTATCTGAATATAAATCCACTTTTCTTTGTTCCCCCTTGTCGTTGAAGCAGAGAGCTACTCTGGATATTTATTGAAAGTGAAGTATCAGGCTTAATTGATTTGGGGTATTAACCGTCGTAACAAGCAAGCTACACCCACGCTTATCTGTTTACCCAGACTGTGTAATTCAGTCCTTGTTGGTTGTTGTCTGAATATAAAATTATGTTTTCTTCATTCCCCCCTGCCGTTGAAGCAGAGAGCTACACTGGATATGGATATGCATTGAAAGTGAAGTATCAGGCTTGTTTGGTTTGAGGTAGTAACCGCCATAACAAGCAAGCTACTCCCCACTTTTTTGTGAATGCAAATCCTTTTTTCCACATTTCCTCTTGCTGTTGAAGCATAGAGCAATGTTGGAGTCGCATTAACCATGTGTATGTTTATTGATTAAGGGTATTATCTCCAGGTAGTAGCTGTCTTTCCCACAAGCCAGTGTGTGCCAAAGGGGCGTGCCCCTCCTGCCGTTTTTTTGGGTGGAAGTCTTCTCATGGTTCTCTGTTTCGCTACCAGGATATGGGTAAGAAGAGAAAAGGTACACTGAGGAGCTTCCCATCTGCCTCTCAGTCTACCCCTCAGTCTATTCAACCAGGTTTGGAAACTTTTAATGTTACTAGTTCAATTATGGGCCTAAGTGAGCTTGGAGCTTCTGGACCATCTGGCTCCACTTCTGGAGAGTGTTTACTCTCTCTTAGCCCTTCTGGTCCAGTCCCACCGCAGCTGCCTAACACATCAACTCTCGGACCTAGAGAGAACTTGGTAAACTTAACAAGTGTATCCAATCATCCTTCAGAAGGGAGGCCCCCAGGAGTTAGGAGTTTCCTTGCCAATAAGATCTAGCAAGATGGCTAAACCTGCTGAAATAGCATTAGACTGTTTATGGTTAGCTATTACTAATTTGGAATCAGCTCTTTCCTCACATATTGATAATGTTCTGGGCACTTATGGTGACCTATCTGGTTCAAAACATTGTTCAAATAATTCTTTCATTAAAATTTATTAAAATTCATTAAAATTAAAATTAAAAATTGTTCAAAAAATTGTTAATATAGAAAGTAAGATTGCAAATGTTGTTGCTGATTGTACTACATTAAGTGATACCATGGTGTCCCTGTTCAGAGACATTCAATCTCTAAGCAGGAAGGTAGAAAGTATGGGTAATTATTCTAAGAGATATAATTTAAGGTTTCTTCATTTCCCTCACTGTTCTTTACTGTCTCCCCTTGAGATGATTAAGAAATTCTACTTGGATTTCTTGAAAATCTCTAAAGAATCCATTCCTGAGATTGTTAAAGCTGTTTATATTTTAGTTAACAAATTACCTGATCAGGATGGGGTTATAGAGAGAGAATTGGATGCAAGGGATAAATTACTTAATCTTACAGGTTTCTTGGAAGAGTCCATCGTAGATGTTAAATATAGAACAACTTTGTTGGTGACATTTGCTTGAGAATGTGACAAACAATGGACTCTTAAATTATTTTTTCACCTTAAAGATACTTTATTTCTTGGCTCAAAGATAAATGTTTTTCCAGATGTGGTTAGAGAGACACAAAATCGAAAGATGTTTCTTATTAAGAAACCCAGAGTACTGGCACTTGGTGCTTCCTTTTTTACTTAGATTTCCATGTAAGTTGTAATCAAGTTTCAAGGTAACAATTATATCTTTTTTGATCCTATTCAATTAGAAACTTTTCTACAAAATAAAGTTACTTCCAATGTTGTTTTAGCAGCCATAAGGAGTAAGAATGGACCATAAATTAGGAATTACTATTTCCTTAAATTCATCTTTTCCTATGTATTTCTCCCCAATAATGTGGATAAAATAGCAATTTCTGTGTTTATTAAGATATGTGAAGACTTCTTATGTTAAAAATTTGCAATGTTACTTGAAATGCAAGGTTTTTCTTGTAAAATTGATAAAAGCCTAATAAATAAAGAATTAAAAAAAAAAGCATGACTACAGAGTGACAATATAAGTAACAAACTAGAAAAACCACTCTGCTACACTCATATATGGACAAAAATAGGTGGTCAATACAAAATATAATAAGTGATAGAAGGTAGTAGTTCATTCCAAGTCACATGAGTAGATTTAAAATGGACGCAAGCAGAATATTTTAGGGGGGTCATTTTGTAAAGCTTATCGCGTGCTATCGCACGCCAAAAATTCCCTTTTCGCTTGCGATAGCTTGCTAGGGGAAGGAGTCGGGGCAGCGAGGGGAGGAGTCAGGGTGGTGAGGTGCAGACTCCGCGATGTCTTCGCTGGCGGCGATAAGGTAAGCCACATTATCATTGCCAGTAGCGGGCCCAATAGCACCACCTTTCACGGTGGCGCTATTGGGTGTGAAAGCCAGCAGCGATAACACCACGGTGGTGCGATAGCTGCCGGCTTTCACAGGCCCGCCCCCCTGTTTTCGCTGGATTCACCATTCTGCGATAGAATGGTGAATCCAGGCCTTAGTTAGGTGTAAGAAGGTGACGCCATGTAGATGAAATTTAGTCCGGCAAGAATGTTTGGAAGTCATTGTTTATTTAATGCTGTTACCTGAGTAAGGATTTTGTATCTGAAATGGGCCCACATAGGATTACAGCATTCGTGGTAAGATAAAGAAGATTATAACATAGTTGGATATGGACAAAGGACATGGAGAAACAACGGAATTCTTAGCATTGGTCTATATAATCACCTTCTTTTTTGAGACATTTTTTAATTGCAAAAAAAATAATTTCAAAATATTTTCCAAAAATTTATGGACTGTCATAACAGCAATTTTTATTAGGTAGTTTGGGTGGATGTTAATGATTATAATAGTTGTCCACAGTAACCTGGATAGTACTTAGTTTGTACCATTTATGAAACTACCACCTTCTACCATTTATTGTATTTTATATTGACAGCCTATTTTTGTGAAAATTTGAGTATAGCAGAGTGGTTTTTCTAGATTGTATTACCTCTCCCTCATGGCACACTGGTGGCATCTGTATGAGGCAGAGTCAAGCAGCAGCTCTAGCAAATGTGCACTAACAGGTATAAGATTAGCTGTTCTGCACATTCTGGTGATGGACCATAGCTATATCTCGGTGCATATCTTGGCAGAGTTAAAGGGGGTGATGGAAGATTGGCGGCTAAGCTGAAAATACTTAATCATTCCTGGATTTTTAAAATACAGATAGTGGCAGGAAGACAAGAGCAATGGGGGCTACCAAGGGATCTGATGCTTTGCACAGTAAGGGACTTCCTGGGTCTGGAGGCTAAGGAAGGTGGCAGCTCTGTCCTGAAGAAACTGATGAGTGATGCAGGAAAATAGTATCAATGCACAGGAGGCAGGCCTCTTTCAAAAGAAAGGAAATTCCAAAATGAGGTGTCATGGGATGAGGGTGAAAGGGGGTCAACACAGGAGTAATCTAAGGAAGTATTTCTTTACAGAAAGAGTGGTGGATCCCTGCAGCAAGTTTCATAAAACTTGTATGAAAGTGCATTCCTTTCTAAAGAATTAAAAAAAAATGCAATGAATGAGGCCATTTTTGTTTTCCTCCAAATGGAATGAGCCAAAAATGGTCTCCTACCAGAGTATTTTTGTATTTGTGGCATTTAAAAAAAAAAGAACTACTTGTGGCCCTGGCTGGTCCTCCCTGGGTCAAAAAACAAATCTGGTCTGCCCTGGAGTGAATCAGCAGGCACTGGGGCTGGTGCCCTTGCCTCTATTTAAAAGTGCCAGAGTCAATGAGTTCCTAATCCAGCCCCCATATACCCTGTTCCCGGAACATGTTGACAAAAAGTCAGGAGCACTGCCCAGTCACTCCTACCCAGGTCCTGGAGCTTTAAAAATATAATCAGTTCCCCCTTTTTCCAAAGTTTTTTATTTGCCAACAGGGGGGAAGTGAAGAACCTATAAGCAGTACTCCTGTTCAGTCTAATATGTTAGAGGATTTAATAGTTAACTACTGCAAGATTCACAGATTGAGATTCAGGGCAAGGCTACATTGCTACAAACTTTGTCCTTGAACCTTACAAAGCTTGGACAATGAAATTGTTCTTCCGTGCAAAAGATAAGTTATTTATTGGCCAGAGTTTGGTTCTGTTTCCTGATGTTACTAGAGCAACACAAATGAGGCGGAAGGCTTTATTGTTGAAAAAGCAGAGAATTGTTGCTCACAGAGCTTCTTTATTACTTCAGTTTTCCTGAACATGTCAGGTTAGGTTAGACAGGTAATGGTACATTTCTTTTCTTTGACCCCCCGATCAATTAGGATTTCTTCAAAATAGAAAAATACCTATTGTTATATCTTCTAAGTAATGAAGCTATCCATGTTTAGTGAGTTATTAATTGATTATACCAGTGTTTTAATATTTCCTTTTCTTGTTTTAGTTTATTTTTATATCTCCTCTCCTAACTGAGGTCTTGTGTGATAATGTGCTTTTTATTTACATGTTTTTACATTTTTCCTTTGCATACAATGTAATGTAATGCCAATGTTCTGACTGTAAATTTATTAAAATAAAGAAATATAAATAAAACAAAGTTTAGATTTTTTTCAAGCCAACATCAGGTACCATTAGGGCATCATTCCTGTGGACACTTTGATTTGTCAAACAGTGATGCAAGGCATGACAAGAACACATCCTTTAACATGAGGTATTGATCTCTACCTAATTGTGGCATTTTGAGAATCATATACCTTTTTCAATGTCCTTGCAAAATGATTTGCATCGGTCACTGTAAGAAAGCCATGCACATGCATCTCATTAAGTACCGGAGCTGCCTTAACACATTTAACCTCATCCCAAGGTGCTGGCCGCACACCAGTGGGACCATGAATGTCTCTTCCCTGAGGATCAGAGTACTTTGTTGGCAGGGGGATAAGACTTTCTCTTCCTGGGCTCAGAGTGACAGGGGTAACTCTTTTCCCAGGGAAAAGGTATATTTGTCTTGAGGCTGTACATGACAAAGAAATACATTTGAAATGTTGGGGTGGGGGAAGAGAGAGAGACAGAGATATCAATTGTAAAATTGACATCATTAAAGAATTTTAGACCTTATAAGTGATGAAAAGGAGTTGATTTGTATACCTTACCTTGCAATCTTAGCAGCACATTGAAATAACTAAGACAGCCAGTGGGAATGCAGAACCATACCTCTAGCTAACGAATTGCTCCCTAATTGACACTTTTTAACATATAGGTAACATTTGCCGTTAATGCGCACTATGTCCTGTTAGAGCAAACTAACTCCAAAATTAAGGAAACATGAAATAAACACCCCTGAGCCATTTTAAAAACTAAATAAATTAGATAATGACCTGCAATGAAAATGACATTAAAAAAGTGCACACCCCTTTTTGCCTGCACTCCTCCCAATTATCCCAGACCCCTCAAACACTTCATAAATGCCTGGAAATAGTTTTTTTGAGTCTTATATCTCCTCCATAGCAGAAGTAGATATATGCTCAAATATATCCATGTAGTTACTTGTGTGCACATATCTTGGCCTTGCCCCAGAACATCCATGCCCCACCAACACCACACTCACATTATGCCCACTAAATCCCCCATTTAAAATATTCATGCATCGGGGCTTATGCATACAAGTGGGTGGCTTATAAAACTGGGTGGACATTCACATATGCTATATGCTAGGGATGTGCATTCATTTACAACAAATGTCACATCTGCAATGAAAAGGTCCCTATTTGTTTCATTCATGGGACCATGAAATGAATGGCGATCCCCCACAAATGAAACATATCACATTACTTTCATTTGTTTGGTTCACAGTGCGTTCTTAGCAGCCTTTTGAAATAGGAGAAGGTCATGTGGGAGTATCCATAGCAACCAGTCCTTTCCTAAGAGTCATAAGTGACCTCACAGCCCTGTCAGAGTTGGTTAGACAGGTTGACAAGGAGACCAAAATGCCAACATATTAGAGTGAAACATTTTTTTAATTCAGCCAATCACTGCTCATCCTTGTGTTTTTCTACCTTCAGCAAGTGTAACACAGTGCACTTTTTTCTTGGGTTCTATCTGAGAGAGCTCAATCTGATGATTGAGCTCTCTCAGAGTATCTCAATTATCTATTGAATTGCTGAAAATTAGAGCTATTGCTATTGCTGAAAAATATTTGTTGTCCTTTTGTGCTGCTGTGCCAGGCAGCCAGGCAATTTTTACTAGGGATGTGCAGAGCAAAATTTTATGTTCATATTTTTTATGTCCGAAAGGGGGTCCCACTTGCGGCCAATATGGACATAAAAAAAATCCAATGAGTTGGGTATATGTACATATGTGCAAAAAAAAATTTAAACCCCCTCACCCTCCTTAATCCCCCCCCCAGACTTACCACAACTCCCTGGTGATCGAGCGAGGAGTGAGGACGTCATTTCTGCAATCCTTGGCGAGAAGCATGTGACGTCGGTGGCACGTCGAGTGACGCGGCGTCACGTGATTCCCGGCTCGTTCGCGCCGGACGGCTCGTTCGGCCTAAAAAGAACTTTTGGCCAGCTTGGGGGGGCCTCCTGACCCCCCCAAGCTGGCCAAAATTTCTTTTTGGGCCGAACGAGCCGTCCGGCGCGAACTTGCCGGGAATCACGTGACGTCGGCGTCACGTGATTCCCGGCTCGTTCGCGCCGGACGGCTCGTTCGGCCCAAAAAGAACTTTTGGCCAGCTTGGGGGGGCCTCCTGACCCCCTCAAGCTGGCCAAAAGTTCTTTTTGGGCCGAACGAGCCGTCCGGCGCGAACTTGCCGGGAATCACGTGACGTCGCGTCTGAGTGACGCGGCGCCACGTGATTCCCGGCTCGTTCACGCCGGACGGCTCGTTCGGCCCAAAAAGAACTTTTGGCCAGCTTGGGGGGGTCAGGAGGCCCCCCCAAGCTGGCCAAAAGTTCTTTTTGGGCCGAACGAGCCGTCCGGCGCGAACGAGCCGGGAATCACGTGACGCCGGCGTCACTCGACGTGCCGCCGATGTCACATGCTTCTCGCCAAGGATTGCAGAAATGGCGTCCTCACTCCTCGCTCCATCACCAGGGAGTTGTGGTAAGTCGGGGGGGGGATTAAGGAGGGTGAGGGGGTTTATATTTTTATTTTGGCTCAACAATCGCGATTTCCCACATATCGAACATATCTATGTTCGATATGTGGGAAATCCGATCGTTTATGTCGAATCAATTTTTTAAGTAAAAAAAAAATATGAGTTGCGTTTTACTAATGCGGTCAATCCAAATGCACACCCCTAATTTTTACTGCACTCAGACTTTTCTCTCTGTCTCACCCACCTAGACAAGCTGCCAGCAGTGGCATTTTGCTGCTGATCTTACCCCCTTGGGGTAGGTTGTAGGCAGGGTTTGGGTGGTGTGGGTGGGAGATAGTGTGAGAGTTGCAGTGGCTGTCTGGAAGTGGGTACTTTTCAACTACAAGCAGCATCACAGTGAGTACTGTAGGAATTGGGCTTGCAGATTCACAGTAGAAGTAGTCAAGCTGAGGCTTCCAGTATTTTATCTGGAATTTCAGTACTGTTTTTGTACACACAGAGCAGTCTCAGTTGTAGTGTACAGCAAGACACTGCACTGTGTATCTGTGTATGTGTGTAGTTTTCCACACTCACATATATTGGTACTGTGGTGTTCTTTTAATCCAAATCCCCAGTAGGCAGTGACATTAAAATCCATGATGTCAGGGAAAGGTACACGTCGAGTGATTGGCACTGGAAGAGGAGGCCCTGGCAGAGGAGGCACTTCAAGAGGCAGTCCCCCATTAAAGTTAAAAAGGGACCTGTTCCAATCCAAAATCTCTGGAGGCGCAGGCAGTTCCAGCCAGAAAAACTTAAATTTAAAGATGATGCACTGCCACCACCTGTTTCTGACCCTGTTTTGGAGGTGAGGGAAGGGGAGGCTGAGCCATTCAAGGCAGTTGGGGTAGTGGAGAAAGCAAAAGAGCGAGACCCAAAAGCAGCAGTGCAACAGCATACTCTAGTTAGCACTGACGATGTAGCACAGTCACTGTTTGTATGGGATTCCTTTCATCAGAAATGGAAGGCATAATAGCTGAAGAAGGTTTAGGAGGATTAGTTAGTTCCGTCTTAGCCTCCACTTCAGTGCTGGAGTAGAGAGAGGAAACTGGTGATGATGAGGAATAGCAGTCAGTGCAGGCAGAGAGTGTGACTGATGCCTCTGGCATTACTTCTCAGGGTGCACCCATTACTTAAACTCCAGTTCCATCATCCACCCTGAAGGCTATAGAGAAGGGATCATGAAAAAAATCTGTGATCTGGAGCCAATTTAAAGTGAGGGAGGACCCATGTTTTGCTCAGTGTAATTACTGTGCCAGGGATTTTAGCACAGGCAAGCAAGTGGGCCATCTAACTAATTCTGGAATGATGCACCATATGCAGAAGCAACACCCAACAGTTCTGACCTCTGGGGATGGTGGCAGTACCAGGCAGGGGACCCCTTTTTCCAGGCAACGTAAAGTAGTTGAAAATGGGCAGAGTCATCCCACGCCCTCAGCCCCTTCCAGCAGTCAGGTGGCAGGCCAGAAGCCACTTGCCATGCATTAGAAGTGACAACCCACCATGGAGGAAATGGGGTGGTGTTCGGTAGCACTATCCCGGGGAAGGAGGCAGGCAGCCTCAAAAGTTGTAACCAGGAACATCAGGGAAATGATTGCCCTTGATGACCAGCCCCTGCAGGTAGTGGAGAATGTGGGTTTCAAGCATTTTCTGCAGGTCTTAGCTCCAAACTACAAAGTCACCTCCAGATCCACATTTAGCAGAACCACATTTAGCAGAAAGGCCATCCCCAGCCTGTACAACCAGTGTTGCAGTCGAATCCAGGCACTGCTAGCTTAGGCAGAGGGGAGTGTGCATTGCACCTGCGATATCTGGACCACCATGAACGCTTCACTCTCTTACTTCTCCCTGACAGCACACTGGTGGGACCTGGCTGAGGCAGGGGCAGGCAGCAGCTCTATTAGTGACCAAGTATCAGGGTGCAAGTGGACTTCATTGGGCTTTACTGCACACCCACCTGACAGATGAGGCCCATACCTCATCCAATAATCTATCATGTATCAGAGACTTGTGGAGGGGTGGCAGTTACACCAGAGAGCCAGGAATCTTCAGGCAGGGTTCTTTGTCACAGACAATGGTGCAAACATGGTAAAGGCAATATCTGACGGGGGCTTTCAGATCACCCGGTATTTTGCACACATTCTGCACCTGGTAGTGACATCAGCTCTGGGGTTGGAGTCCAAGCATCAATACAATGAATACCTGCATACATTAATACAGAAGTGCAGGAACATAGCAGGGTTCTTCCACAGAAGTGTGAAGGCGGGGCAGTTTCTCCAACAAAAGCAGACTGATTTGGAGATGCCTCATAAGCATCTCATTCAAGACATTGGCACCCGGTGGAATTCCACCTATATGATGCTGCAGAGGTTAGTGGAGCAGCAGACACCCTTTCATGACCTTTCTCTGGAAATGGAGATAGGTGTGCCCAATCATGGTCCCCTAGGGCACCATGATTGAGTAGTCATGAGTCAGCTGGTAAAAATCCTGAAGCCCTTCAAGGTTGCCACAGAGGAGCTGAGTTCCAGAAGTGCCACCTTGGGTGATATCATCCCTATAGTTAATATTCTGGAGGAAAATTTGGAGGGCTTTAAACTGGAAGAGGGAATGACAGCAGAGGTGCTGCGTTGTCTGGACTTTTTGCAGAAGCAGGTGCAAGATAGATTAGGACCTTTAACAAAAGATGACAGATACATGCTTGCCACAGTCTGTGATCCCCGTATGAAAGAGAAACTCACCCTACAGTTCGATTGTCTCACATTTGTGAAGAACCTGTTGTTAGAAAAGGTCAGTGAACAGGAGTGCCATAGGAAGAGACAGATTAGGCATGAAGCAGAGGAGTAAACAGCAGGCACTTCAGAGAATAGTGCAAAGCTAAGCAGAAGCAGCACTCTGTCAGTGACAGCTAGTACTTCCTCCTCCTCTTCAGTACGCCAAAGCCATGTTGTCCCTAAAAAATCATCTCTTCTGGCACAGGCTAGAGTGAAAGCAGCTGGCAATAAGGACTCTCAGCCACCCAAGCAAAGGAGACACCAGCACAAATGTCAGTGACAAGGTATCTCACAGATCCCACTGAGGACATGGAGGCAGATCCACTGGCATATTGGGAACACAAGTCTACTGTCTGGCCACACCTAGCCTAAGTAGCTCAGCGATATCTGTCTTGTCCACCAACCAGTGTGCCCAGTGAATGTGTCTTTTCAATGATGAGAGATATCATGAGCCCTCATCGCTGAAGGCTGGCACCAGAGTTAATGAAAAAGCTAATGTTTTTTAAAGTAAACATGCCTTTGCTCAGGTTTGCAGATTTTCCCTGTGAATGGCAAGATGAATAAAAACCTTGAAGCACCTCTGCCTGCCTTATATGCAGCGGATATATCAGCAAATGAATCTGACCTCATTGCTGTGCCTGTCTGTCTCGCACCTTACGTCACACTACAAGGGCCTGACCTCATTGTTGTGCCTGTCTGTCTCACCCCTTACGTCATACTACAAGGGCCTGACCTCATTGCTGTGCCTGTCTGTCATGCGCCTTATGTCACACTACAAGGGCCTGACCTCATTGCTCTGCCTGTCTGTCATGCGCCTTATGTCACACTACAAGGGCCTGACCTCATTGCTGTGCCTGTCTGTCTCGTGCCTTATGTCTATATCAACCAACACCTTTTCTGGGGTCTGATGTGCATCGGTATCAGGTGCCTTAACCCGGCATTCAGTTCATCCCACAGCCCCAATTCTGCTTACCAAAAGTGGCTCACTAGGTACTCGCATTTCAGGCCCGGCTCCATGCCAGTGAGCCGGGTGTCTTACCCATTTAAAGTTTGAGAATAGGTCGAATGATGAAGAGCTGGAACAATTTCATCTTCCTGGTGGTGACCTTCTGTCAATTCCTTTAAGTTTCAGCTTTGGAGCCATACTGCCCCCGGAACCCAAAGACTTTGGTTTCCTGGGAACTGCTCGGCAGGTAATGTGAATAACGCTACCGGATCGCTAGTCGGCATCGTTTATGGTTGGAACTACGACGGTGTCTGATCATTTTCGAACCTCCGACTTTCATTCTTGATTAATGAAAACATTCTTGGCAAATGCTTTCGCTTTGGTTCGTCTTGCGCCAGTCCAAGAATTTAAACTCTAGCAGCACAATAAGAATGCCCCTAGTTGTCCCTCTTAATCATGGCCCCAGTTCCAAAAACCAACAAAATAAAACCGGAATCCTATTCCATTATTACTAGCTGACGTATTCAAGTGACCAGCCTGCTTTGAACACTAATTTTTTCAAAGTAAACACTTTGATACGACATAATACTGATGGACTGTACGTGGCACCTGAGCGTATAGGCAGAGTCAGTCAAAACTTCTGTCTCCATCTGCTGGTGGGGAGGCAAAATCCAGGAGTCTGAACTGACCCATGTTGAACTGCTATTCACAAGGAACCCTTCTCCACTTTGGCCTTCAAAGTTCTCATTTGTATATCTGCTATTTCCCCCAGATTTTCAAAGACCAGGGAGAACTCAATAGACACCAATGGAACTACCACACTTTCCAAGGCTCGGGCCCCAATCTCGGGGTGAACCCATTCCAGGGCACTCTATCCTTCACAAAGAAAAGAGAACTCTCCCCGGGGCTCTTATTTGAATATATGCTACTACCACCCGCCATGCTGCACCTGCGGCAGCTCCACCCAAGCATAGTTCATCATCTTTCAGGTCCTAGTATGTACGTTAGACTCCTTGGTCCATGTTTCAAGATGGGTCGGGTGGACAGTACGCCCCAGTTGACAGTCGCACTGGAAGCAAGGGGTCCTGTCTTCCTCTTCCCCACCCCAACCCCCTCGCAAGGGGGAGGGGGGTCTGGAGGAGGGCAACGGTCATCTCTCTGTGCCTGCCTGTCTTCCATCTATCAACACCAGAGAGACCTGACTATACGTCCATTGTGCCTGCTTGTCTTACCACTATCAATGCCAGAGGGGCATGTCTACCTCCACTGTACCTGCATATCTTGCCCCTATCAACACTAGAGGGACCTGACTATACCTCCACTGTGCCTGCCTGTCTTGCCCGTATCAACACCAGAGGATCCTGTCTAACTACCCTGTGCCTGCCTGTCTTGCCCCTATCAAAACCAGAGAGACATGACTATACATCCACTGTGCCTGCCTATCATTCCCCTATCAACACTAGAGGGACCTGACTATACCTCCACTGTGCCTGCCTGTCTTGCCCCTATCAACACCAGAGGGACCTGACTATACCTCCACTGTGCCTGCCTGTCTTGCCCCTATCAACACCAAAGGGACCTGACTATACCTCCACTGTGCTAGCCTGTCTTGCCCCTATCAACACCAGAGGGACCTGACTATAGCTCCACTATGCCTGCCTGTCTTGCCCCTATCAACACCAGAGGGACCTGACTACCTCCACTGTGCCTGCCTGTCTTGCCCTATCAACCACAACCAATTGGCCCAAAAACACACAGTGTAATCCAGAAACCTTAAAGTACTAGTTCAAAATTTCAAAACGGTTTCACTGGTCAGTTTTTTCTCCCATTACAATTCGCCACAAATTCTGACAAATATTTGCAATTAATGCAAATTGTTTTGTAGGACCAATATGCATGGAGTCTGTCTATCAATCAGACCCACCATGGTAAGGTCACATTACTTTATTTATAGATCTCAAAGATCTTTTGGTATTTTTCTCTATTTTTATAAAATTACTCAATGCTGCCATGGGAACTACAATATAGTATAATAAACATATTTCGATGCTATAGATAAATGCTCCAAATGTAAATTTGCAATCCCTACATCAATAATACTTCTCCAGTTGAAATAACAAAGTCCCGATACTTATCTATTATAGCAAAGTCCCGACGTGATCGCGTTTCAAACCTAAGGGTCCTGCTTCAGGGGAATCATCTACTCTAAATCTTCCACAGTCAATATTCCCTTCATGGCATCATAGCATCAATGGTGGCTTCTAGTGATACTTTTTCAGCGGTCTGAATTCATACTCACAAATTCAAGAACATGGCAGACAAACGGGGCTTTTAACCTTCCTCCAGAAATGACATCAAACTTCCAATATTTCCCGATATGGTCGTCTCTTCTCTGGTATAATGACACATAGAGAGAGTCTCCTTTTCAAATAGTCTTCTATCAGGTCCACATGATCATAATTCCAGAAATAACAATAAAGCCTTAAGACAAGGTGTATCTCATGATCTTCACGGGGAGGCTTGACTATCTCAAAAAAGGAAGAATAGTTTTCAACCAGGTCCTTGCTTGTTAAATAAAAAATAACCAGAAGATCTGCAGACTGATACTCTTCATTCTTATGAGAAGGAGAAGAAATCACAAGAAATATACAACTATGTTCAATGCATTCAACAGTACCTCTGAAAATGTTCAAATTAATGTATACCAGTTCATTTTTTCATTGAGACCCTGTGGATGGGCTGACTGCAATGTAAAAATCCAGAAATGTTCCCGTTTATTTAAACGTGCTTGGATATCTCATCCCCATGTCCCCTGGTACAGTTGTTCTAAAACCAGCCATTTCAGATCCATAAAGCTATGATGAGCTTGTAAGCAGTGTTGAACAAGAAGCACTGTTAATTTAGAAGTTTTAATGCAGCTTCGATGTTCAATTAACCTGGTGCAAATTTTTCTCTTCGTGCGCCCTACCTATATCAGGTCACAGGGGCACTGAGTGTATAACATATACCACACATTCTGCATCACAAGTAGTGGATGATACTAAATTTACTGTGATATCTATTGTTGGAGATTTCCACTGATGTCCTACTATAGTCTGTGCACACATGTCACACCTGCCACAACCTTGATGACCTTCTCCTTTAGGGCTTAATGGTGATGAATCAAATGCAGACCTAACAATAGGATCTCTGATGTTCTGTGCACGTGAATATGCAAATCTAGGTGTGTTCTCAAAAACTTTATGTAGTGCTAGAATATGCCAATGAGCTTTTATAATCTGCACTACTTCATTGGTGTATGCTGAATACTTCATAACACATGTCAAGTTCTAACAAAACAGTTTCTGTTTATACTGGAGTAATAAATCTCTGCTGGCAAACAGAGCATGTTTGAAGGCTTTATTGATAACCAATTTGGGATATCCCTTCTGAAAAAATCTTGTCTTTAAATCGGATGCTTGTTGCCAGAACTCTCCTACACTCGAACAGATCCTGCATAATCTCAAAAATTGAGAAACGGATAAACCATCTTTCAATTTTCTAGGATGATAGCAAGAATAGCGAAGGAAATGATTCCTATCAGTCTCTTTCCTGTAGAGAGTAGTCCCAATCCTATGGCCTTCACGTACCAACCGAATGTCCAGAAAAGCAATGGAATATTGATGATATTGTGCCGTGAACTGTAAATGTGAATTCTGTGCATTAAGCCATTGTAAAAAAAAAAATTAATTCTTCTTCAGAGGCAGTCCAGATGCACAGAACATAGTCAATGTATCATTTCCACAATGTGATATTGCTAAACCACTGGGATGAATATAAGTGAAGTTTTTCAAAATGGGCCACATAGATATATTGGCAATGTCAGGGGCAACCATGGCCCCCATCGCCACACCCTGTATCTGGAGGAAAAACATATCATCAAACTTGAAGAAATGTTTAAACAGCACCAATTTTAAAAGCTGTAAGAGAACATAGAAACATAGAAGTGACTGCAGAAGAAGACCAAACGGCCCATCCAGTCTGCCCAGCAAGCTTCACACCTATTTGTTTTCATACTTATCTGTCACTCTGACCGCTGAGGTCAGGGCCCTTATTGGTAACTTTTTGGTTCCAATTCCCTTCCACCCCCATCATCGATGCAGACAGCAGTGCTGGAGCTGCATCTAAGTGAAGTATCTAGCTAATTGGTTTGGGGTAGTAACCGCCGTAATAAGCAAGCTACTCCCGTTTGTTTACCCTGCCTGTGAAATTCAGTCCTTGTTGGTTGTCTGAATATAAATCCTCTTTACTTCATTCCCCCCTGTTGTTGAAGCAGTGAGCTGTGCTGGATATGTATTCCAAGTGAAGTATCAGGCTTTTTTGGTTTGGTCTAGTAACCACCGTAACAAGCATTCCAAGTGAAGTATCAGGCTTAATTGATTCACCTTGAGAGAAAAATTACTAAAATCATTCAAACACTGATAACCCTAAGAAATAACCAAAAAATTGAGCTAGCCAAAAACGTAAGGAATCTGGGAGTAATAATGGACCCAGAAATCAACCTGAAGCAACACATATCTATAAAAGTAAGAGAAGGCTACGCAACACTTATGGTCCTCAGAAGATTAAAACCATTACTCACACCTGCCCACTTCAGAACAGTATTGCAAACACTTATCTTTTCTAGCACTGACTACTGCAACACACTCTTACTAGGACTCCCAAGCACATCGATAAGACCACTCCAGATACTTCAAAATACTGCAGCCAGAATACTAACGGGAAAAAAGAGGAGGAACCATATAACCGAAACTCTAGCAGACTTACATTAGTTACCCATCGAATACAGGATAAAATACAAAGCCTTATGCACCATACACAAACTAATATATGATAAAGAAGCAGACTGGCTAAACACAGCCTTACGAGTACACGTTCCACAAAGAAACCTCCGCTCAGCAAACAAAGCACTACTAACAATCCCTTCAGTAAAGTCAGCAAAATTAACCCAAGTGAGAGAAAGGGCTTTATCATTGGCTGGGCCCATACTATGGAACACGATGCCACCCGAACTCAGATTTCAGAATAATCTCAAAACTTTTAAGAAAAATCTAAAAACATGGCTCTTTAAAAAAGCCTTCACTAAAGAGTGTGGAGGGTAGAGAATGAAAGTACAAGGTAATGCAGATGAGAATGAATTTAATCAATCCTACTTTTAAGAAGTAATATTTCAAAGCGATAGTAACTCAATAATATACCTGGACTTGACCAACATTACTCAAATAATGATTTTATTTATGAAATTGTAACCAAACTTTATTGGCACCTGTTAGAATGTAAGATATCCTACATTTACTTACCTTAGTCTATGTGCCTATTTGTAAACCGTTGCGATGGTATATAACTTAGCGACGGTATAGAAAAGTTTTTAAATAAATAAATAAATAAAATAGTAACCGCCGTAACAAGCAAGCTACACCCATGCTTATTTGTTTACCCAGACTATGTAATTCATTCCTTGTTAGTTAATGCTGAATATAAATCATCTTTTCTTCATTTTTCCTGCCGTTGAAGCAGAGAGCTATGCTGGATGTACATTGAAAGTGAAGTACCAGGCTTATTTGGTTTGGGGTAGTAACCTCCGTAACAAGTAAGCTACTCCCCTGCTTTTTTGTGGATGCAAATCCTTTTTTCCATATTACCTCTTGCCGTTGAAGCATAGAGCAATGTTGGAGTTGCATTAACTGTGTGTATGTTTATTGAATAAGGATATTAATCTCCAGGTAGTAGCTGTCATTCCTGCAAGCAAGCCACCCCCTTGCCTCTTCTATTCATTCACATCCTCTAGACTTTATGGATCCACAGTACTTATCCCACGCCCCTTTGAAATCCTTCACAGTTTTGGTCTTCACCACGTCCTCTGGAAGGGCATTCCAGGCATCCACCACCCTCTCCTTGAAGAAATACTTCCTGACATTGGTTCTGAGTCTTCCTCCCTGGAGTTTTAAATTGTGACCCCTGGTTCTGCTGATTTTTTTGCAATGGAAAAGGTTTGTCGTTGTCTTTGGATTATTAAAACCTTTCAAGTATCCGAAAGTTTGAATCATATCACCCCTGCTCCTCCTTTCCTCCAGAGTGTACATATTTAGATTCTTCAATCTCTTATCATAAGTCATTCGATGAAGACCCTCCACCTTTTTGGTCGCCCTTCACTGGACCGCCTCCATCCTGTCTCTATCCCTTCGGAGATATGGTCTCCAGAACTGAACACAGTACTCCAGGTGAGGCCTCACCAAGGACCTGTACAAGAGGATTATCACTTCCCTTTTCTTACTCGATATTCCTCTCTCTATGCAGCCCAGCATTCTTTAGGCTTTAGCTATCGCCTTGTCACATTGTTTTGCCGACTTCAGATCATTAGAGACTATCACCCCAAGATCTCTCTCCTGCTCCATACATATCAGCCCTTCTCCCTCCATTGAATACACTTCTTTCGGATTTCCACACCCCATGTGCATGACTCTGCACTTCTTGGCATTGAATCTCAGCTGCCATATCTTTGACCATTCTTCCAGCTTCCTTAAATCCCGTCTCATTCTCTCCATTCCTTTCGGCATGTCCACTCTGTTGCAGATCTTAGTGTCATCTGCAAAAAGACAAACCTTACCTTCTATCCCATCCGCAATGTCGCTCACAAAGATATTGAACAGGACCGGTCCCAACACCGATCCTGCGGCACTCCGCTTAACACTACTCTCTCTTCAGAGTAAGTTCCATTTACCATCACACATTGTTTTATTTATTTATTTATTTATTTATTTATTTAGAATTCTTATATACCGACATTCTTGTACAATTGACAAATCATATCGGTTTACAATCTAACAGAACAATCACGGTTAAGGCATTACATTAAAACAAAGCTTCTAATAGAGTAAATAGAACAACATAACAGTGGCAGCTAAGGCGTTACATTAAAACATAGGGTCTAGTATAAATATGAGAATAAATATGAGAATAAAAATGAGCACAAGTGAACAAGTATAAATATGAGAACAAGTGTAAATGTGAGAACAAGTGAACAAATCAAATGGAGCGTAAAGGGGCCCTGAAGGACAGTTATATTCTGTTATGTCCTTTGACCTGTGTCAAAATGGTCTTGGGAATCCAGGAAGGCTTGTCTGAAAAGCCATGTTTTGAGGTGTTTCTTAAATGTTTGATGACAAGGTTCTTGACGAAGCTCCGGTGACAGAGAGCTCCAAAGGGTGGGTCCAGCTGTTGAGATTGCATGCTTTCTTAGTGAGGTTTTGACCGGTGGGGCATATAAATAACCTTTATATGCATTTCTGATTGGTCTGTCTGATGTATGCAGACGGAGTTGAGAGCTTAGATTGAGATGGGCGATGCCGTGAATGTCCTTGTGGATCATCATCAACGCTTTGAAGGTAATCCTAGATTTTATGGGAAGCCAGTGAAGGAAATGAAGGATGGGTGTGATATGGGCTCTTTTATTAGAGTTTGTGAGTAACCTTGCCGTGGCATTCTGGACCATCTGAAGGGGTTTGGTAGTTGTCGCTGGGAGACCTAGCAGTAGAGAATTGCAGTAGTCTCATGTCCTAACTTTGCAGTAGTCTCATATCCTAACTTTGTGAGGATAATTGACTGAACTACTAAATGGAAGTCATTGAAATTTCTGTCCATCAACCAGTTTGCAATCCAGGCCACCACCTCGACACTCACTCCTAAGTTAAACAGTTAACATGTGGCCAAGGCTGTTCACTGGACACTATCTGCTATTGATTTTGAACATAAGAACATAAGAAAATGCCATATGGGTCAGACCAAGGGTCCATCAAGCCCAGCATCCTGTTTCCAACAGTGGCCAATCCAGGCCATAAGAACCTGGCAAGTACCCAAAACTTAAGTCTATTCCATGTAACCATTGCTAATGGCAGTGGCTATTCTCAAAGTGAACTTAATAGCAGGTAATGGACTTCTCCTCTAAGAACTTATCCAATCCTTTTTTAAACACAGCTATACTAACTGCACTAACCACATTCTCTGGCAACAAATTCCAGAGTTTAATTGTGCGTTGAGTAAAAAAGAACTTTCTCCAATTAGTTTTAAATGTGCCCCATGCTAACTTCATGGAGTGCCCCCTAGTCTTTCTACTATCCGAAAGAGTAAATAACCGATTCACATCTACCCGTTCTAGACCTCTCATGATTTTAAACACCTCTATCATATCCCCCCTCAGTCATTTCTTCTCCAAGCTGAAAAGTCCTAGACCTCTCATGATTTTAAACACCTCTATCATATCCCCCCTCAGTCGTATCTTCTCCAAGCTGAAAAGTCCGAACCTCTTTAGTCTTTCCTCATAGGGGAGTTGTTCCATTCCCCTTATCATTTTGGTAGCTCTTCTCTGTACCTTCTCCATCGCAATTATATCTTTTTTGAGATGCGGCGACCAGAATTGTACACAGTATTCAAGGTGCGGTCTCACCATGGAGCGATACAGAGGCATTATGACATTTTCCGTTTTATTCACCATTCCTTTTCTAATAATTCCCAACATTCCGTTTGCTTTTTTGACTGCCGCAGCACAATGTACCGATGATTTCAATGTGTTATCCACTATGACACCTAGATCTCTTTCTTGGGTTGTAGCACCTAATATGGAACCCAAGATTGTGTAATTATAGCATGGGTTATTTTTCCCTATATGCATCACCTTGCACTTGTCCACATTAAATTTCATCTGAAATTTGGATGCCCAATTTTCCAGTCTCACAAGGTCTTCCTGCAATTTATCACAATCTGCTTGTGATTTAACTACTCTGAACAATTTTGTGTCATCTGCAAATTTGATTATCTCACTTGTATTTCTTTCCAGATCATTTATAAATATATTGAACAGTAAGGATCCCAATACAGATCCCTGAGGCACTCCACTGTCCACTCCCTTCCACTGAGAAAATTGCCCATTTAATCCTACTCTGTTTCCTGTCTTTTAGCCAGTTTGCAATCCACGAAAGGACATCGCCACCTATCCCATGACTTTTTACTTTCCTAGAAGCCTCTCATGAGGAACTTGTCAAACGCCTTCTGAAAATCCATGTATACTATATCTACCGGTTCACCTTTATCCACATGTTTATTAACTCCTTCAAAAAAGTGAAGCAGATTTGTGAGGCAAGACTTGCCCTAGGTAAAGCCATGCTGACTTTGTTCCATTAAACCATGTCTTTCTATATGTTCTGTGATTTTGATGTTTAGAACACTTTCCACTATTTTTCCTGGTACTGAAGTCAGGCTAACCGATCCGTAGTTTCCCGGATCGCCCCTGGAGCCCTTTCTAAATATTGGGGTTAGATTTGCTATCCTCCAGTCTTCAGGTACAATGGATGATGTTAATGATAAGTTACTAATTTTTACTAATAGGTCTGAAATTTCATTTTTTAGTTCCTTCAGAACTCTGGGGTTTATACCATCCGGTCCAGGTGATTTACTACTCATCAGTTTGTCAATCAGGCCTACCACATCTTCTAGGTTCACCGTGATTTGATTCAGTCCATCTGAATCATTACCCATGAAAACCTTCTCTATTACGGGTACCTCCCCAACATCCTCTTCAGTAAGCACCGAAGCAAAGAAATCATTTAATCTTTCCGCGATGGCCTTATCTTCTCTAAGTGCCCCTTTAACCCCTCGATCATCTAACGGTCCAACTGACTCCCTCACAGGCTTTCTGCTTCGGATATATTTAAAAAAGTTTTTACTGTGAGTTTTTGCCTCTACAGCCAACTTCTTTTCAAATTCTCTCTTAGCCTGTCTTATCAATGTCTTACATTTAACTTGCCAACGTTTATGCTTTATCCTATTTTCTTCTGTTGGATCCTTCTTCCAATTTTTGAATGAAGATCTTTTGGCTAAAATAGCTTCTTTTACCTCCCCTTTTAACCATGCCGGTAATCATTTTGCCTTCTTTCCATCTTCTTAATGTGTGGAATACATCTGGGAAGATTTTGAAAAGACCTTCCTGCAGATTTGGCTACTAATGTAAGCTTTTCCTTATCTCTCTCCAAGAGTTTGTGCTTCTGGCTGCCTCCTTCAAGTTCAAATCAGAATGAGGACTTGAATACCTCTGCAATATACTAAGTCTGCTGCCAAAAGCAGTTTAGCTAGAAAGCAGTTCCACCCCCACAAACACTGGCTGAGGAGGAAGTGTCTGATCTGAATTAATGGCTGGCCCTTGAAAGCAGACTAAAAAGCTCTCACAAGTTACAATTTCAATTTAGCTTCTTTGTAACAGACAGTGCACAAGTTTTGGCAAATATAATGCCCTAGTTCTAAACATGGGTAAATAACCAAACAATTTTGTACTTAACAACTAGTGCAGTGGTCCCCAAACCTGTCTTGGAGGGCCACCAGCCAGTCGGGTTTTTGGGATATCCTCAATGAATATGCATGAGAGAAAATTTGCATGCACTGCCTCCATAACATGCAAATTTTCTCTCATGCATATTCATTGTGGATATCCCAAAAACCCGACTGGCTGGTGGCCCTCCAGGACAGGTTTGGGGACCACTGAACTAGTGGGAACTTTATGCGGGCGGGGCGAGATTGAAAAATCTCCTGCAAAAGCTCAAAAGCTTCCTCTTGTGGGATATTGGTATATAGCGATGAGATGTCCAGCGTCAAACCAACAATGTTCTGGTAAATCAGGTAACTCTTGTAAGAGGCATAGCACATGAGAGGTATCCTGGAGGAACTAAGAAGCCTCATTAACATATGGTTTCAAGAAAAAATCCAGGAAATTGGACAAAGGTTCTAAAATGGAATAATGATAATACATCCTTTAATACCAACTGCATGAAAGTTGCAATAGCCGGGTCCACAGGTCCCGGTGGAATCGAAGTAGATCTTGGGATAACTATAAACTCACCAAAAGAATATGTTTGGGAATCTTCAAAATATAACTTTCATTGTAGCCGTCTAAAAAAACGATAAAGCTCAATTCGTGTTTGAAAAGGATTGTACTTGCTAAAGGTCACAAAAGACAGCCCTTTGTCTAATGGCACATGTTTCCTCTGATAAATTAATTTTATATAAATTCAGTAGAGATGTAGATTCCCCAAACTGATAGGGATGTGAATCGTGTGCCCAATCGTTTTAACGATCGGGTTCGGCTGGGGGGGGGGGGGGGGAAATCTGATCGTTAGAAATGTGAATTGGGATTGGTTCCGATTCCAATTCACATCACTAATTTTTTTTAGTGAGGCCCGCGCCGATAAAAAAAAACCCACCCTGACCCTTTAAAAATTACCCCCTTAGCCTCCCCCACTCTCCCGAACCCCCCCAAAACTTTTTACACATACCTGGTGGTCCAGGGGGGCCGCGGGGAGCGGTCACCCATTCCCAGGCCATCAGCTGCGCTAAAAAAAAATGGCACCGATGGCCCTTTGCCCTTACCATGTGACAGGGTATCTGTGCCATTGGCCAGTCCCTGTCACATGGTAGGAGCACTGGATGGCCGGCACCATCTTTAAATAATTCCCGTGCCCGATTTAATGATTTTTGATGATAAATCAGGAGAAATTGAATTGTATCACGCACTCTAATGATTTTTGATGATTTAAAAATTATCTGACGATTTTTTTAAATCGTCAAAAAACGATTCACATCCCTACAAACTGATGCTTCTGTGATGAATTTAGTATGGTTGCTGGTTCCATTGCTGAGATCTCATTAATGGGCCCACCCATTCCGTAGATCTTGTACTTATCCGTCCTCTGTATGGACGGGAGCGATACGGTTCTCGAGCCTGACCTAAAAAAGGCTGTGGCAGTTTTGCTTTCTCCTCATCACTGCCACTATTGGACTCATCCGATGAATCCTGAAAAGTGACAGGAGGCCGCTTCGTAGATTCTGTTCTTAAATTTACCGAGTCTGAATTCAGACGGCCGAAAATGTATCGCTAGAAGCCACCATTGATGCCATGATGCCATGAAGGGAAGATTGACTGGGGAAGATGTGGAAGATTTGGAGTAGATGATTCCCCTGAAGCAGGACCGTTAGGTTCGAAATGCGATTGTGTCGGGACTTTATTATAATAGCTAAGTACCGGGACTTTGTTATTTCAACTGGAGAAGTATCATTGATGTAGGGATTATAAATTTACATTTGGAGCATTTATCTACAGCATCGGAAAATGTTTATTAGACTATTTATATTGTAGTTCCCGTGGCAGCATTGAGTAATTTTATAAAAATAGAGAAAATTACCAAAAAATCTTTGAGATCTATAAATAAAGTAATGTGACCTTACCATGGTGGGTCTGATTGATAGACAGACTCCTTGCATATTGGTCCTACAAAACAATTTGCATTAATTGCAATAATTTGTCAGAATTTGTGGCAAATTGTAATGGGAGAAAAAATTGACCAGTGAAACTGGACAATTTTGTACTTTCCCCTATCAAAACCAGAGGGACCTGACTATAAATCCACTGTGCCTGCCTGTCTTGCTCCTATCAACACCAGAAGGACCTGACTATACCTCCACTATGCCTGCCTGTTTTGCCCCTATCAACACCAAAGGGACCTGACTGTACCTCCACTGTGCCTGCCTGTCTTGTCCCTATCAACACCAGAGGGACCTGACTGTACCTCCACTATGCCTGCCTGTTTTGCCCCTATCAACACCAAAGGGACCTGACTGTACCTCCACTATGCCTGCCTGTTTTGCCCCTATCAACACCAAAGGGACCTGACTATACCTCCACTGTACCTGCCTGTCTTGCCCCTATCAACTTTCTCCCACTCTGCTTTGCTACCATACACCAGACGTCAGACGACTCTACTCCTTGTGGTGTTCTTGCCACTATCATGGCTTCTCAGTGTGTTGGTGCTAGTCGTTCTGCTGTTTTGTCCCTTTATCAGTGCCTTGGGGTTTTTTCTGACACCGTTTCTGCTTGTTATGTTTCCCCTTCATTGTGCTGTAGGATGTTGATGCCACTTGTCGTGCCACTTTGCCTCTCATGCTGCCTTCAAGGGGTTCATGAAACTATTATCGGTGCCCTCTTTTGAAGCTGTGGGGTGTTTTTGACACTCTCGCTGCTGCTTTCCACCTCTGTTAAAGCACTCTTGCCACTCCTTCCCCCTTTATGGTGCCTTAGGTTATTCATGCCACTTTGGCGCCACTTTGCCACAGTCTAAGTACCTTGGAGCTCTTTTGCCCGTCTGATGATTGCTTCCCAGAAGTTTTGTCCAAATTGATCAGAAAACCCCAATTCTGCAGCCAAAAATAGGCTGCAATACTTCCCCCATTGACTTTAATGGCAAACGAAAAAGGAATCAAACTAATAAATGAATATTCTTTTTTGTTTGATACTAATGAAACAAATTGGGGTCCCAACGAAATGAATAAACAAACCAAAACAATTTTTTTTCTTCTGCACATCTGCTGATTTGGTGCGTGCCCGGCTTTTAAAATTCTACCTTTTAAATGGACTTGAAATGTGTTCTTGAAGATCCATGTGAGTACTTGGTATGTGTTAGGATATTTTATGGACTGAAATAAGTGCTTTAAAAATCTGCCAGCAGACTATTTTCCTCTTTAGGTATCTCACATATAGACCTTATTCAAAGGAACAGTAACTTTCAAACCAGTGCATGGGCATACATTTGCATGTCAGCCCATGCTCAAGGACTTGTCAATTTTATAACTTGCATGCATATCTGCGTGCATGTTATAAAATAGCCTGACTTTGTAAACATGTGGACCAAATTTTAAGTGGGCGTACACATGGGCATGCAAATCTCACTTCTACCATGAAAATCAGGGGATTTTAAAAGGGACTTGCACCCCCCGCCATTCCCAGGTTACCAATTTGTCCACCAATTTACCCAGTTTACAGATAGGTCCTATAGCCCCCCCTGATTTGTAGAGATGTGAATCGTGTCCTCGATCGTCTTAACAATCGATTTCGGCTGGGAGGGGGAGGGAATCGTATCGTCGCCGTTTGGGTGTTTAGAGTATCGTGAAAATCGTTAAAATCGTGAACCGGCACACTAAAACCCCCTAAAACCCACCCCCGACCCTTTAAATTAAATCCCCCACCCTCCCGAACCCCCCCCAAATGCCTTAAATTACCTGGGGGTCCAGCGGCACACTAAAACACCCTAAAACCCACCCCCGGCACACTAAAACCCCCTAAAACCCACCCCGACCCTTTAAATTAAATCCCCCACCCTCCCGAAACCCCCCCAAATGCCTTAAATTACCTGGGGGTCCGTAGCGGCGGTCCGTAGCTTAAATTACCTCCGTAGCCTTAAATTACCTGGGGATCTGTAGCGGCGGTCCGTAGCTAAATCGGGGGAAGGGGGAGAGCAGGAAAACCGGCACACTAAATCCTGTAGTCTTCAGCCGGCGCCATTTTGCAAAATGGCCGCCGCAAAATGGCGGCGGCCATAGACCAACACGATTCGACGCAGGAGGTCGTTCCAGACCCCCGCTGGACTTTTGGCAAGTCTTGTGGGGGTCAGGAGGCCCCCCCAAGCTGGCCAAAGGTTCCTGGGGGTCCAGCGGGGGTCCGGGAGCGATCTCCTGCCGCGAATCATTTTCCGTACGGAAAATGGCGCCGGCAGGAGATCGACTGCAGGAGGTCGTTCAGCGGGGGTCCGGAACCCTCGCTGAATGACCTCCTGCAGTCGATCTCCTGCCAACGCCATTTTCTGTACGGAAAACGATTTGCGGCAGGAGATCGCTCCCGGACCCCCGCTGGACCCCCAGGAACTTTTGGCCAGCTTGGTGGGGCCTCCTGACCCCCACAAGACTTGCCAAAAGTCCAGCGGGGGTCCGGAACGACCTCCTGTGTCGAATCGTGTTGGTCTATGGCCGCCGCCATTTTGCGGCGGCCATTTTGCATAATGGTGCCGGCTGGACTACACGATTTAGTGTGCCGGTTTTCCTGCTCTCCCCCTTCCCCCGATTTAACTACGGACCGCCGCTACGGACCCCCAGGTAATTTAAGGCTACGGAGGTAATTTAAGGCTACGGAGATAATTTAAGCTACGGACCGCCGCTACGGACCCCCAGGTAATTTAAGGCATTGGGGGGGGGGGGTTTCGGGAGGGTGGGGGATTTAATTTAAAGGGTTGGGGTGGTTTTTAGGGGGGTTTTAGTGTGCCGTGTTTTAGTGTGCCGCTGGACCCCCAGGTAATTTAAGGCATTTGGGGGGGGGGTTCGGGAGGGTGGGGGATTTAATTTAAAGGGTCGGGGGTGGGTTTTAGGGGGTTTTAGTGTGCCGGTTTTCCTGCCCTCCCCCTTCCCCCAATTTACGATTTTTGACGATAAATCGGGGGAATTGGTATTGTATCGTGGCCCTAACGATTTTTGATGATTTAAAAATATTGGACGATATTTTAAATCGTCAAAAAACGATTCACATCCCTACTGATTTGATAGCCTTCACACATCCCAGTTATCCCAAACCTTTTAACCCCCTCAATAATTGCTTGATCCTTTTATTTTTTAACTTACACATCATCCATAGCAGAAGTAAAGTTATGCGGCAGGAGACTTCAGCATGCCCTAGGGCATATAAGTATTTCTGTGCATATCTCTTGTCCAGGCCCCGAAAAGCCCACACTCTGCCCAGACCATGCCCACACCGTGCTCCTTTTTGTAAACATTGGAGATGCGTGTACCATGGCATTTACATGCATATATGGGCACTTTTAAAATATGATCGGCGTGCGTAAACCCGACTTCTTCACACATCCCCTTATTGATGCACATGCTGGGCTTTTAAAATTCACCTTTAAATATTTTTCCATGCACACTTATATGATACGTTTTAAACAACTGCGTATGGTGGCATATACGCATGTATGTCGCCATGCATAGATTTACTCTAGTATTTTATAATGCATGTGTGTGATATATGCACATTTTATAAAATACATGTATCTCTATCCTACAACACGTGCGTATGTAGGCATATGTGCGAAGGCATGCAATGCACCGAAATCACATGTATCAATGCATTGAATGTGTGTACTTTACCAATTTAAAAAATATGCGTGTTTAAAATAGGACTTACCTGCATAAGTTCTGATTCACGTGCATAAGTTTGTGTATTTTATAACATGCACTTGTATGTGAAATTATCAATTTTACCAATTAGACCACAGGTTCACCCAGTCCTTCTGAAGCTCATTGAGACCCTCCTGGTTTTTCAACTAAACTCCTCTCAGTTCACCCACACCTGTCACCCAATCAGAATTTCACAATAACATGTTTAATATCACTTACACTAGATAATTAGCAGGTGTAAAAATATGCAAGTAAGTTGGAAAATCTATGTGCATAAGTGTCTTTTAGAATAACAACTTACACTCGTAACTGTTGGCTCCACCTGAGATTTCTCTTGCATTGTCCTTTTTGTATACGTGTGTATATATGCACATGAAAGTAAATATACAGTCATATTTTGGACTCATGAAATATGGAATACACAAGTAAAGGATACTTACGTGCATATATGCTAATTTTTACAAGTTACATTTTGAAAATTCACCTTTAAATGGGGAAGTGTCCTTTCTGAAGAAGGCCTGATGTTTTACCACAATGGCTGTTTATATATACTAGTAACTGTTTTATGGATGCTTCCTTGACTGTGTAATTAGGTAAAAGCCTTCTTTCAGTCTTCTTTCAGCCTTTCTTCCCTGATTATTTTTACGCTTTCATTTTGGTTCACAGAAACATTTCTTCAAAGCAAGCACAATTAATCAGGTTTACATGTTTTACCCTAATGTTGCATATTGAGTATATTGATGTTTCATGGAAGAGTGCTGCTGTATTACATGACAGGGCAACCTGTTTAACTTTGATCCAGCACAGATGTACTTAGAGTTGACCCTTAGTAGATGACCCTAAAAAGAACCTTGTTTAATTGAGCAATGTAGTTTAGTGTCATGGTAAATGTCTACTGCAGCGACACATCAATAATTCAGATACAGACTCTTGCTTGTACATTGCAAGCCTTATTATCTGATTCCAATTTCATAAGCATAAATACTTTCAATAATGGGATGTTTACTTTGTTTTATTTTATTGTATTTGCAATTATTATTTTACTGAACATATTTCCACAGTTCCATACATGGGGGAACACTGTTTTGAAATCATAAAAATATGAAACAAGTGTGATTATCATAGCATATTGCATGCTGTATTCCAGGCATGCATCTTGCTGAGATATTCTTACTCATTATTTGTCAAGGGATGTGAGCCTTTTAGCTGTGGTGGGATTGGCGCTGCCTGGCATGCAAAACAGCTTGGACCCCATTGACAGTAAGCAGACAAGCTCGAAATGGGACAGGTACTAGGCTTTACCTTTACCAGCAACTTCTCCTGCAAGTTGAGTCCTTGGGTTCTGAAGCTGGCAGGACATAAGCAAGCATCCTGTGCAGAGCAGTCAAGCAGAGTCAACAACCAGGCCAAGATCAGGGCAGGCAGAAATCAGGTAGTGTTGGCAGGGGTTGGCTTCTAGGTTGATATGTTACTCTCACAAAAGTAACATCAACTGCTGTCCTTATCTCCTCCTCTCTTTCTCTCTCTAAATGGTCTTATCATGTTGGCCCAGGAGGATTGATACATCTTCTAACAGGGGATATCCTCATTGCCTACCAGCATGGGATATCTCATTCTTCTCTGCCTTCTCCCCTATAGAGGATAGAGGATATCCACTCAAAACCTCATTCATGATCCTACTGGTATATCCACAGACTGTAGCAGAAGTCTATAATAACAGCACCCACTTGCAGACCAGGGCACTTATTGAAAGAACTTTTGGCTATACTCAAAACATGATTCTATTTCCTGGATGATCAGGAGGATATATCTGTACAAGCCAAGAAAGGTCTGTGACATCTTACTAGCCTGCTGCATGCTTCATAAACTGGTCAAAAGCAGAGGCCTGCCTGCTCCAGAAAGACAAGATGATCATCTTATAGTGCCAAATGATGAAGAGAAGGAAAAGGTATACAACTTGAGGAGGAATTGCAGAAGATACATTGCCAGACTCACCAGAAAGGAATACTAAAAATACTAAAGGAATACTAAAAAAAAAAAAAAATTAAAGGTGAAAGTGCATTTATATACACTAGATAGGTGATATTTGTGCATAGCAAAACAATTTCTGGGTGGCTCTGGTACCATGGACAGGCCAAGACTGGTGCATCTGTACAGAGGTATGCAGTCACGATGGATAGTGCCTTTGAGAGCACCGATACAAAAGGCAGTGGTAATGGGTGATACTTGCAAGAGAACAAAAGGGATGAGAGCAGCTCCTGAGAGATGACATTTGGGGGGATCAGAGGATGAAGGTCTGGCTGGACTAGTGTGCCTCTCCTCTTCAGATGGTTTACAAGCAGTTGGATGCCTACACCTATGTCATCTGAGGGGTGTGCAAATGCAAAGGAAGGAAGCATCCACTATATGTGATGATCCAATGGGAGGGAGTTTGCATTGCTTTTATTGTTGTTACTGAAAATATGGCCTTGTGTTCAGGCTGGGGAGGGGAGGGTACAGCATATTTTATTTTATATCAGTTTTCTAGGAAACTGACTGCAGTATTGTAGCTATTACCATTGATAATGGGTGATATCAATTTTGCTACTTGGAATGTCAATGATATGCACTCTCCGATTAAGAGACCATAGATATTAAAGCGAGAAAAGATCAGTATAGCTTGTTTACAACAAACACATTTATCAGATGAGGAACATTTGAAATAAAAAAAGGATTGAGTAGGTGTCTACAGCTTTGCCTCATATTTGCACAGGCAGAGGGGGGTAGTAACCCTTATTCATAAGACCTCCCATTTGTGCGGGAAAGACACTAAGGGGCGGATTTTCAGAGCCCTGCTCGCCTAAATCCACCCAAATCCGGGCGGATTTAGGCGAGCAGGGCCCTGCGCACCGGTAAGCCTATTTTACATAGGCCTACCGGCGCGCGCAGAGCCCCGGGACTCGCGTAAGTCCCGGGGTTTTTGGAGGGGGCGTGTCGGGGGCATGTCGGGGGGCGGGCCCGAACCGCGTGGCGTTTTCGGGGCGTGTCGGGAGCGTTCCGGGGGCGTGGCTATGGCCTGGGGCGGCCCGGGGGCATGACCGCGCCCTCCGGACCCACCCCCAGATCACGTCCCGGCGCGCTAGCGGCCCGCTGGCGCGCGGGGATTTACTTCTCCCTCCGGGAGGCGTAAATCCCCAAAAAAAGGTAAGGGGGGGTTTAGACAGGGCCGGGCGGGTGGGTTAGGTAGGGGAAGGGAGGGGAAGGTGAGGGGAGGGCAAAAGAAAGTTCCCTCCGAAGCCGCTCCGATTTCGGAGCTGCCTCGGAGGGAACGGGGGTAGGCTGCGCGGCTCGGCGCGCGCCGGCTATACGAAATTGATAGCCTTGCGCGCGCCGATCCCGGATTTCAGCGGATACGCGCGGCTACGCGTGTATCTACTGAAATCCAGCGTACTTTTGTTGGCGCCTGGAGCGCCAACAAAAGTACGCCTATTCGCGGTTTTTGAAAATCTACCCCTATAGGTCTTTATATGGGGCATGACAATGTTTATGCATCAAATGTGTATTCTCATGATTTTTTTACAACATTGGTCACTACCCTTCTTAATTATCCAGAATAATTTGCTGATTCTCAATGGAGGCTTCAATATTGTAGCAAAAAATGGAGAAGATCGAAAACCAGCGTGGCCAGTTGTTTCCCAAGATCAATTCAGAGGGGTTAACTTGCTGCAGAAGGAGCTAGGGACTTGAGATATTTGGATAATACTTTTTCTCCAAACCTCATCAAGCATATTCCAGATTGGATTATATTCTTATTTCAGAATATTTGTTCTCTAGTACTCTTAGAGCAACTATTAGAGATATTGTCATCTCTGACCATGCCTCAGTTTCTTGGTTTAAGACTGGGAAAGGCTGAGAAATTATGTTCTATGTGGCGTATGAGTTCTAGATCCATTAAAGATCAGAAATTCCATGAACATCTGCAAAAGAAATGGAAGGATTATAAACAGTTTAACAATATAGATAATATTTCTCCCACTCTTTTTTGGGAGGCAGGGAAAGCGGTATTGAGGGATGATAGAACAGCTTATGTAGCTAGGAAGAAGAAAATGAGGAACGTAGAGATTTTGCATATATCCACTATGCTAAAAGAGCTATAATGGGGACAAATCTCCTCTATGTCTAAAGAGAGTAAGCAGATCCTGGACAAGACTAAAAAGAGTTGCTAAATCATTTGTTACATCTGGAGGAGGTCACATGGGGTGATGTGCTGACGTGGACGGGTTCCCTGTCAGCTCCGGGCACTGCACTCCCAAAATCCACCGGCATCACCCGATAAAGCAGACTTACCTGGCTGCAAACATAAGGGCTGCAGGCTGCAAACATAAGGGCTACATGCTGTTTATGTCGATAATCCATTATATACAGATGATGTCCAGAACTGGAAAAAAGGAAAAAGAAAAAGGGAGAGTCGCCGATTCCAAAATGGCGGCGGCTACGAGCGAAGCTGTAATAGCTTCCGTGACTCCCCTCACAGTAGTGATCCTCAAAGAAACACTAGCAGAGGCACTAGACGAAAAGCTGGCCTCCATTTCATCCCAGGTTACCGAGGTAAAAGCAGCGATTGCCGAATTCCCTCCCCGTATAGAACAACTAGAGGGGAGAGTGTCAGTGGCAGAGGATGACATCACGGCTGCAGCAGTGCAGCTGTCTGCACAAGATAAGGCCTTGAAAGATTGCCAGGAAAAAATAGACGATCTGGAGAACAGGTCCAGGAGGGCGAACTTGCGATTTTTGGGACTACCCGAGGGCATAGAAGACCGCAAATTGGGTGCCGTTCTGGAAAAGTGGCTACCAGTCGCCGTGGGCCTGGAAACCTTGTAGGGCGCGCTTTGTATAGAATGAGCCCACTGGCTGGGATCCAGGAAGTCAACCGATTCCCTTCTGCGAATTGCTATCGCTAAAATTCTAAACTATAATCATAAACAACAGATATGGATGACATATCGCAAAAAAATCGGATATCACTACCAAGGCTACAAAATTAGAATCACACAAGATTACTCTGCTAAAGTGACCAGCAACGCAGGAAACTTTCTCCGATCTGCTCTCAACTGATTCAACAGCAACAAAAATTTGCTCTTCAATTCCCCGCCTCACTTAAAATATGGCGAGACGGGAAAACTTTCATATTTCAGAGCCCAGACGATGCTCAGAGGTTTATGACACAACAGTAGGGTTAAAGGAGAGCATCATGTAAACCTGCTCAAGTATGAGCTAATTCTGTCCACGGCGATGGTAGTTATCTGACTATAGCAGCAGGCCATCCATGTGAGAGGATACCACGCAGCAAGATGACCCAACCGGAGTGGATGATAAAGGACAAGGACTTGAGTTGCTGACCTGAAACTACGTACACTCATGGAAGGTCAGCAATGACCATCAATAGCTACTTTCTGACCACCGCATGTTCAGGTTTTACTTTTTGGGAGTGGGGTTCCTGGCCACCCAGTTATAATGTGTGACCCTACTCTTCTCCAGATGGAGAAAGAGTTTCTGATGCTGTTTTGGGAGGTATTCTTTTATATGGGAATTGGGGATGCTTCAGGGAAGGGGAGGAGGGGGATGGGGACTTTGGGAGGGTGGGGAGGTATGAAATCAACTGGCTCTTTTCAGTTTAACACATTTGGATTTTGGTATCTTATAGGGTGTTGGTGTAGGTGGGAAATTGATTGTAATTTCACTGCGCTAGTTCCCATGTATTTATCTCATGCATCTTTCTGGCTTTCCTGTGTCACAATATGCTGGGTAGCATATGGAGTAACAGGCTCGGAAGGGAGAAAGGGGGAGGCCAGGCTGGGGGCTTCCCTCTCTAAAAGGAAAAAATATTGCTATCATGTTTGGATCTCCCTAGCGAGCAATGGTTAAACTGATATCTTGGAATGTAAATGGACTGGGCACACCAGTGAAGTGCAAAAAGACATTGGCCCATTTAAAGCATTTACATGCCGATGTGGCCTGCATTCAAGAAACTCACCTCACAGACCTTGAAAGTCAAAAGCTTAAATGGGAATGGGTAGGAACCTGTGTCTATGCTGCAGCGGCCCACCGAAAGGGGGGAGTAGCAATTTTGATTTGTAAATCTACAAATTTTCAAATTATTAACACAATACCAGACTCTGAAGGACGTTATATTATCTTAATAGACATATGGAACAACAAACCAATTACAATATGCAACCTTTATGCTCCAAACACCTATAACCATACATTTTTTATGCAACTGACTAACCTGCTCCACATACACACCAGGGAACTCTTACTTTAGGAGACTTCAATTGTGTCCACGATCTCTCACTTGATAAAAATCCTTCACAAAACCCTACTACTGGGAAAACAAAGAAAGGGATAGCTTATCTGTGTCATCATCTAGGGCTAATAGATGTGTGGCATACTTTACACCTCAATGAAAAAGATTTCCCTCACATTTTGAGGGCTCATGGTACCATGTCCCGTATTGACTATATTCTCACCTCACAAGATCAATTTTTTAATATTGCATGTGCCACTATTGAATCTCAGGCTGTCTCGGACCATTCCCCAGTTTCTATCCAGATACATTCTGTATCCCACACTTACAAGACTCGCCTTTGGCGATTCCCAGCTTATCTTAAGGACAATGTTAAATTTAAAGCCTTTCTCTGAGATAAATGGAAAGATTTTGCCCACAATAATAGATAACATGTAGATACACCCCACTTATTCTGGGATACCGGGAAGGTGGTGCTTCAGGGTGAAATCCTTGCTTATGTTCATTTCCGTAATAAACAATTAAACACAAATATATTACATTTGGAAGCAATGTTACAACGAGTGAAGGAGTCTCTAAGACAGCATAACTCCCCTACCAATAGAACAGAGTTTTACAGTGACCTTGGCTGTCTGAATACCTTGTTAGACCACAGAGCACAAGCTTATTTACAGAAAGGGAACATACATTTTTTCAAATTTGGTAACAAACCAGGTCGCTTACTGGCAAACCTGACAAAACCCCAAAGACAGAAATGTTACTCATTTTATAAAGGCTTTACAACCTCAGCTGAGGGAAAACCCGGAGGTCCAAAACTTAAGAGATATTATTCAATTAGGGAACAAAAATAAGCCGACTATTTCTTATTACTATAAGGCAATGTCTAACCTTGATGACAT
The DNA here is from genome assembly GCF_901001135.1 of Rhinatrema bivittatum. Taxonomy (NCBI): domain Eukaryota; kingdom Metazoa; phylum Chordata; class Amphibia; order Gymnophiona; family Rhinatrematidae; genus Rhinatrema; species Rhinatrema bivittatum. Next base: position 144,979,448 of record NC_042621.1, read on the forward strand.
GCAAATATTAGACTTTGCATGTAATAAGTGGACGTCCTGGGCACTCTTCTCACTGACACTGGCTGAATTTAAGACATTCTTTAAAGAATTATCTGCAATATCAGAGAATGTTCTTTTGCGAGAAATCCAATACAAATTTCTTTGGCAAAGCTATATCACCCCTACCAGGGCCAAACAAGTGAAAATTACGCAAACTACCCTCTGTCCCAAATGTACAAACACAGACAGTAATTATCACTGCTTTTGGGACTGTGGGGTAATTTCTCAATATTGGCAGCAACTAAGCTATACCTCCTCAACCTATCTGCAAAAATTTTTACCCCTTAACCTGAACCTTTGGCTATTTGGCTAGGACATACTGCCCCACTTGCATTTAACCCATGAGATTCTATTTTTAAAAAAGGCAGGTTTCGTGGGGAAACAGGTTATACTAGCAGGTTGGTTGACCCCCGATAGTCCCAACTACGACCATTGGTTCCGAAAGATGCTGAGCCTTTGCTCTATGGAACATGCCCTTTTGACAACAGCTACGCCAAAGAGGTTGGTGGATACCCCCTTAATTTGGGCCGGTTTTACTACTCAGCTTGTCCTAAGGTTGGAATCACACGGGATCCTTAGTGCCCGGTAATAGACGTCGACCACATCACGTCAAGATCTCCGGAGGATGCATGATCGACGTTACTGCGAGTTTCAGCTGGAATCCACCGCAAAACACAACCAACACCAATTACTGACTTTATCTTACTATGAACCAGAAATGGGAGAGGAGGGGGGGAGAGGGAGGGGAGGGGTAAGGGGTCAACTCACAAACAACCAAATGAAAATGTAACTGTTATTGTTTGCCGTACTATTTTCATTATTCATTTGAATAAACATAGTTTAAAAAAAAGCATTTGTTACATCTCAAGCCAGTTTACTCTATTAATTATAAATTCTAGTTTACAAATTTGGAAATAAGGTCAGGAAACTGATGTCTAGATTGATCAAAGGAACAAAACCTAAAACAGATCATAGGAGCTCTCCACTTACAGATACAAAGGGTATTTTGGAAATTTTTAGATTTTAATATCAGAAGTTATACAATGGGGTTAAATCTGATAATGTAGTTCATGAGACTTTTCTTTGAAAATCTTCATATTCCGAAGCTGAATGGGAAATATTTGAATTCACCTTTGTTGGAAATGGAGATTTTTAGGCTATTGGGAGACTAAAATTGGGAAATGTTCCAGGGGTAGATGGCTTAAGCTTGGAGTTTCATAAAATTCTCAAGTTTGCTTTTCTGAATCCATAAAAAGACATGTTTACTTATGCCCATTTTCACTCTTTAAATATCAATCAAACAGTTGTTATTGTATTGTCAACAAAGGGTAAGGCTCTTTGGATCCCTGCATCATATCATCCTAGTTCCCTCTTGAATATAGATGTTAAATTGTTGGCTTCTATTCTTGCTGCCAGATTGGGGAAGATTTTGCCTATCCTTGTAGGATCTGATCAAATGGGCTATGTGCCAGGCCAGTATGGGGTTAATAATGTTAGAAAATTATTAGCAGTATTGGGTCATAAATGGGAGAATTCCAACAAGGAAGGTCAGCTGACCCATTTGCCTGACATACAATAAAAATGTTTTAAGTTATAAAGGACATTAATAATTTTGCTGTCCATTCTTGTTGGATTTTTCATTGATTATTTTTGGTTGGACTGCTCGCTCTTGTTATTGCTTGGTTCATAAATGGGAGAGCCATGTAAGAGAGTATGATCATAAGCTTAGACATGGAAAAGGCCTTTGACAAGGTCAATTGATCTTATATGTTTTGGGTGCTGGCCAAATTTGGAATTGAAGGCTTACATAATGAAAAATAGAGCATTGTCTGAAATTGTTTATTTAAAGGGGGGTACAAGACAGGGATGTCCCCTGTCCCCCCTTGCCCTGAAACCATTAGTTATTAAAGTGAGGCAAAGTTTGGATATCAAAGTCGTTATGGTGAGTAGAAAGGAATGTAAAATGTGTCTATTTGCTGATGATATTTTACTGTTTTTGGATAATGCCTCCTAGGCTATAGAACCCATAATGGAAATTTTCACAGCATTTAAATCTTTTGCTGGGTTAATGATAAATTTTGATAAATCAGAGGCTTTGTCTCTATGGAATGATCTCCCAAATGCCTGAAGGAAACATTTTCCTTTTAGGTGGGCCCCTTTTAATATCAAATACTTGGGAGTCTGTGGTTTGTGCTGGAGGTGGACCCTTGGCCTGGTGCAGGATTGGCATGGCCCTCTGGTTGGACCTAGAAAGTGCCTGCCACCAGGAGACGGAGCACACAAGGAGACAGAGGCTAACTGGAGCTTCACCAATAACAGTCCGGGGTTTCTGCAGGTTGAGCCCTTGGATACCTGGACCTCCTGGACTTAGGTGGGCCTCCGGTGGTCTCCCGGAGTGGTATCGGAGAGGTGTGCCCACCAAGAGCAAGGGTGCACGGCAGATGCAGAGTGGATGAACTAGACCTGAACCGGAAGCTCTGGAGACCTCGGGAAAGCAACAATTCAGGGAGATCCTTCAAATGAGAAGGCAGTGCCTGCAGGTCTAGCCACATGGAAGCCATGGTTGTTAACCAAGTACGTTGGCCCAATGGTCACCGGGGGCCAGAAGAGAGTGTCCGAGTGAAGCGCAAGGGTCAGAGTCAGAGTATCAGTCCAAGAGAGGTCAGCCAAAGCAGGGTCAATACCAGTATCAATCCGTGCATAGTCGAGGCAAGCGAGGGTTGGTTCCAGGTGGCAGACAGCAGAGTGGTCAGGCAGGCAGTGGTCAGTTCTAGGAAGCAGGCAAGAGAATGGTCAGGCAGCAGGCAAGAGAATGGTCAGACAGGCAGTGGTTGGTTCCAGGCGGCAGGCAAGAAAATGGTCAGGCAGGCAGAGGTCAGTACCATGAAGTCAGTCCGGATAGGTACTAGTTGGGAAGGACACAGGAACAAGGAGATGCAGGACCTGGAGACACTGGAACAGGAGACACTTGAAACAGAGGCAAACTATCACACCAACAGTGTTGACCCGATTGCCAAGGCGAAAAGCAGTAGTTTGAGCCCTGCTTATATACAGGGCTCAGGTGACGTCATTGGGGTGCGCCGCGGACGTGTTTCCCATGCTTGGCCGTTTAAACATCTGGGAGTTCTTTGTGCGCACACGCTAGGGGGCGAGGCCAACTCCGTGGAGGACGCCGAACCCCAATGCGAGGAGCACTGTGAGGAAGAAGGCCTCAATGGGCCTGGAGACACCCGGGACGAGCAGCGCTGGCTGAGACTGTGAGTGAGGAGCTGGTAGATGGGCACGCCAGGTGAGCAGGCCCGGTCACGGCACCAATGTGGCCGGGAAGCGCAACACTGGGTCCCCTTGGATATGGCATTGTTCTATAACCTAAACATACAGGGGGATCTTGGATGGATTTTTGCAACAGATTAATAATTGGAAGGCCCTGTCTCTTAGGGATATGAACTGACTTTTTTTCCTGTCATTTTTGTTTCAGATTGTTATCTGTTAAATTTTGTTTTTAAAATGTTTCAGGAGATATTTATTTCGGGTTTCCATAATTTTGGAATTAGTGCGCACAAACAAGTAACTAAGGAGATAGTGAATGGGAATGCAGAACAATACCTCTAGCTAACGAACTGCTACCTAATTGACACTTAACTTATTGGTAACATTTTTTGTTAGTGCACCCTAAGTCCTATTAGGGCACACTAACTCCGAAATTAGGAAAACTACATAGTGTGCCCTAATGGGATATAATGCACAGTAACATCTAGTTAGTGTGCACCATAGTCCCATTAGTGCGCGTGCTACCCGGCGCTTGCACATAGGCATGCAATTTTATAACATGCACGCACCGGCACACACATTATTAAATCTGGACTGGTGCACACAGGATGGGGGGGGGGGTAGATTTTACCAATTAAGGAGCGGACTGGGAGGGAACTCTCCTACCCCCCTACATATCCTCCCTACCTCTTCCCTTCTCCTCCTGGACCCCTTAAGATTTCACTTTTTTTTTTTTTCTTCTTGTTTCTGAACTTACGCCAGCTACTGAGCTGGTGCAAGTTGTTCGCGCTGGCAGGCTGCCAGCACGCAATCCCCCAGTACAGCGGAAAATGGCTGCTGTACTTTCTGCCTCCAGCTCCACCCTGCCCCACCCTCAGGACTGCCCATTCCCATCCCTCAGACTGCCCATTTGCCGAGCCCCTGCTCCTGTGCATGTACCAGGGGTTACAAGTGCCTCCGGGCCCCTTCTAAAATGCGCACAGCATGCACAAGGCCAGTATTTTACGCACGCGGGGGAATACAAATTCGGCCGTAAGCCCATAAATAGGAAAACTATAGTTAGTGAACACGAAATACTAATTTTCAGAAAATTTCATCAATTTTTTTTTGTTTTGGAGTGCTCCTGAAACAAGACGAAACAGACAATTTTGTTGCCATTGGGGCGGATTTTAAGAGCCCTGCTTGCGTAAATCCGCCTGGATTTACGCGAGCAGGGCCTTGCGCACCAGCGCACCTATTTTCCATAGGCCTGCCGGCGCGCGCAGAGCCCCGGGACTCGCGTAAGTCCCGGGGTTTTTCGAGGGAGGCGTGTCGGGGGTGTGTCGGGGGCAGGGCCGATCGGCACAGCGTTTTGGGGGCGGGACGTGGCATTTCGGGGGCAGGCCCGGGGGCGTGGTTTCGGCCCGGGGCGGTCTGGGGGCGTGGCCGCACCCTCCGGAACCGCCCCCAGGTTGCGTCTCGGCGCGCTAGCGGCCCGCTGGCGCGCGGGGATTTACTTCTCCCTCCGGGAGGCGTAAATCCCCCGACAAAGGTAGGGGGGGGTTTAGATAGGGCCGGGGGGGTGGGTTAGATAGAGGAAGGGAACGGAGGCAGGCTGCGCAGCTCGGCGCACACTGGCTGCACAAAATCGGCAGCCTTGCGCGAGCCGATCCTGGATTTTAGCAGATACGCGCGGCTATGCGCGTATCTACTAAAATCCAGCGTACTTTTGTTTGCGCCTGGTGCGCCAACAAAAGTACGCGAAGGCACACTTTTTTAAAATCTACCCCATTGTCTATTACATTGAGAATGAATGCTCATCCCTACTGTCTTTTTCCATGATGGGGAGAAATGCTCTTTTTAAAATGGCCTTATTTCCTAAGCTGCTGTACAAGCTACAGCTGTTACCCATGTCTTACTCATGCTGATCTAGCAACTCTTAAATCAATGTTCATATGGTTTTTATGAAGAGGGATACAACCAAAGATTGACTTTACTCTGAACCAATTTGTCATACCCAAAGGGGGCATAGGTGCTCCTAATTTTCAATTATATAACTGTGCTTGCCAATTACGCTTTATAGGTGAATTGATTAGCAGAATTTTAAATATGACTCGATGCAGTTTTTGGGAAAAGTGAGTGCAACCAATATGCCTATGGGATTGGGTCATTTAACAGATGCCTTATTGAGTTCTGATGTTAAGGGGAATATTTTATGGAAATCTGTTAGCTGTGTGGAGATTTTAAGGCGAAAAATTGGATTGTCTTCTGCAGTATCCTTTATTCTTCCAATAAAAGATAATAACTTTGATACAGGACTGGACAATCCTATATTTAAAATTTGGGGAGAGCTTGGGTTTACTGATCTTAGACAACTATTAAATGAGGAGATGGGGGAAGTTCTGAATTTTTGCACAACTACAGAGGGTGTTTTAGCTTCCAAATAAACACTTTTATGGTTATCTGCAGATACGCCATGCTTTTTTGAGTCTGAAACTTTCCTTAAGACAGATATAAAGAGAACTGAAATGTGTTGCAGGGATGGAACAAATAGCAAAGGGGAACAATTCTATATCTCAGTGGTATGGATTTTGCAGGGGGCTTCTGTATTCTGATACAATGCACAAATTGTCAGAGTATTGGACTAGAGAAATAGAAGTTACCTATACATCCGCACAAGTGGGTGAACTTCATTATTCAGACTCCTGGTGGTGATGCATCATAGGGAAATGCAGTACAAAATATTGTATCACTGCCAAGTGTTCTTGCTTAAGATGAAACTGGTGAAACAGATATTTGCCATAAATGAATCTTGAAAGGGGCACTTATGACCATCTTTTTCTTTCCTGCAATACAAATTACACACTCTGGCAAGAGGTTGTAGATTGTTTGGTTAAGTGTACTCAAATAACACTGCCTTTTTGGGGTGATGCACTACCATTGGGAAATATTGCAATTTTGGGGGAATTGGGATTTGAAGTCTTTAATGATATCTTTGTTCCTAGCACTGGCTTTGTTAATGGTGCATTAATGCACATAGAAGGAATGGATTACTGACCACCAGACTTCCTTTGCTGTGTGGAGGGAGTTCATGAATACACTCAAGAAGATGGATAAATTTGACACTTGCGTTTTAGCTAGGAGGGTTCCTAATGATTATATAAGAACTTGGAGATGCTTTTATGATTTATTACCTTTTGATAGTCAAACTCATTTGCAATCAGAGGGCTATACTTCTAAGTAGAGCAGGACTTATAAGCCCGGTACTCATAAGCAGAAATCATCTTCCTGAAGTTGAGGTGTCTGTTGGATGAATGATTGATACATATGTAAAGGGTATGAAAGGATATTCAGAAGGGTTTTTTTTTTCCTAGGATGGGGGTTTTAGACTCTGTAAAATAACATGGAGAAAAGGCTTGTTAGTTTATATCACAGTTTTATTTTTGTGAATTTCAAACAGGTTAGAAGACAGGAACAGATAGTAGGATTAAATGGTTAGTTTTCTCAGTGGAGAGAGGTAAACAATGGAAGGTGTCAAGGATCTGTACTTGGATTGGTGATTTTTAATATATTTATAAATGATCTGGAAAGGAGAATGACTAGTGAGGTGATCAAATTTGCAGATGAAATGAAATTAAGAATAGTTAAGTCACAAGCGGATAGTGATAAATTGCAGAAGGTCCTTGAGAGACTAGAAGATTGGGCATCCAAATGGCAGATGAAATTTAATATGGACAAGTGCAAGGTGATACATATAGGGTAAAATAATCCAATGTGCAGTTACACGATGTTAGGATTCATGTTAGGAGTTACCAACAAGAAGAACGATCTATGTGTTATAGTGGACAATACATTGTAATCATTGGCTCAGTGCGCTGTGCCAGTCAAACAAACAAACAGAATGTTAGGAAATATTAGGAAGGGAATGGTGAACAAAATGGAGCATGTCATAATGCCTCTGTATCACTCCATGGTGAGACTGCAACTTGAGTTATATGTTCAGTTCTGGTTGCTGCATCTCAAGAAAGATATAGAAGCACTGGAGAAGTTACAGGGAAGGGCAATAAAAATGATAAAGGGGATGTAACAGCTCCCCTATGAAGTTATGTCTGTTTAGCTTGGAGAACAGATGACTGAGGGGGGATATTATGGAGGTCTCTAAATCATGAGAGGACTAGAATAGGTAAATGTGAATCATTCATTATCTTTCAGATAATATAATGGTTAGGGGGCACTCCATTAAGTTAGCAAGTAGCACATTTAAAACACATTGGAGAAAATTATATATGCACTCATGTTATAAAATAGCCTGACTGTGTGTAATAGTCTACCCAATTTTAAGTGGGCATGCGCCTATGCACATAAATCTCACTTCTACTATGTAAGGTGAGGGGTTTTAAAAGGGGTGTATGTCTACACCATTGCGAGTTTCACCAGTTCATCCACCAGTTCACCTAATTAACAGCTATATCCTCTAGGGATGTGAATCGTTTTTCAACGATTAAAATTATCGTCCGATAATGTTTATATCGTCTTAAATCGTTATAGAACACGATACAATAGAAATTCTAACGATTTATCGTTAAAAATCGTTAAATCGTGTTAGTGCGCACTAACTCGAGTTAGTGCGCACTAACGGGGAGTTAGTGCGCACTAACTCGATTTAGTGCGCACTAACTGAAAATGATACAAATAAACACTTTCCAGGTCACTGAAGGTCAGTTAGGAATGAATATGTGTTCCTATTGGCTGGCTGCCCTCTTATCTATTGATATTACCAAGGTTACCACTGAGGTGATGGTTGGGGGGATGGGAAATGGAACTGGAAACTAACGAACACCAACAGAAAATGAAACAAAGTGTTCACACTTCCCAGGTCAGTAAAGGTCACTTAGGAATGAATATGTATGTATGTATTCCTATTGGCTGGCTGTGCTCTTATCTATTGATGTTACCAATATGGTTGGGGGGATGTGAAATGGAAACAGTTGGAAGCTTGACAAAAAAAGTAATGTAATGATCAGCACTCACGTGACTAGAACTTGTTTGTTTATTATTTTTGTTAGCAGGCACCTGAAATGCTAGTGCATGTTGAATTTGCCAATCACTGTGCATTTTAGAAAGGTGGTCCTGGCTGGAACTGTACACAGTTCAAATATATGTAATTGATTGTTGGTAAGTGTATTTTTTAAGTAGCCACACTGGCACCAGTATGTTTACTTTTCCTCCTACTTAACTCACTAGCTCAGCTTTGTAAGAAGGGCTTCTCTGCTTGTGTGTTGTTTTTGTTTGGTGTGAGGAGAGCAGAAACATCAGATCTTTATTCAATCTACTACAGTCATCTCTTACAGTGCCCTATCCCTATTAATACCAGGAGTGTTGTGATCTTCCTGCACACAGTGCCCTAACCCTGATACCAGTCTGAGACAGCTCCCTCCCTGCATTACTAGTGAGAGGCTGGCTTCACAGACAGGGGGGAGCTGCCTGACCCTCACTCCTGACTTCCCCCATGTCCCAGCTAGTGAATGGTGTGTGGGTGAGGGGGGGGGGGAGGATGGTGAAGTCTGAGACAGCTCCCTCCCTGCATTACTAGTGAGAGGCTGGCTTCACAGACAGGGGGGAGCTGCCTGACCCTCACTCCTGACTTCCCCCATGTCCCAGCTAGTGAATGGTGTGTGGGTGAGGGGGGGGGGAGGATGGTGAAGTCTGAGACAGCTCCCTCCCTGCATTACTAGTGAGAGGCTGGCTTCGCAGACAGGGGGGAGCTGCCTGACCCTCACTCCTGACTTCCCCCATGTCCCAGCTAGTGAATGGTTGTGTGGGTGAGGGGGGGGGGAGGATGGTGAAGTCTGAGACAGCTCCCTCCCTGCATTACTAGTGAGAGGCTGGCTTCACAGACAGGGGGGAGCTGCCTGACCCTCACTCCTGACTTCCCCCATGTCCCAGCTAGTGAATGGTGTGTGGGTGAGGGGGGGGGGGAGGATGGTGAAGTCTGAGACAGCTCCCTCCCTGCATTACTAGTGAGAGGCTGGCTTCACAGACAGGGGGGAGCTGCCTGACCCTCACTCCTGACTTCCCCCATGTCCCAGCTAGTGAATGGTGTGTGGGTGAGGGGGGGGGGGAGGATGGTGAAGTCTGAGACAGCTCCCTCCCTGCATTACTAGTGAGAGGCTGGCTTCACAGACAGGGGGGAGCTGCCTGACCCTCACTCCTCCGGGGTATTGTGATCTTCCTGCACACAGTGCCCTATCCCTGATACCAGGGGTGTTGTGATCTTCCTGCATGCAGTGCCCTATCCCTATTAATACCAGGAGTGTTGTGATCTTCCTGCATGCACTGCCCTATCCCTATTAATACCAGGAGTGTTGTGATCTTCCTGCATGCAGTGCCCTATCCCTGATATCGGGATGTGTGCAAGAAGATCACAACACCCCCGGTATCAGGAATAGGGCACTGTGTGCAGGAAGATCACAACACCCCCAGTATCAGGAATAAGGCACTGTGTGCAGGAAGATCACAACACCCCTGGTATTAGGGATAGGGCACTGTGTGCAGGAAGATCACAACACTCCTGGTATTAATAGGGATAGGGCACTGTGTGCAGGAAGATCACAATACCCCTGGTATCAGGGTTAGGGCACAAGTTCTAGTCACATTGACTGATCACATTACTTGTTTTGTCAAGCTACCAACTGTTTCCATTTCCCATCCCCCATATACTGTCAGTAGGAAACTTGGTAACATGAATAAATAAGAGGGCAGCCAATAGGAATACATATTCATTCCTAAACTGACCTTAACTGACCTGAAAAGTGTCAAATTGTATCATTTTCAGTTAGTGCGCACTAACTCCCAGTTAGTGCGCACTAACTCCCGTTAGTGCGCACTAATCGGAAAAAACGATTTTTAACGATTTTTTAACTAAAAAATCGTGCCTAAGACGATTTTCTTGCCCTGCCACACGATTTCTATCGTTAAGACGATATGGAAAACGATTCACATCCCTAATATCCTCCAAACCCTGAGAAATGGCTCTGTTTATTTTTTAATTTACACCTTGTCCCTAGCAGAAGAAAACTTACATGCCACTAGACCTGGGCATACACCCAAGCATGTAAGTAATTTTTGTGCACATCTCTTGACCACACTCCAAAATGCCCATGCCTCACTTAGATCATGCTCATGCCCCGCCTCTTTTTGAAAACCTTTGACATGTGCACACAGTGGAAGATACGCGTGTATCTGGGTAGCTTTTAAAATTTGATCAGCAAATGCCAGTCTGATTTGTGCATGCATCCACCAATTTAAGTGTATGCCAAGCTTTTAAAATTCACCTCATAAAATGGTAAGGATAAAATTAAAAAATCTTGTTGATACCCACCGTACTGCCAGATGATCTGCGCTGCCTACCACCGCTCCAGGGACCTCCGGGGTCTCTGTCATTGTGGTGGGGAATCCCCACTGGCATTCCCAGGAGGTATCCTCCAGCTCTGCTACTGCCGCACGTCTCTCCACTTCGCGGCAGGGATGTGGTCAGATGCACAGCCCGCACCTGGCCCCCTAGGCGCACGTGAGCACCGCTTCTCCACATTTATAGGGCCAGCGGCAGGAAATGCCATGGCCCTCAATGACGACGTGGAAGCCAGGGGCCTATTTAATCCTGACCCTGGCAAGCAGTAGATGACTCAGCAACAGGTCTCGCGCTGCCTTAGGGCCACTGGTTGCTTTGTCTGTTCCTGATCCTGCTTCGCCTGTTCCTGATACCACTTCACTGTTCCTGATCCTGCTTCACCTGATTCTGAACATGCTTCCCTGTTCATGATCCTGCCTCAACTGTTCCTGGTCCCTCTCCAGTCTCCGCTCCTCATCCCCTTGGTTAGTTCTTCTGGTTATTGATTTGGTTCATCCCTGGATTCTGCTTCATCTGCAGCCTGCCCTGACCATCTGCTCACTCATAGACTCTTGTTAGCCGCCTATCTCGACCTCTGGCCTGTTTCTGGATTTTCAACAAAGAATAGATGTCCAAGGGTCTTTGTCCAAATCTTTAATTGGTGGAGACGTATGTGATTAATTAAAAATGCCTGACTCGCGCCGAGTTTATCCACATTCCAGTGGCTGCCTCAGGGGCTAAGAGTAAACATAAATATGAATATGATAAATCATAAATCATAAATACATTAAAAATCATAAAATAAGTAAAAAAATAAATTAATAAAATGCAAAACATTTAAAACAGTCAAAGTTAAAATATAGTAAAAAGAACCTCACATAAATAATAAATAAATAATTAGAACATACATTAAAATAAAAAAATCAAAGTAACATGTCAAAATCAATATAGCATACAAATAAAATAGACATACAGACTAATAACTGAATACACACGACATACAGACTAATAACTGAGTTAAAAAAAAAAAAGCATGTGAACAATATCAATCTAAAAACTATTGTTATTAGACAATAGGAGACCTATATGTATTTTAGGAAAGGTAAAATCATTACCTTAAATGAGAGCACACTGAATAACTATTAGTTAATTCCACAATATCCGCATTACAGACATATCTTTAAAACTGAAAACAATTAATCAAATCCAAGATTAAAAAGGAGAAAAAAAGGGGAAAAAAGGAAAAAGAAGAAAACTTGGAAAAATGAATGTAAAAAATTATTATGTAGATAAAGCACACCTTGAATAAATAATGTAGCGCTTAAGCTTCTCCCAGTTCCATTCTCAAATGGCGCCGGGAGAAGGATAAATATAATTTATAGCTATTTTATCAGTGCAAACTTATTGAAGTAGACATGGCCTGTGAATGGATACTGTTAGAAACAAAAGAGTAAAGTACAAACTACTGTTCTTAAAAATAAAAAATGAAATTAAAAAATGAAATACTGTAAACAATAACATACTTTTAGTGTAAGAGTTGAAAAATAAGGGTTATAAAAATAAAACTAATCCAAAGGTCAGTGAACTTGTAAACTAACAGACTCAAAAGATGTGAAATTTGACTAGTGCTGGGCAATTTAATATTTTATAAAAGATAAAGCAGATCAAAGTAAAACCAGCATAAAAGCAGTGACATTGTATGTGTGAAGAGGCTAGCTAAGAGATAAACCGCATAGAGTCAGAGTAATGCGAGTACAGCAGATCAAAGTAAAAACAGCATTAAAGCAGTGACATTGTATGTGTGAAGAGGCTGGCTAAGAAAAAAACTGCATAGAGTCAGAATAATGCGAGTACAGCTACTGTCATGTATAAAGAAGAAACCACAGCGTTTAAAAGTCACAACTTTCTATTTTTACCGTGTTTCTGCGCGTCAGCGTGTGCCGTCTCCACTTGGTACAGAACAAAAAGGCCTAACACTGGAAAGACTCAGCATTTTAAAAAATGTTGGCACCAAAACGGCTGTCAATCACTGAAGGGGGTGTGGTTAGTACAACAAAAATTTAACTGAATCAAAAAATTGCAGTAAAAAATGATTAAACATGGATTATATATAAATAAATACTTAGGTGCAGTGTTAAAACTTAATTTATTACGCAGAATGTTGTCCTTCAATGTGAAGGGGGCATGGTAAAGTCAAGGTAAGGTCAAGGTGTAGTGTTGGAACTAATTAAATAGACCAGGTGTGGAAAGGATTGTTAACTCAGGACAGTGACTGTGTAGAAAAGTGCTCAATAAAGTGAGCTGTCAATCAAAAACCGAGAGCAGTGACTGTGAGGGAAAAGGGGAAGAGGAGGCTTAGAAAAAGTGGAACATGGCAGTGAGAAAGAAATGGCTAATCCATGGACTTATATATAATAAGCAGATGTTATCAATCGAATAACAGGGGGAAACTGGAAAAAAATGAACCCCCCCAAAAAAAAAAAACAAACTAGACTGTCAAACAAAATGGAGGAGTATCAAGGGGAAGGAAAAGAGGGGGGAGGAAGGGGGAGGGAGGAGAGTGGGGAGGGGAAAGGGGGAGAGGGACGGAAAGAGGATTCTTGCCTCGCTGCATTTTTTGCTTCAAATTGCCGTTAATACATCCTCTTCATCACTCCATGCCTACGAACAGATGTCATGAACATCAATGTTCATGACATCTGATCGTGAACATTGATGTTCACAACATCTGTTCACGACATGGTGAAGAGGATGTATTAACGACAATTTGAAGCAAAAAATGCAGTGAGGCAAGAATCCTGTTAGTTGGAAATTTCCATTGTGAGAACCCCCCTGAAGAAAGACGTATGTCTGAAACACGAGCGTGTCGGGATCCAGTTTCATTATTTAAAGAAGCCAATACACATGAAATCGGAAGGTACCTATTTTAAATAAATTACAAACTTCAAAATTCATAAATTTACCTTTCTTCGTGAACAGACTAGAGCCAATAATACAACTGATGTCAATGTATTTTTGGGACTTTGTCAATATGTTTCATTTAAAAAATTTAAAAAAAAAGGAATATGGAGGAGGTAGGAGGTTAATGATTATAACCAGCAATAAATTGGTGCGGGGACACCTACACTATATATGAAACCTTCTACTTTTTCCAAAACTTTTTTCCATACAGTAAAATAACATTTTTTGAAAACAAACAGACCCACATTGTATGTAGGTAGTGGATTCAACAACGGAAGCAATATAAGATATTCATAAAATAAATAAATAAATGTTTTCTTACAGCGATAGAGCAGTACTCTGTTCTTGATTTGATTGTAAATTAGTGGATCACTGTTTCTGGTGGTGGTTACACAGAGTTTGGTTTGTTCCAGTTTCTTTTGGGGCAGGATCAGAGTATAATTTGGAGAAGTACTGCACTAATAATTTTTCTATGTCATGTGGGTCAGCAATATTCAAAACCCTTTGATCCTGCACCATTGCAATATGTGATTTACTTTCTCTCTTCTTCACCATGCTTGCTGTTATGACTCGGTTGCTGGATACTCCTGTAAGAGGGAGGAGTTAGCAAACTGTTAGGATCTCCTCCTCAAGGAGGGAGATAGCAATCTGTTATGGACTCTGCTCCTAAGGAAGGAGGAGTTAGCAATCTGTTATGCTCCATAGGCGGAGTTAGCAATACTGTTATGATCTACTCCTCGAGAAGGGAGGAGTTAGCAATCTGAAATGCTCAGCTCCTGTAGATGGAGTAGATAACAATCTGTTATGAATCTGTTGCTGAAGACTCCTGATGGGGAAGGAGTAGCAATCTGTACCAGCGAAGTGCTTAGAGAGGCACTCAGCTGTAGAGGAAGGTAGATAGGTGGATACTTGGGCCGATGGCAGATGACAGCGCCCCCAGGAGGATATCCTGAGAGGGACCACTGGCTAGGCTTGGGTATGGAGACAGACACAGATAGTTCTTTTATTAGACAGGTTAGTAGAACCACCAGAGGTGGCAGTAGTGAGCTGATATGTCCAGCAGGGCTGAAGTCCCTCAGGTACTGGAACAGCGATCCCAGGGTTGCTGAGCTGTAGAAAGACTATAGATAGTGAGTAGACAGGGTGTGCTGTGTTCATAGCCAGACCTAGAATGCAAATCTCACATAAGGTCTTAAAGAAGCTCAGTAGCTGGAAAGGGATAGGCCCTCGAGGAGTGAGTACCTGGTTCCAGGGAAAGTTCTGAGAGAGCAATGGTAACTCACAAATGTCTGTATCTGTGATAGCTTCCAGGCAGATGAGAATCTTCAAAGTGTTCAGGAACATGGGCCCTCGAGGAGCGATTACCGGTTCCTATCTGAAATAAAGAAAAGAGAGTGAGGCCCCCAAGGAGCGGATACCCCTGGTAAGTCGAGGAGGCAGAGTAGCTTGAACGAATCTGAAGCGAGTCCTTATTCTTGTCTTTGCTAACCAGAAGTGTTAGCAAATACTGAGACCTTTTATATTGGAAGCGGATGACATCAATTCAGGGGGACGCCTCCGAGGTTCGCGCCCTTGCTGGTACATTTTATTTATATTTTATTTATTTATAACTTTTCTATACCGAAGTTCAAATAACAGAGTTAATTATCACTCCGGTTTACATTGCAACCATAAAAACAGTGACAAAGTTATCTTACATAGAACAGGGGGAGAGAAAAACTTGGATACAGCTTAAGCATGGGGAGTAACGTGTCAAAACTGGTAAGAAATGATAAGAGTTGGCTTTTTGGGGTAACAAGGTATTCCGAGGGAGGGGGTAGGAATGAGGGATTGGAAGGGGGTTGGAAGGGGTTGGAAGGGGGGTTGGAAGGTGGGGGGGGGGGGGTAGCGGAGGGTTACCATAGATTTAATGAAACTAATATACATATATTAAATAGCTTAGGTAGCGGAAGAAAAAGTGCTTAGGCATCTGAGCTTAGGAAGAGAAGGTCCATGGAGGATGAGGCAAGGATGAGTGTTATGGGAAGGCTTGTCTGAATAGTAGCGTCTTAAGTCTCTTCTTGAATGTAATGGGCATTGTTCCAGCCTAAGGTCCGGTGGGAGCAGGTTCCACTTTTTGGGGCCTGCGGTGGAAAAGGCTCTTTTACTAAAGGAGGTTTTGAATGAAGGTGTTCTAAGAGTCCCTCTTTGCGCTAATCTCAGAGGACGGGTTGAAGTATGACGTTGCAAGGGGGTCGATAGGTCCAGCGGAGAGATGTTAAGAATGGCTTTGTGGGTGATTACTAAAAGCTTGTAGAGGATTCTGAATTTGACTGGGAGCCAATGGAGCTTCTTAAGGATCGGTGTTATGTGGTCCCTTTTGTTAGACTTTGTGAGTATCCTTGCAGTTGCATTCTGAAGCAACTGGAGAGGTTTAATGGAGTTGTCTGGAAGTCCTTGAAGAAGAGCATTGCAGTAATCGATTTTTGAAAAAATGATCACTTGTAAGACAGACCTGAAATCTTGAAAATGAAGGAGGGGTCTTAGTCTTTTTAATACTTGAAGTTTGAAGTAGCACTCCTTTATTGTGTTGTTAATGAAGCCTGTGAAGCTCAATTGAGTGTCCTTGACTACCCCTAGGTTTCTGACTTTGGGAGAGATGATTGGGAGCGTTGTAGGGGGTAGGTTGTTTAGAGAAAAGTTACTATCCTGTGTGATTAAGAGGAATTCGGTCTTGTTTGTGTTGAGAATCAGGTTAAGATTTGAAAGGAGGTTATTAATGGAGCATAGAGAGGTGTTCCAACGACGTAAAGTACTGTCCAGAGAATCTATTATCGGTAGGAGGATTTGGACGTCGTCTGCATACATGTAATGTGTTAATATGAGCTCCGAGAGGAGTTTACAAATACTAAAATACTTTAAAGATGAATAAAATACTTAAAAAAAAAAGATGAATAAAATAAAATTAAAAAGATGAATAAAAAAAAGATGAATAAAATACTTTAAAATACTTTAAAGATGGCGCCGGCCATCCAGTGCTCCTACCATGTGACAGGGGCCGGCCAATGGCATGGATACCCTGTCACATGGTAAGGGCAAAGGGCCATCGTTGTCATTTTTATTAGTGGCAGCCGATGGCCCGAGAGCGGGAGATCGCTCCCCGCACCCCCACTGGACCACCAGGTAATTTTAAAAGGTTTTGGGGGGGTTCGGGAGGGTGGGGGATTCGTTTTAAAGGGTCGGGGTGGATTTAGGGGTTGTTTTGGTGTGCCGGTTTTCCCGCCCTCCCCCTGCCCCGATTTACGATTTTTCACGATAAATTGGGGGAATTTATATTGTATCGCAACTCTAATGATTTTTGACGATTTAAAAAAATATCTGATGATTTTTTTAAATAGTCAAAAAACGATTCACATCCCTACTATCCACCCATTCACATTTCAGTTTCTCATGCTCTGCATTTATTAGGTGGGTCTCCTGCAAGAAAAGTATTTGGTTTTTTTGCCCATTGGAAAATTCACTTTCGTTTTATAAGAGATGAAATACCTCTAACATTCAGAGATACAATTTTAAAATCATTCATCATAATACACAATGGGGTAGATTTTCAAAAACGGCACGTTGGCGTACTTTTGTTGGCACTCCAGGCGCCAACAAAAGTATGCGGGATTTTAGTAGATACGCTCGTAGCCGCGTGTATCCGCTAAAATCCTGGATTGGCGCGCGCAAGGCTACCGATTTCGTGTAGCCGGCGCGCGCCGAGCCGCGCAGCCTGCCTCCGTTCCCTCCGAGGCCGCTCCGATTTCGGAGCGGCCTCGGAGGGAATTCGCTAACGCCCTCCCCTCATCTTCCCCTCCCTTCCTCTACCTAACCCACCCCCCCCCCCCCAGCCCTGTCTAACCCCCCCCCTACCTTTGTTGGGGGATTTACGCCTCCCAGAGGGAGAAGTAAATCCCCGCGCGCCAGCGGGCCGCTGGCGCACCTAGACACGACCACATTCCCACATACATAACTGAGTAAAAATATAGTGCCCGAACCATAAGGAGAGCATTATAAGCCATAGAGGCTTAAAAAATAAACAGGTTCTTCGTTGCAATATAAGTATGCCCGCTTTACCCCTCCTCACATATTGAAAAGACAAACCACCCGGGATAATAAAACTTCCCGAGTCCCATAAACTAACTTTCAGCAGCAACCCTTTCACATTAACCTCTCCCACCTCATCTGCTACATTCAGCTTGACCTTCCCCAACCACTTAGACAAACTTCCAAACTAACCTACCCATTAGGATAACCCATCTCTCCCAAATATTACAAGGCCTAAATCCACCCAGGTGGAAAACTAATCGGGACTGGGGGCCAACCCTTAAACATCTGATGCCGTAACCCCAAGTCCAGCCCCTTCATCCCCTCTAACCACCTCAACATAAACTTCTACATGCCAACCCTTTAGCAAAAGCATAACAGCTGAAATTGCAGTATCCTTTGTTAACTCAAATGCATGCACTAGTCTGTTTAACATAGTCCAGATAGTCTGCATCACATTCCATCGCCATATTGTAAGTGTTCAAACCCCAGATCAAATTTTTGACATGCTGCAAGAAACTGGGATATAAATCCTGTCACAACCTTTGAGTTGGCCAGTCCACTCCATTATTTCCCAGTGCCCTATACATTGCTCATTGAAGTATGTAACAATTATGCCATTGCACTCGGCTCCATGGACCCAGCTCTCTCAATATAAATATTAAATACAAACATGCAAGCAAAAAAATAAAATACGGCAAAAACAATGTAGCATCATGTCGAGCATGGTTGTAAGCTTCTTTTCAGGAGAATCAATACTTGCAACAGACAAGAGACAATCAGTTCTAATATACTTCCGGGTTGCCATGCAAAATGTGCATAAAAAACATATACAACTTGGAAAATTAAGAATTTCTGGTTATAAAGATTGGTCAATCCCATGAACTTGCGAGCCTCCTGCAGGGCCGAGGAAATGCAGGTAAGTATCAGAAAAAGCTCCTCAGAGTCTGCATGGTGAATCAGAGGCGCAGTGGTCATGGCATTCTCTATGGGCCCCTTTCCTAAGTTCTGCCAGCCTCCTAGGTAAAGCTCAGTTCTGGTCCCTGATAGTCCTCCTCCTCTAGGTGGGAGCCCAGCTGGATTGCCAGTTGGGCAGCTTCAATCTCACCACAGCTTAAGAGCTCACACATACTGTGACAGATCGCTGAGGCCATATCTGGACTGGCCCACCAAGTTCAATAGCAGCAGGAGCAGCTAAATCAGATTTTCAACTTTTTCCAAGTTCTGGCCAGTTGAATGAATGCTATACAGACTCAGTATCCTGAACTGGCAACACCACCACCATCTGCCCCAGTTCCAGTTTATAGCTCAGACCCATGCCACATCTGTTTCCACCACTTAGATATGATGGGGATCCTAAGGTCTGTACGTGGTTCTTAAACCAGTATCATGCATTTTGAGCTATAAGCTCTGAGCTATTCTTCAGATAGAACCAAGATAACATTCATAATGTCCCTACTGTCTGTGTCAGCTCTAGCATGGGCTTCCCCTCTCCTGGAGCGGGATGATCCTCTCATGAGGAATTTGGAGAAATTCTTTATACAATTCAGATATGTCTGACAAATCTGGATGCTCCCCCTGAGCAGCCACACAGTTTTTTCATTTTAGACAAAGGACCATGTCCACTGGTGACTATGCCATCTGGTTTCAGATTCTATAATCAGAATTCTGGCAGAATGAGATCCTTTTGGCCACATTCTGGCAAGGATTAACTGAGTGCATCAAAGACGAGCTTGCAGGTCGGATAGTATCTATAGTTCTTGAAAATCTATCGGCATCACCTGAAGTTGGCTTCCAAGTTTCAATATTATCTGGTCTATCCTTCTAAGTTCTCAGTTTCTGCCTTGACCCCCAAAGAACCTATGCAGCTCAGGAGATCCAGGATGTCCAATGAAGAAAAGCAAAGATAGCGATGCCTCAACCTATGTCAAGGGCACTGCACCACAAAATGTCCTGAAAAGTATGGAAACTTCCAAGCCTAGGGCTGGTTAGAATAGCAAATCTAGGCCATTCTCCAGCCTCTCTTCAGTTACTAGTTCCTGTCAGTCTCATGGCTAGTGCCACTGTGATCAACTCAGAGACCATTTTGGATTCCAGGGTGGGGGTTAATTTAATCGAGGAAGCCCTGATATAACAGGGGCTTCCTCCCAATGGTAACCTTGGAAGCACCAGTAAGAATCACTCCTGTCTATGGAGAACTGCTCCAAGGCCACCTGACCATGACCTCTGCACCACTCATCTGTAAATTGGAGACTTGCACAGGGAACCTATCACTCTCCATGTCCTCCCAAGGGCAGCAAATCCAATTATCCTCGGCCTACTCTGGCTAATTAAGCACACACTAGCATTCACTTGAAATCGCCCATTGGGGGGCCCTCCTGTCTGCCATAAAGTCTTCCTTGGGTCTCATTACTGGTACCAACAGCCCAGACCTCTCTTCCAGTCCTCTGTGGACTTCCCCCACAATACACCGAGTTCTCTGATGCATTCAGTAAAAAAAATGCTGAAACATTGCCACTCCATAGGCCCTATGACTGTCCCATCAATCTTCTTTCAGGGAAGATTGATGGGAAGTTCTAACCACTATCTGTAAGAGAAAGTAAAGCCATAACTGATTACATTAAAGAAAAACCTAGAATGTGGATTTATTTGACCTTCATAGTCTCCTGCAGGGGCAGGTTTTTTCTTCATGGGGAAGAAAGATGGATCTCTCAGGCTATGTATTAACTACAGGGGTCTTAATGCCATCATCCTCAAAAATCAGTATCCGTTACCATTGATCACCGAGTTTGACCATCTTCAGGGTGCCAGACATTTTACCAAGCACCTCTGAGGTTCAGCATATAACCTCATCTGCATACATGAAGGAGACAAGTGGAAGACATCTTTTTAAGATCCACAAGAAGCATTATGGGCTAGATTTTAAAAGCCCTACGTGCGCAGGGCACTCGCATGCCGGCGTGCCTATTTTGCATAGGCCACCGGCATGCTCAAAGCCCCGGGATGCGCGTAAGTCCCGGGGCTTTGTGGAAGGAGTGTGTTTGGGGGCATATCCATGGGTCAGGGGGCGGTCCAGGGTGGGTCCGGGGGCGTGGCGACGGTTTGGGGGCAGGCCAGGAGGGCGGTCCTGAGCCCCCGGCACGGCGGCTTGTGCCGGGGGATGTGAGGCGGCGCGTGCAAGTTACGCCTGCTTCAAGCAGGCGTAACTTGCCCAAGAAAGATAGGGGGGGATTTAGGTAGCGGAAGGGAGGGAAAGGTGGGGGGATGCAGAAGGAAAGTTCCCTCCGAGGCCGCTCTGATTTCGGAGCGGCCTCGGAGAGAACGGAGGCAGGCTGCGTGGCTCGGCGCGCGCAGGCTGCCGATTTTGCACAGCCTTGCATGCACCGACCCCGGATTTTATAAGATACGCATGGCTACACGCGTATCTTATAAAATCCGGCGTACTTTTGTTCGCGGCGGTTCCGCGAACAAAAGTACGCGCACGTGTACTTTTTAAAGATCTACCTCTATTAGTATTTGGTAATGCCATTTGGTCTTTGTAATGAACTAGCCATGTTCCATCAAATGGTCAATGAAATCTTCCGAGACCTCCTGTGTACTCGTCTACCTAGACGACATTCTCATCTCATTCTCTGTCCCAGCTCATTAAGCAGGTTAAGCTGGTACTTCAGAAACTTTGTGATCATTATCTCTATTCTAAACTAGAGAAATGCATCTCTTAATAGGTGGAATTATCTTTCTTAGGATACATTATCTCTCACCATGATCTTCAAGTATTGACCAGCAGAGAAAAATCAACTGGCAGATATCCTATCAAGCTCCTTTGAAGCAGAGAATATGCAGGATCAACCCTGTCACATTATTGATCCTGCAAACAATTTGGCAGATGTAACTGTTGCCATTCCTCTTGTTTAGTAGGTCATCCTTGTTCCCTTATCATTAAGTTGAGATATGCCATCCAGGAGCAGAGGCATCTACCTCTATAATGAAGGGCTCCAGAGGGTCCGGGTATGGAGCCAGGAATGGCTTGTTCTGGCCAGTGTTGGAGCCCTTTTAGATAAGGGTGTTAGTGGTGTAGCCAGAGTAGAGTAGTTATGGATGAATTTCTAGTTATAATTGGTAAAGTCAAAAACCTTTGCAAGGCTTTAAGGTGCTTAGTAGGAATGTGAATCGTGTCCTCGATCGTCTTAACGATCGATTTTGGCTGGGAGGGGGAGGGAATCGTATTGTTGCCATTTGGGGGGGTAAAATATCGTGAAAAATCGTGAAAAATCGTGAAAAATCTAAAAATCGAAAAATCGCAAAACTGGCACATTAAAACCCTCTAAAACCCACCCCGACCCTTTAAATTAAATCCCCCACCCTCCCGAACCCCCCCCCCCAAATGACTTAAATAACCTGCGGGTCCAGCGGCGGTCCGGAACGGCAGCGGTCCGGAACGGGCTCCTGCTCCTGAATCTTGTTGTCTTCAGCCGGCGCCATTTTCCAAAATGGCGCCGAAAAATGGCGGCGGCCATAGACGAACACGATTGGACGGCAGGAGGTCCTTCCGGACCCCCGCTGGACTTTTGGCAAGTCTCGTGGGGGTCAGGAGGCCCCCCACAAGCTGGCCAAAAGTTCCTGGAGGTCCAGCGGGGGTCAGGGAGCGATTTCCCGCCGCGAATCGTTTTCGTACGGAAAATGGCGCCGGCAGGAGATCGACTGCAGGAGGTCGTTCAGCGAGGGTTCCGGCGCCTCGCTGAACAACCTCCTGCAGTCGATCTCCTGCCGGCGCCATTTTCCGTACGAAAACGATTCGCGGCGGGAAATCGCTCCCTGACCCCCGCTGGACCTCCAGGAACTTTTGGCCAGCTTGTGGGGGGCCTCCTGACCCCCACGAGACTTGCCAAAATTCCAGCGGGGGTCCGGAAGGACCTCCTGCCGTCCAATCGTGTTCGTCTATGGCCGCCGCCATTTTTCGGCACCATTTTGGAAAATGGCGCCGGCTGAAGACAACAAGATTCAGGAGCAGGAGCCCGTTCCGGACCGCTGCCGTTCCGGACCGCCGCTGGACCCGCAGGTTATTTAAGTCATTTGGGGGGGGTTCGGGAGGGTGGGGGATTTAATTTAAAGGGTCGGGGTGGGTTTTAGGGGGTTTTAGTGTGCCGGCTCACGATTCTAACGATTTATAACGATAAATCGTTAGAATCTCTATTGTATTGTGTTCCATAACGGTTTAAGATGATATTAAAATTATCGGACGATAATTTTAATCGTCCTAAAACGATTCACATCCCTAGTGCTTAGGGACAACAGAAAAAGACTGTTGTCCATAAGCACCTTTGAGAGAGAAACCTTCATTCGGCATATGACTCTTGTTTGGTAGGTCATCCTTACACCAGCAAAACATTGAAACTTCTCTCATCATTATTTGTGGCCTCAAGTAAAACATGATTTCCAGTGCTATGTGGAATCCTGCTCTAACTGTGCAATCAATAAACCCTGGCATGTCCCTCAGTGGGGCCTGTTTCAACACTTGTCAGTTCCTAAACACCCATGGTCTCACCTCACCATGGATTTTATTACAGACCTTCCATGTTCTAATGGTTGTACTATTATTTGGCTTGGTTCTAAAAAAATGGTCCACTTTGTCCCTTTTTCTGGACTTCGCTCTGCCCCAGAGCTGGTTCATCTTGTCTTTCAACATGTTTTCCAACTTCATGGCTTGCCTGAACATGTGCTCTCAGATTGTGGAGTTCAGTTCACTACCAAGTTTTGGAGGAATCTCTGATAAAAATTAAAAATCTCTTTGGATTTCTCATCAGCTTACCTCCCACAGACCAACGGCCAAACCAAACAAACCAATCAATTCTCAAGATTTTCCTATGGGCATACTTGAACAAATGGCTGGATGACTGGACTTTGTTACCTTGGGCAGAATTCTGCCATAGTAACAATACTGGGGAATCTGCAGGCTCTTCACCCTTCAAAATCATGTGTGGCAGATATCCACTTATTCCTCTTCTTGGAAGTACCATGCCCCACAGCTAACGCTATGGTAAAAGCCTAGGAGAATTGTGGCAAAGGACTCAGCAACTCCTCATTTTGGCCGCAAAGAAGTAAAAAAACCAAACAGATAAAAGATGCTATCCAGCACCTCACTTCAAACTCGATGGCATAGTATGGCTGAACACTTGAAGACTCCCTCCATGATATTTTTGCCATATTTTATCAGCCCGTTTCCAGTTAAGAACATAAGGGTCCATCAAGCCCAGCATCCTGTTTCCAACAGAGGCCAAACCAGGCCACAAGAACCTGGCAATTACCCAAACTTAAGCTACATTCTACAATGAAAGTCACAATACTTTTCACATATCCTTACTCAAGCCATTGCTCTTATCTTGGCCATCCTGGCCCATCCTTAAGCCTACCAATGTGGCTGCTGAAGAGGATACAGAATATGAGATACAAGCCATCTTGAATTCTAAGTGCACCAAAGGCAAATTGTATTACCTTATCTCATGGAAGGTATTTGGTTCCAAAGAGAATACTTGGAAATCTGTTTCCATTAGCCAAGCACCTCATCTCACTTGAGAGTTCCATCACCTTTTCCCTCACAAGCCTAAACCCAGAGGCTTGGGGAGGGGGCTTACGTGGGAAAAGGTGATGGAATGTTTGGCCGGCCATGGTATAGCCCTGCAACCAGGCACATTCACCCCAGACACTGCAGCTCGCTCAGTAGTAGGGATTCTGCCATGGTACTTCCTCCCCAGCTTTCCTTAGGTGCGTGCACTGGATGTTAAAGGCCCCATGATGGGAACTCAGGAGTGACATCAGAAAATGACATCAGCATGGGCTTGGGATTTAAACCCCAGCTGGGCTTCCAGCCGGTGCCTCAGCAACAGGTCTTCCTGCCTTACAGTTCGTATTGCTAGCTTCTCCATTGCCTCATTCCAGTTTGCCTTGCCTCTACACTGTCTTCCCCTGCCAGCTCCTACCCAGCTATCTCCTCAGATTGCTTCACATATTGTGAAATATGACATTGCCCTAATCTCTGCCTGCTTTAACTATTGCCTGGAGCCCGATATTGCATGATCTCTTCCTGCACTTCCTTGCTACTTGTCTGTCACCTGCCCTGACCACTGCCTATCTACTGACTGGGCCCACCTGTTTACAATGGGACCCTCACCTAAGTTCTGCTGGCCTCAGAATCCAAAGGCTCAACCTGTGGGGGAAGAGTCAGGTATAGGTGAAGCTCAGTTCTGGTCCCTGAGAGACCTACTCCTGTCGGTGGGAGCACATCCGGGTCACCAGTTTGGCAGTGTCAATCTCATCACAGCACAAGAGCTTACACACGGTTACATTCATCATTTGAGTCATATTACACACTGAGCCAATGTAATGATCTTAAATTATATGTCTGGGTGCATTTAACACCTAATTATTCAATATTCAAATATATATTTACCATTTAATACCAATTAACTACTTTTATTCTATATAACCATTCCCTCTATCTTTTTTTTTTAATTTGATAAGATCAGTGTTTTCCTGCAATATTTCAATTGGGCGATATCCCTTTAAGTTAGGAGAATAAAATAATTCTTGGTGCATGACCACCGGTTATCATAGTTTTGCTGCATAAGCAAGACAAAATTAGCAACATAATATAGCGAGTATATGGCAATTAACGTCAGTAAACAGGCAAAGACTGTCTAACCCATCAAATCAGTCTTCTAAATAAATGCACAGTTTAATCAGTGCCTTGAAAAAACTGCATATCTGAAAACAAGCATTTTATTTAAATTAAATTAGCAATGTGTATTTTTAAGTTGAAAGTAAACTTAAAGCAGAAGTTTTGTGGAAATGGCTATAATATTTTCAGAATCTTGAATACATTACATTAAACTTATGAGCATGAAAAGAAACAAATTAAAAAGTAATTACTGTTTTGCACATTGAGCTTTTTAATTTTACATAATTTTGCAAATACAGCTTAAAAAGTGTTTTTCTAATAGATATTGGCTATAAGAAGAAAGAAGTGGACAATGCAGTTTGATTGTCATTATTCGACATGAATGAGCATGCTTTCTTGCCTTCTGTTTTCTTTGATGAAGGCACTGGGAATTTTCAAGCATCTGGCTCAGATCACATTTGAAAGGATATTATTTTATAGTCTACTCATGAATCATAGGTTAAAAGATACATGCCCTCTATTACTTACTTATAGGCCACAGTTGGCCCAATTAAAATATACAGTATGACACTTAACTTTTACAATTTTCTGTGTTGTATGGGGATGTTTTTGGTACAGGACCCTCAATTGCTTATATTTTACTTTAAAAAAAACAAGTAAAATAAAGATTAGAAGCATTTTGAATTAAAATTATTGTAATCATGCAATTTTAGCAAAATGTTCCAGAAATAAATCTTGAATGGAAATATGCAATTAATTGAACAACAAGCACATAAAATACAAGAAATCAATTATGTTGATTAATGTCCTACCAAGTATACTCTGATATTTTTGGGCAGGGACTCTCCCCACTATGGGATGGTTATTAGAGTTTGGCAGAATGGGATTTTACATGTTACTTCAGGAGTCACTCTAACCACAAAAAAGGGAATAAGAGAAAAAAATTGCCTTCCTTCCTGTTGGGTGTTCCAAATGAAAGGAACCAAGGGGCCTAAAACCCCATCCAATGAGTCTCCTAAGGGTAGGGAGGGAAGAATCTTTAAAAATATAATGCTCAGATAAATTCAACATTAAATTAATGAAAACAGTAACAGTTTATTTAACAGTTTTGCTCACCAAGCAATTCAAATTCTCGTGAACTGTTAAAAATAACATTCAAAACAGGAAGTTTACTTTCACAATAGTGAATAATATTAAAGAACCTGTTTATCTCTTTTCTTCTTAGGATTCTTATTTCCCTGTCTGGTACCAGTACCTGCTATAATAGAACTCTCAACAGAGAAGTATTTGTATATTTTATTTATTTATTTAAAAACTTTTCTATACCATCGTTAAGCGGGTGCCATCACAACAGTTCACAATAAGGCACATAACTTTATGTTGTATAAAGTGTCTAGAATTCTAACAATTAAACATATGCCATCAAATTACTGTAACATAGTATCATAATAAATATTATTTGGTGGGTAATATAAGTCATGTCCAGTTTTCTCTGTCTCAGGTATAAGATAAAATTACTACTTAACTCTGGTTCTTTGTTGTTTCAAAATAAAAGAAATAATTTAGAATATACAGAAGTGAGAAACACACGCATTAAGAAAAAAGGTTTGTGTGTGGGGGGTTTGACTGACCGCAACCAACATTTCCCTGGGTTCTCCTCTCAATTCTCTTTGTTGTAAGCTTGCTTAAATAGCCATGTCTTTAAACTTTTTCTGAATGTTTTGATGTTTCTTTGCAGTCTGATTTCTAAAGGCATATTGTTCCATATTGGGGGTCCTGCTAGGGATAGGGCCCTATCCCTTACTTGAGTTAGTCTGGCTGTCTTATCTGAGGGAATAGTTAGCAGTGCTTTGTAGGGATGTGAATCGTTTTTTGACGATTTAAAAAAATCAGATAGTTTTTAAATCGTAAAAAATCGTTAAGAGTCGCGATACAATAGAAATTCCCCCGATTTATCGTGAAAAATCGTAAATCGGGGGAGGGGGAGGGCGGGGAAAACCAGCACACCAAAACAACCCTAAACCCACCCCGCCCCTATAAAACTAATCCCTTACCTTCCCCCACCCTCCCGAACCCCCCAAAACCCCCCAAAACCTTTTATGAGTACCTGGTGGTCCAGTGGGGGCGCGGGGACCGTTCTCCCGCTCTCGGTCCATTGGCGCCATTTTGGCTGCCACTCAAATATGGCGCCGATGGCCCGATAAAAAAAAAAACCACCCGACCCTTTAAAAATGACCCCTTAGCTTCCCCCACCCTCCCGATCCCCCCAAAACATTTTAAAATTACCTGGTGATCTAGTGGTGGTCCCGGGAGTGATCTCCCATTCTCAGGCAGTCGGCTGCCACTCATAAAGATGGCACCGATGGCCCTTTGCTCTTACCATATGACAGGGTATCCGTGCCATTGGCCGGCCCCTGTCACATGGTAGGAGCACTGGCTGGCCGGCGCCATCTTTAAAGATGGCCACCACCGTCTTTAAAGATGGCGCCAGCCATCCAGTGCTCCTACCATGTGACAGGAGAATAGCTTTAAACATATTCCCAGGTACCAACATTAAGTTCTCAGGTCTACAATTTCATACCAAATATTTAGAGAAAATATCTTAGATATATCCATACATTCATTTTATTTTTTAATGCTCTTTATTTAACAAATGTTTTGGCATATAAAAAATAATTTGAATACATCACTGTACACCATCATCTATGTATAACAAATGTGCCTGTATTTGTAGATGGAAATACAGCTGGAGAAAGGAGCAACCACAACCCCCAATGGCTGTTCAAACTGAAAATGCAAAGCATGGTAAGTGTCTGTACCTTAGTCCAAACCTACATAATTCAAATAATACTCCCATACTTGATGGTATTTGAAGCTTTGATTGCAAGATCATAGCACAGTCTTTCAATATCTTCAATGTTTCTGACCTGTGCACGTCTATAGTTCAGGCATGGCTTAGGCTTCCAGAACTTTGCAATAGTAAACCTTGGAGCATGGATCAGCTGGCTCATCCATATATTTATTTTTAAAAGTTTTATTTGTTGAAATTTTGTGATTAAACTATAGAATAAAAGATAGAGAACCAAAATGTAAAGTCAGCCTTACATTGTTTCAGCTTTATAGACTGCAACAGCCTCTAACTGCTGCTATGTAACTATAGTATCCCTGCACAACACCCACAAAACACACAAATGTGTATTCCAGTCAACCTCTATTTGTAAATACAAAAATCTAACCAATGGTTAACCTGGTATCTTATTTATAATCATGACAACTAGCCATTAGATCTTGTAGGACCCTTACTCTTAGAGTCAGTATTAAAAGCAGACTCTCTTATGGTATAGGGTCACTTTGCTTTATTTAATTTATATTAATTTTTGTTCATTTTTTCATTCGAATAGAACCAATCTCTTGGACTTGCTGAAAAACTGCAAATAACATTCTAAAGTAATGCTGTAATATCCAGTCAAAGTGCCTGAGATTTGGATGTGGTTTCACGATGAGTATTATAATTTGGGTAGTTTTTTTACTTTGACTGGATATTACAGCAGTACTTTAGAACGTTATTTGCAGTTTTTCATCTGCTGAGAGATAACTCTGCCAATGTTGCGGTTCTGGCCGCGAGCGCCACCACCAGACCCTTACCTCCGTGCTCCTGGACCTACTCCCGCTTCTGGAGGCCTGGTTTGCGCCCTGTTCGGCGGCGTCCCCACGGGGACTGCGCCGCCGGGAAGCTTCCCATGGACGCCCTGCTTCTAGGCGCGCGTGCGTGCCACTTGGATGCTTTTCTAGGCCGTTTCCCGCCATTGGTGACTCCGCCCAGTTCCTGACATCAGACGCCGCGGCTTTGATAAGCCTGCTGTGGACACTCAGTCTTTGCCTTGGAATGGGTTTACCTTCTGGTTCCTTGTTGTGTCGTGCCCCGGAGTGAGCTGCCTGGCTACTCACTCCGTTCCTGCTTGCCTGCTACAGTACCTGCTTGGTTCCTGCTTGCCTGCTACAGTTCCTGCCTGGTTCCAGTATCCGAGCCCTGCTACAGTTCCTGCCTAGTTCCAGTACCCGAGTCTGGCTACAGTTCCTGCCTGGTTCCAGAACCTGAGCCCTGTTACAGTACTGATCTACTGTCCTAGTCTGGTTCCAGTTCCCAGTACTGATCAACAACCCGCCTAAGTCCCAGCGGCCGGGCCCCTACAGGCTCCTCCCGGGGGGCTTCGGCTTCCAAGGGTGAAGCCGCCTAAGTCCCAGCGGTTGGGCTCCTACGGGCTTCTCCCGGGGGAGTACCAGCTTCCAGGGTGAAGAACACCTCTACGTCCTCCCGGCCTGCCACATACTAGAGACCTTGACCACCTTTCCCAGTCTCCTGCAGGTCGGCCCAAGGGTCCACTAAACTGAGACTCCATAACAGCCAAAACATCATGCACCCTCCTCCCTTTCCCCTAATTTGAAAAATACCGTGACGATGTGGCCGGTATCATGTCCAGTAGGGCCTTATCACTGAGGCAAAGATTTCCACTTGCTGAACAGCTAAACGTAGCTGCTTAGTTTCATGTTTCTTTGACTAATTTTTATACAGGCACTATTGTACTATGCTTTAAGTTTCTCTGTTGTTTTACAAGAAGATCTGCTCTGCTTGATAAGTTTAATTAAAAGTGGTGTAAGGTTTTTCAGTGATCTTCTGAAGAAGACACAGCTTGTGCTGAAATGGTAATCATCAGGAAGTCTTTCAAATTCCAGTTTTGCCACTGGAACCTCTTTCTTTTAGCTCTTCATTTCCTGGCTCATCAACAGGAAGCCAAGTCTCCTTTTTACAGATATGACTCAAAGTATTTGAGGACAGGTAGAATTTTAACCCTATGTTTCTTAATCAATTGAGCATATTGGGACTGATTTTGCAAATCAACTTACATACATAAAACCCTTTTTTATGTATGCAAGTGGAGTTTTCATAATCAATTAAGGGGTTGTGTATGTCAACATGCACACAAAATCCCATTTCATGCATACTTTTACCCACTTTAGTAAGAGGCATTTAGGGGGTGGGGAAAGCATTTACATGTATATACTTTATTTTTGATGGTATGCATTCAAATGTGCATACTGAAAGTTATACCTGCTTGACTGAAGGTAAAACTTTCTGCGTATATATGTATGCATATTCCAGGGCAACCCACAAATTTTGAAAGCAGATTTATGCTTATAAGTCCGCTTTGAAAGTTTGGGATAAAGTTCACGGGTACATTATGTATCTGCAGTCTTTCGCACTATGGTAAGTAACATAGTAATTGGCTGCAGAAATAAATGGTCCATCCAGTCTGCCCAGCAATCTTTTGTTTTCTTTTCTTTCTATCAATAAAGTAAATGTTTCTCTGTGCAGGTTACACTTTTCTTTCTCTCCTTCATTTAGCCACTAGGAATACTCTTTTTTTTATCCCATGACCTTATGAATTCCATTACCATCCTTGTCTTCACTAACTCTTCTGAGAGAGCATTCCATGTATTCACCACCCTTTCCTTGAAGAAATACTTCCTGATTTTGGCCCTGACTCCACTCCCTTGGAGTTTTATATTATGACCCCTTGTTCTACAGTTTTCTTTCCATTGAAAAAGGTTTGATTCTTGCGTCATATTACCTTTTCTCTCCTCTCCTCCAGTGTGTACATATTTAGGTATTTCAATTGAATCTCATCACTCTTTTGGTGCAGACCATACACCATTTTGGTTGCATTTCTCTGGACTACTTCAATTCTATCTATATTCTTCTTGAGATATGGTCTCCAGAAATGAACATGATATTCCAGTTGAGGCCTCACCAATGACCTATACAGGCATCACCACCTACTTTTTCCTGCTGGTTATAATTCTCTCTATGTAGCCCAGCAACCCTCTGACTTTAGCCACTGCCATCTTATATTGCTTCATCACCTTTAGATCATCAGACACTATCACCCTAAAGTCTTTCTCCTAGTCCATATACACAATTCCTTTGGATTTCTGACTCTGAACTTCTTGGCATTGAATCCCAACTGCCAAACTTCAACCACTCCTCCAGCTTTCTTAGATCACTTTTTGTTCTCTTTAATCCTTCAAGTATGTTCATTACGCTGCATAATTTAATGTCATCTGCAAAAATCCAAACTTTTCATTCTATTCCTTCTGCAATATCCCTCACAAAAATATTGAATATAACTTGTCCAAGAACTGATCCCTGAGGCACTCCACATATCACTCTTCCCTCCTCAGAAGGGTGGCCTTTCAGTCAACCAATTTATGATCTATTCCACCATCTCGAGATCCACTCTCAGGCTTCTCCTTTTATTCATGAGTCTCCTATGTGGCACAGTACCAAAAGCTTTGCTGAAATCCAGATATATCATATCAAGTGTTCTTCCTTGATTTATTTCTCAAGTTCCCCAATCAAAAAAAAGGTTTGTTTGACATGATATTCCTCTGGCAAAACCATGTTGTCTCAGATCATGCAACCTATTGCATTGCAGATAGTTCACTGTCCTTTCCTTCGGAAGTGTTTCCATCAGTTTTCCCACTACTGAGGAAAGGCTGTAGTTTCCATAGTCCTCCCTGCTAACAATTTTGTAAAGTGGGACAACCACAGCCACTCTCCAAAATTTTGTGGCACTATTCCCATTGCTAGAGATCTAAAGAACAGGTCTTTCTGTGGACCCACCAGTATTTCTCTGAGTTCATTCAACATCCTGGGATGTATTTCATCTAGCCCCATGGCCTTGTCAGCTTCCACGTTTGCTAATTCCACCCACTCTAATCTGTAAATGGAGTAGCACCTATCACACTTCTGTCTGTGCTTTTACTAACCAGCAATGATGCTTCCTCAAAATCTTTAGTGAACACTGAAATAAAGTGTTTGTTTAATGTTTCTACTTTTTCTCCATCTTTCATCCACAAAATAGCCCTTGTCTCCTTTCAAGCTCTACACTTCCTCTTTTCCCTGAAATATCTGAAAAATGTTTTTTTTTACCCCACTTTACCTCTTTGGTGAATATTTCTTCCACTCGAGCTTGTCCCATCCAGATTATTTTTGTCTTTTTTTTGCTTCACCAGATATTCTTCTATATGAGCCTATGAACATAAGAACTTACCATACTGGGTCAGACAGAGGGTCCATCAATAGCCAATCTAGGTCACAAGTACCTGGCAAGATCCCATGTAATAAATTGATTGCATGCTGCTATCGCTCAGTGATAAAGAAGTAGCTATTTCTCAAGTCTGCTTGGTTAATAGCAGTTTATTGATGTCTCCTCCAGAAATTTGTCTAAACCTTTTTTAAACCCAGTAATGTTAACTACGTTAACCACATTCTCTGGTAATGAATTCTAGATATTAATTATGCATTGAATGAAATAATTTTCTCCAATTTGTTTTGAATGTACTACTTACTAACTTCATACCCTCTAGTCTTTGTGTTTTTTGAAAGAGTAAATAACCAAGTTACAGTTACCCATTAATGTAATTAGCATACATGTAAATGCTGATGATTTTATAGGAGTAAGTTTGTTTTTAAAAAAAACAAACAAACAAACTGATATTCATATACCACTGAAATTATACCATCCAATCTGGGAGATTCCCTGTTCTTAAGAATGCCCCTGCAAGTGGCTTTGTCTATCTGCTTCTGAGAGTTCCTTATAAGAAATGTGTGACAGAAAAACATTAATATCAATACTCATTGTGAGATCTTGTTTGTCAAAGCATTGGAAAACACTTTGAAGCTATCATTAATGCCTTTTGGCGAGTCCAGGACAATGATCTACTTATCTTTTATTGTTATAATAAAACTATTGTTTTCTTTTTCGTTTGTCAGATTAGCCAACAGCTTCCCAGTTTTAGTCCCATATTCATACTGCTAATTTGTCAGCCCTTATATGCAATAGTTTTTTCTATTTTTTCTATAAAGTATACTATTATATCTTTTTGCTTTTTTGATCTCTTATAAAACGTAAGTTATTTTAGTAATTAAGTAGCTCTCCTCTAGTCAGTCTTCCCTTGTTTGTTCACAGGTTTTCCCCTCTTCAGTTACTTTCTTGCAGCTAGAAATTAAACTGCATATCCCTGTAAGCTCAGGCTTGTACCATCCCAAACGAAATCTCTAGTTCTTGCAGAAATCATATTTTCTGAAATATAGTATTTACTATGTACTTGCAGGTACGTGTTAATTCTTAATCATATAGTTTATGTATATAGTCTTCAAAGAACAATGACTCCTTCCTCTGAATTAGGAATTCACTGTCGAGAGAGGAGTGATCTGAAATTCCTCTGTTGAAATATTGTGCATTTAAAATGTTTCATCCATTGTCTCAGTTAGTACATGCCCAGGCTTAAAGAATTGTGAAATGAAGAAAAGTAAATAAAGTCACTCAGATTTAACCACAAAGCTCTTTAATAATCTAAATAACCAGAAAAACTATTGTGGTCACTGATCAAGCATCTAGTCACTTAGGTCCCCTGCCTAACCAGCCAGATTTTGTATGTTTATGTATACACCTGTGTTTCTGTTGGGACGTGTAGTTATTACAGAACTTGCTGCCTGCCAGACAAGCCCAGATGCTAGTCAGTTCTATCAATTTCCAGACCAACCTGTGTCCAGTAGGAATTATAGGGATATTATTTAAAAGTTTTACATGGGTAAATGCATGGATACTATTGTAAAAACACAGTTTGAAAACTTCAGTCCCACCTTCTCTCCCCTCCTCCCAATGTGGGTAGAAGTGTGCAAAATTAGGTCAGAGGAAAGTACACATAAGCATTTAGTTTTGAAATTCCAGTGTGCTTGTTAATGCATGCATTTGTTCCTGGAGCAAAATATACCAGTAGAAAAGTACCCACATTCCCCTGACAGCCCATATTTTCAAATGGATATGCCATGAGAAGTTTTCTTTGAAAATCAGCTTTCAAGCCTGTGGGTACAAAATATCCATGGGCCTCCAAGCACTGCAGGTAGCATGAAAATTGTCCTCATAATAGCTCATATTAAACACTTTACCATTCATTCTGACAACCTCAGCACTCATTGTTGATTTTACGACAGACTCAGTTAAGAGGAAAGGACTTTCTTGTCCTTAGGAATGATGCTTTGTCTTTGGGAGCCTCATTTTTTTTGCATTATCCTCGCAAATGTTTTGTAAAATATCATTCAGAGAGTTTTCTTTTTTTTTCTCCTGACCAATTAAAATCCTTTATAGAGGCTTGTAAGATGTTGACATCTTCTCCTGTTCCCACAGGAACTCCATGATCTCTTGGTATTAGTATAGCAAAACTGACTCATTAGTGTATTTGTTTTATTATTCCTTTTTAAGTTTTCCTCCTCCCCCCTTTTCCTTTGTTTTTTTTTCTTTTGTATTTTGTATATCCCTTGGTTATTGATTCAAAGTCTTTTTATGTTTTGTTAATTGAAATATCATTAAAATAAAAAGTAAAAAAAGTAAAAAAAAACGTCGACCTATTAGGTGGCCCTTCTATAGAGATATAAATTCTTAACTACTATGAGGGCCTTGTAGATAGTCTCTCTTGCTCTCTCTCTCATTTTCACATGGTTTGGTAACTTACAAATCTCCATAAATATATCTCTTTTTGATAACGCATGTATTATTACACTTTTTTGATGAATGATGGGGTTAAGGATAAAATCAGAGATCTTCCACAAAGTATTAGACTACATTTGCCACCTGAGTCACCAGGCCAGCCCCTCATTTTTTGTTTTTACAACAAAAGAGCCCTGGAAATTTGGGGCCAACTTAAGGCAGTGCTGCCTCAGTCATTTGTATATGTTTTCTGGAAATTAGCATCAAATGAATTAGGAAGAGAAATATTGATAAGACAGGTGGATCAGTGGTCTGAATTGAGGCAGAAATGTTAGAAATATAATGGTTTCCCTTAAATTTAAACTTTCTTGGTGTCACACCCAAAGATAATTTATGGAAATAGTACCATTATTTTTTCACGCAAATTAACGTAAACTAAAACTAACCAAAAAAATATATATATAATCAAACAAACTATTAATCATTTTCTGAAAGATGTAACATTTGGAGATCATGAGGAATGGAAATCGAAACAGCTCCACTTTGAAACCAGAGCCAATTTGTGAGCAAAAAAAATAAAAAAATATTCTCTTCCTTTTGCTTCAAAGTCAAATACTACAGAAGGAACACTTTTTTTAAAATTACATGTTCAATGATTGATCCTTTTCTGTTCTTAGCATAAAAAATAGGATTAAAAATTCACTGTGAAGTCAGAGTTGCATGTATCCTGTAGATACATCTCCATATCACACTGAGAGTTTCTCTTTAAGACTTCTTTGTAGTTACGAGACTAGAGTATGAACTAGTATATCCCAGCTTGTTAACTTTTGTTGACAAATTTTCAATATTGATATATAATATACTAAAATATTTCAGCTCAAACATGGGTATATATTTCATGATAGTATGAATGATATTTTTTTCAGTGAAGAAGAGTCCATTTCAAATTTAAGGCTTCTTTTAAATTATTTAAAATCCAAATCCTGGATTCTCTGTAAGGAGAATTGTTCTGTCAACAGGTAACAGAATCCATATGGGAGGGGGCAATACTGGACCTGGTGCTTACTAACAGAGAGAGTATTTCTGATGTTGTAGTGGATGATCATCTGGGAACCAGTGAACACCGGATGGTTTGGTTCAATACTAGGATGCAAGAGATGAAGGCGAACATGCTGGACTTCAGGAAAACTAACTTTCTCAAAATA
This sequence comes from Rhinatrema bivittatum, assembly GCF_901001135.1. Classification (NCBI taxonomy): domain Eukaryota; kingdom Metazoa; phylum Chordata; class Amphibia; order Gymnophiona; family Rhinatrematidae; genus Rhinatrema; species Rhinatrema bivittatum. The sequence continues at coordinate 145,015,583 of NC_042621.1, forward strand.
GGGAGTATCTCAAGGAGTCATTAGCAAGATGGAAAAATCTAAGGGAAGTAGAAGGGTAGTGAGAAAAACTAAAAGCAGATATCATAAGGGTAACTAATCTTTTTGTTAGGAATGTAAATAAAGGAGAGGAAAAAGAGACCATTATGGTTTCCTGAAGAAGTAGCTGAAAATGTAAGGGAGAAAAGGTTAGAATTCATAAACTACAAGAGATCTCAGAAAGAGGATGACAAGCAACAATATCTGAAAAAAAAAAAAAAAAGAAAAACTGGGAAAGTAGTCAGGAATGCAAAAATTCAAATAGAACAAAAATAGCAAATATGGTAAAACAGGGGAGAAGACTTATTTTAGATATGTTAATGTTAGAAAGAAGTACAAAAGTGGCATTGTGAGACTCAAAGGTGAAGGGGAGGAATATGATGAGGGAAAAGCAAAATTGCTTAATAAATATTTCTGTTCCGTATTCAGTGTGAAAGGCCTGGAGCAGGACCACATCAAACAAACACAAATAAGATTGGAATTGAGGAAAGCTTCAATAAATTTTCAGAATAGTGTATTAATGATAAACTAACTAAACAAAGTAGATAAGGCAAGTGTGTGCAGTTCTGGTCACCCCATGTCAAAAAAGACATGGTAGACATCAAACAGTTAGAGAGAAGGGTGAAAAAAATGTTAACGGGGTTGGAAAAGCTCCATAATGGAGAAAGGTTAAATAGATTAGAGCGCATTAGTTTGGAAAAGAGATATGATTGAGAGGTAATATGATTGAGATTTATACAATAATGAATACGATAGAATGACTAAATAGGAAAGTTATTTACCATTTCAATCAACTCTAGGATAGGGGGACACTCCATGAAACTAGCAACTGGCAGATGATGTAAAACAAATTGTAGAAGGTACAATTTGCCAAAGGATTTGATAAAGGCAACTAACATAATGGGGTTGAAAAGAGGATTGGATGAGTACCTGAAGGAAAATTCCATGAACAGTTAGTTATTAGCCAGCACTTATCCCTTGGAGTGAGATGCAAGAAATGGATCAGCTATTGGGGATCTGTTGGGTATGTAACCTAAGAGATAGGATGCTGGGCTTAATGAACATTGGTTGGATCTAGCATGACACTTCTTGTGTTCTTATTATTATTATTCCAGAAGAACCTTAGTAGTCTGTTTAATTTTGGAATATCCCCAGTACCTGTGTGGCTCTGGAGTTCATTGACTGAGAATATCACAAGTCCAGAGCTGCAGGGCCCCAAACTAATTTCTCCCCAATTACAAGAGCCCAGGTGCCTCATCTGGTGTGTGATGGCCCCACTGCTCCCTTACTCCTGCCCACCAAACATTGTTGGAGAAAAGGTTACATAAATCCTAAGATCTGGAAGCCAGAGAGAGCAGCAGTGATGAGATCCTGCTCAATATCAATTAGAAAGGTAGAAAACACAAAATAGTCTATCACAGATCCATAACTGATGCTTAAAAAGCATACTACATCAAGATAATCAACCAAGCAAAGAACTTGGCCATAGAACTATTCTGGAGAATTAACAAGCTACTAGATATCATCTCCTCCATCCCCATTAGAAACCCAGATTAACAATCTAGCTAAAATCTTCAAATTTCAGAGTAGAACTGGACTCAGTCATTAAGATCAAACTTTTCTGTAACCCCCAATCTATCCACCCTCTCATCCTTCTGCCCACTACTAAAACGTCTCTGCCATCCTCAGTGATATCAGAGGCACAACATGCAATAAAGATCCCTGCCCATTCTAATTAAACAAGCAAAGACAAGGCTATTCAACCACCTTGCAGTTATCATAATAACTTATTTCACTCAGGGTCTCCAGCCTGACAGTCTAAAAAAGCCACAGTCAGGCTAATTCTAAAGAAATCCAACTTAAATGCAGATGTTCTAGCAATTAATATTCAGTTTCCAACCTAACAATACTAAGTGGAATCACTGAAAAGGCTGTCCTTTAACTAACCAAATTCCTACAGACTATTAATGCCCTAGATCTTCACCAATCCACCTTCAGACCCCAGTACCACACTGAGACTGTAATAATAAGCTTAATAGATTAACTAAGGCTCTGCTTAGACCATGGACAACCAGTCATATTAGTCTCTTGGACATCACTACTGTGTTTCATACTGTAGTCCATAATCTATTAATCATCTGCTTGAAAGATGTAGGCCTAGTAGGCTCAGCACTCACAAGGTTCAATTCCTTATTCACAACTAGAGATGTGAATCAGAACCGGTTCAGATTCCAGTTCCGATTCACATGTGGGTTTTTTTTCATCGGGCCCGATCGCGATTTTGTTTATCAGCTGCGCCTGAGCCGATAAACAAAAAACCCTCCCCGACCCTTTAAAACTAATCCCTTTGCTTCCCCCATCCTCCCGACCCCCCCAAAAACATTTTACAGGTACGTGGTGGTCCAGTGGGGGTCCCGGGAGCGATCTCCCACTCTCGGGCCCTCGGCTGCCACTAATAAAAATGGCGCCGATGGCCTTTGCCCTTACCATGTGACAGGGTATCCGTGCCATTGGCCGGCCCCTGTCACATGGAGGGAGCACTGGATGGCCGGTGCCATCTTTAAAAATGGTGTGGGCCATCCAGTGCTCCTACCATGTGACAGGGGCCGGCCAATGGCAAGGATACCCTGTCACATGGTAAGGGCAAAGGGCCATCGGCGCCATTTTGATTAGTGGCAGCCGATGGCCCGGGAGCGGGAGATCGTTCCCAGGACCCCTACTTGACCACCAGGTACCTGTAAAATATTTTTTTTGGGGGGGTCGGGAGGGTGGGGGAAGCAAAGGGATTAGTTTTAAAGGGTCAGGCTGCGTTTAGGGGTTATTTTTGTGTGCCGTTTTTCCCGCCCTCCCCCAAAACGATAAGAAAACCTCCTCGATCAATATCGTGGGGGTTTCCTATCATTTCAGGGGAGCCCCCAATTTTTGACGATTTTGAAAATATCGACGATATTTTCAATCGTCCGAAGCAAAATACACATCCCTATTTACAACCAATCTCAGTATCTTTGGTCTCAGTGATATCCCACCCCGCCTTCTCCCATGGGGAGAACTTAAGGATCAGTGCACTCACTTGTACTTTTTTACATCTACATGTCCCCCTCAGCAAAGTCATCAAAGCTCACCATATCAGATTCCACTCCTATGCAGATAACATCCAACTTATCTATCATTCTTGTCCCTGACCTAGAAATAGAAATAAAAAATACCCAAAACATGCTTAGCAAACATCTCCACCTGGCTAAGACTCAATCTACAAAATACTAAAGTACTGAGGTAAAAAACTGGTCCTATCTGCCACTGAGAACATAAGAGCATAAGAACATGCCATACTGGGTCAGATTAAGGGTCCATCAAGCCAGGCATCTTGTTTCCAACAGTGGCCAATCCAGGCCATAAGAACCTGGCAAGTACCCCAAAACTAAGTCTATTCCATGCTACTGTTGCTAGCAATAGCAGTGTATATTTTCTAAGTCAACTTAATTAATAGTAGGTAATGGACTTCTCCTCCAAGAACGTATCCAATCCTTTTTTAAACACAGCTACACTAACTGCACTAATCACATCCTCTGGCAACAAATTCCAGAGTCTAATTGTGCGTTGAATGAAAAATAATTTTCTCCGATTAGTTTTCAATGTGCCACATGCTAACTTCATTGAGTGCCCCCTAGTCTTTCTATTATCTGAAAGAATAAATAACTGGTTCATATTAACCCATTCTAGACCTCTCATGATTTTAAATACTTCTATCATATCGCCCCTCAACTATCTCTTCTTCAAGCTGAAAAGTCCTAACCTCTTCAGTTTTTCCTCATAGGGGAGCTGTTCCATTCCATTTATTATTTTGGTCACCCTTCTTTGTACCTTCTCCATTGCAACTATATCTTTTTTGAAATGCGGCAACCAGAATTGTACATAGTATTCAAGGTGCGGTCTCACCATGGAGCAATACAGATGCATTATGACATTTTCCGTTTTATTCACCATTCCCTTTCTAATAATTCCCAACATTCTGTTTGCTATTTTGACTGCCGCAGCACACTGAACCGATGATTTCAATGTATTATCCACTTTGATGCCTAGATCTCTTTCCTGGGTGGTAGCTTCTAATAAGGATCCTAGCATCATGTAAGTATAGCATAGGTTATTTTTTCCTATATGCATCACCTTGCACTTATCAACATTAAAATTTCTTCTGCCATTTGTATGCCCAATTTTCCAGGGTCACAATCTATCACAATCCATTTGTGATTTAACTACTCTGAATAATTGTGTATCACCTGCAAATTTGATTACCTCACTTGTCATAATTCTTTCCAGATCATTTATAAATATATTTAAAAGTACGGGTCCCAATACAGATCCCTGAGGCACTCCACTGCCCACTCCATTCCACTGAGATAATTGTCCATTTAATCCAATTCTCTTTTTCCTGTCTTTTAGCCAGTTTGTAATCCACGAAAGGACATCGCCACCTATCCCATGACTTTTTACTTTCCTAGAAGCCTCTCATGAGGATCTTTGACAAACACCTTCTGAAAATCGAAATATACTACATCTACTGGTTCATCTTTATCTATATGTTTATTAACTCCTTCAAAATCGTAAAGCAGATTTGTGAGGCAAAACTTGCCTTGGGTAAAGCCATGCTGACTTTGTTCCATTAAACCATGTCTTTCTATATGTTCTGTGAGTTTGATATTTAGAACACTTTCCACAAATCTTCCTGGCACTGAAGTCAGGCTAACTGGTCTGTAGTTTCCCGGATCGCCCCTGAAGCCCTTTTTAAATATTGGGGTTACATTAGCTACCCTCCAGTCTTCAGGTACAATGAATGATTTTAATGATAGGTTACAAATTTTTACTAATAAGTCTGAAATTTCATTTTTTAGTTCCTTCAGAACCCTGGGGTGTATACCATGCAGTCCAGGTGATTTACTGCTCTTCAGTTTGTCAATTAGCCCTACCACATTTTCTAGGTTTACCGTGATTTGGTTCAGTCCATCTGAATCATTACCCATGAAAAGCTTCTCTGGGATGGGTATCTCCCCAACATCCTCGTCAGTAAACACTGAGCAAAAAAATAATTTAATATTTACGCAAGGGCCTTATCTTCTCTAATTGCCCCTTTAACCCCTCGATCATCTAACAGTCCAACTGACTCCCTCACAAGCTTTCTGCCTTGGATATATTTAAAAATGTTTTTACTGTGAGTTTTTGCCTCTATGGCCAACTTCTTTTCAAAATTTTCTCTTAGCCTGGTTTATCAATGTCTTACATTTAACTTGACACTTATGCATTATCCTATTTTCTTCTGTTGGATCCTTCTTCCAATTTTTGAATGAAGATCTTTTGGCTAAAATAGCTTCTTTCACCTCCCCTTTTACCATGCCAGTGATCGTTTTTCCTTCTTTCCACATGTGTGGAATACATCTAGACTGTGCTTCTAGGATGGTATTTTTTTTTTTAATATTGACCACGCCTCTTGTAGACTTTTTACCTTTGTAGCTGCTCCTTTCAGTTTTTTTCTAACTATTTTTCTCATTTTCTCAAAGTTTCCCTTTTGAAAGTTTAGCACGAGAGCCATGGATTTGCTTACTGTTCCCCTTCCAGTCATTAATTAAAATTTGATCATATTATGATCACTATTGCCAAGCAGCCCTACCACCATTACCTCTCTCACCAAATCCTGTGTTCCACTGAGAATTAGATCTAAAATTGCTCCCTGAACCAATTGCTCCATAAAGCTCTCATTTATTCCATCCAGGAACTTTATCTCTCTATCATGCCCCGATGATACATTTACCCAGTCAATATTGGAGTAATTGAAATCTCCCATTATTACTGCACTGCCAATTTGTTTAGCTTCCCTAATTTCTCTTAGCATTTCACTGTCCGTCTCACCATCTTGACCAGGTGGAAGGTAGTATACTCCTATCACTATAGTTTTCGCCAACACACAAGGGATTTCTACCCATAAAGATTCAATTGTGCATTTAGTCTAATGCAGATGTTTATCCTGTTGGACTCTATGCCATCCCAGACATAAAGTGCCACACCGCCTCCTGGGTGCTCCTCTCTGTCATTGCAATATAATTTGTACTCCGTTATAGCACTGTCCCATTGGTAATCCTCCTTCCACCATGTCTCTGAGATGCCAATTAAGTCTATGTCATCATTCACTGCTATACATTCTAATTTTCCCATCTTACTTCTTAGACTTCTGGCATTAGCATAAAAACATTTCAAAGTGTTTTTTTGTATATTCATTCTGCTTTTTAATTGATAGGGATAAGTGTTGTGTCTGTCACTGTCCAACGTCTCATCTCCGCCCACCTTACCTTATTGGCGACTCCCTTCGGGGTTGATGGAAGGCTAGCTGCTGCGGCGTCTCCAGGCTGTCCTCCTCCGGCATTCCCGGCCCAGCTCGACGCTGCAAGCCGCCATGTTGACCAGATGCCTAGGGCGTGCGCACGTGCGGCCCGACTGATGTACCAGCATTGGCACGAACCTCAGGGGCGTCCCCCTGAGATGATGTCACCAGCTCCAGATATGTAAGGTCTCAGTTTTCACTAACAAGATGCGTTAGCAAGGGGTTTCGTTATCTAGCTTCCTCCAGGTTGCAAGGGGATTCGTTCCTAGCTTCCTCCTGGTCCCTGTGGATGGGATTCGCTCTCCGCAACCCTAGCTATTCTGCCTCCTTAGATTTCACTAGAGGTACCGGCTCCTCGGGGGCCTCGCTCTCTCCTTTTCTTTTCAGGTTGCAGTCCGGAACCGGTACTCACTCCGAGGGCCCATGTCCTGGACTTGCTCCTGGATACCACTTCTGCTAAGAAGTCATCGCTGCTTACAACATCAGTGAGTTTCCCTCTATCTCTCAGAGCTTCCCTGGGTCCAGATACTCACTCTTTGAGGGCCCAATGGATACCATCTCCTGGGTTGCCTCAAGAGATTGTGTGAGCGTTACCATCAAGGACTTGTTTCAGAACTTTGCATATACTGCCTACTCACTTTCTTAGTTTCTCTGCAGCTCAGCCAGCCTGGGATCACTGTTCCAATACCTGAGGGACTACAGCCAGCCGGGTGCTTCCAGCTCACTATTGCCACCTTTGGTGGTTTAATATATTGCTTCAAGAAGTCTTGGTTGCTTAACATCTGTGAGTCTGTATCTATCTCTCAGAGCATTCCCTGGAACCAGGTACTCACTCCGAGGGCCTAATGCATACCAGCTCCTTCCTTATCTCACATTCATTTTTGCACTCTCACGCCATTCTTAGCCTTGTTATTCCAGTTACTAGTCAACATGAGGCATTTTTCTTAAAGCAATAATTCTTCAAACCTCACTGTCGGGATGCCCTAATTCTAATGCATCATTAGTATCCTTTGAAGATACCTCCCTCCGAACCATGCGCTGCTGAGCGACTGTCGGCTTTCTCCTTTGTTCTAGTTTAAAAGTGGCTCTATCTCCTTATTAAACGTTAGTGCCAGCAATCTGGTTCCACCCTGGTTAAGGTGGAGCCCATCCCTTCAGAAGAGACTTCTCCTTACAAAACTGAATCCCTCTTCCTTGAACCATCGTCTCATCCATGCATTGAGAGCTCTGCCTGTCTCTGGGGACCTATGCATGGAACAGGGAGCATTTCAGAGAATGCTACCCTGGAGGTTCTGGATTTAAGCTTTCTACCTAAGAGCCTAAATTTGGCTTCCAGTACCTCCCTCCCACATTTTCCTATGTCATTGGTGACCACATGTACCAAGACAGCTGGCTTCTCCCCAGTACTGTCTAAAACCCTATCTAGGTGATGCATGAAGTCCACCACCTTTGCACTAGGTAGGCATGTTACCAGGTGATCCTCATGCCCACCAGCTACCCAGCTGTCTATATTCTTAATAATCAAATCACCAACTATGACAGCCGACATAACCCTTCCCACCAGGGCAGTAGGCCTTGGAGAGACATCCTTGGTGCAAAAGAACAATGCACCACCTGGAGAGCAGGTCCTTGCTACAGGATCCTTTCCTGCTGCACCTAGTTAATGTTCTCCGATCATGAGACCTTCTTTCTCCAAGACAGCACCAGGGCTGCCAGTCTGAAATTGGGACTTGGCTACTATGTCCCTGAAGGTCTCATCTATATACCTCTCTGTCTGTCTTAGCTCCTCCAGGTCTGCCACTCTAGCCTCCAGAGATCAGATTCATTCTCTGAGAGATAGGAGCTCTTTGCATCGCATGCACATGTACAATTTCTCACCGGCGGGTAAAACATTCATACATGTGACACTCGATGCAAAAGACTGGGAAGCCCCCCTCTTGCTCCTGGACTGCTGCCTTCACCTCAGATTTGTTCAGTTCCTAGTTAAGTTTTAGGTTGCTATGGGAGTAGGAATGGTCTAATTAACGTCCTTTAAATGTATTAGTGAATTCACTATGGGGTAGATTTTCAAACAAGGCGCGTTGGCGTACTTTTGTTGGCGCTCCAGGCGCAAACAAAAGTACGCGGGATTTTAGTAGATACGCGCGGAGCCGCGCATATCCGCTAAAATCCTGGATCGGCGCACGCAAGGCTATCAATTACGAATAGCCGGCACGCGCCGAGCTGCGCAGCCTACTCCCGTTCCCTCCAAGGCCGCTCCGAAATCGGAGCGGCCTCGGAGGGAATCCTCTAACGCCCTCCCCTCACCTTCCCCTCCCTTCCTCTACCTAACCCACCCCCCCGGCCCTGTCTAAACCCCCCCCCCCCTTACCTTTGTCGGGGGATTTATGCCTCCTGGAGGGAGATGTAAATCCCCGCGCGCCAGCGGGCCGCTAGCGCGCCGGGACGCGACCTGGGGGCGGGTACAGAGGGCGCGGCCATGCCCCCGGACCCGCCCCCAGAACGCTGCCGACACGCCCCCTAAACGCCGCGACGACCGGGCCCGCCCCCGACACGCCCTCCTCGGAGAACCCCGGGACTTACGCGAGTCCCGGGGTCTGCGCGTGCCAGTGAGCCTATGTAAAATAGGCTCACCGGCAAGCAGGGCTCTTAAAATCTGCCCCTATATGTCTGGCAGTGGCCTACAGGGGAATGATCATAAGAACATAAGAAATTGCCATGCTGGATCAGACCAAGGGTCCATCAAACCCAGCATCCTATTTCCAACAGAGGCCAAACCAGGCCACAAGAACCTAGCAATTACCCAAACACTAAGAAGATCCCATGCTACTGATGCAATTAATAGCAGTGGCTATTCCCTAAGTAAACTTTAGGGATGTGCAGCAGGGAAGGATTCGTCCCATTCGGTATTCGTAGGGACCCAAATCCGTTGCACCCATTCTCGGCGCACCCCGATCCGTTCATTAGTTACATACATTTGTTTCCCAAAAAAACCCCATCCCAACCATTTAAATTTAATTTGCTACAACCCCCCACCCTCCTGACCCCCCCCCCCCCAAGACTTGCCAAAAGTCCCTGGTAGTCCAGAGGGGGTCCTGGAGCAATCTCCTGCACTCAAAATGGCACCAATAGCCTTTGCCTTTACTATGTCACAGGGGCTACTGGTGCCATTGGTCGGAACACATTATATGAAATGACAAGGCAGATAAAATTGGAGGAGGGGTGACTATTTGTTAAAGATGGCATAGATTCCAACAGGATAAAAGATTTCCAGGAAACAAACTGCACTCTGGAATCCTTATTGATAGAAATTCCAAGTGTAAAAGGGAAGAGTATAGTTGTTGGGATATATTACTGCCTGCCTGGCCAAGATGAGGAAGTAGACTGTAAAATTCTAACAGAGATTGGACTGGCTAGTAAAATAGGTAACACAATTACAATGGAAGACATCAATTATCTGAGTCTTGATTGGGAAAATGTTTCATCAGGACATGCAAGGGAGGTAAAGTTCCTACATACCGTCAATGACAGCTTCATACAGTAGTTAGTCATGGAACCAATGAAAGGGGGACCTATATTAGATCCAGTTTTTAGTGGAATGCAGGACTTGGTATAAGAGATAACGATGGTGGATCCTTTGGCAGTAGTAATCATAATGTAATTAAATTTGACATAATTGCTGGAAAGTGAATACTAAGGAAAACTACTACTGTAGTATTTAACTACAAAAAGGGAAACAAAGATAAAATAAGTCAATGTATTAGGAAAAAAACTAAAAAGGATCAATTCACAAGGTGGACATTGATTAAAATTACCATCCTTGAGGCCCAGATAAAATGTATTGCATGCCTTAAAAAAGGTTGAAGGAAAACCAAATGACTCACAAGATGGTTTAATAGTGAGGTGAAAGAGGCAATTAAAGACAAAAGAGCATCTATCAAAAATATAAAACAGAAACAAATGAGGAAAATAGGGAAGTGCATAAGCACTGGAAAGTTAGAAGTAAAAAATGAATTAAGCAAGCTAAGAGAGAATTTGAAAAGAAACTTGCCATAGAGATAAAACAAGTAATAAAACATTCAAAGCAAAATTCTGTAAAGGAGTCAGTTGGGCTACTAGATGACCAAGGGGTAAAAGGGGTGCTCAGGTGAATATTAAAATCTGCACACGGGTGCACATAAGAACATAAGAAATTGCCATGCTGTGTCAGACCAAGGGTCCATCAAGCCCAGCATCCTGAGGCCAAACCAGGCCACAAGAACCTGGCACACATTTGCTGGGGCACACACATAGACACGACAATTTTATAACATACACATGTACATGTGCGCATGATTTTATATTGATGCGAGCATGTGAACCAAATGCTACCTTGCACGTGTAAGTAGGCAAAAGATTTAGCAGATACGTGCATCAATGCAATAGCCCTTTTTCCCACTTCGCCCCAGTAAAGGACAAGACTTCCTAATCCACATAGCTAACTTGCCTTTCTTTTACCCTGTTACCCCATTCCTTAAAACCCTGCTGACTGGCCTATTTTTTTTTGTAACTGCCATCCATAGCAGAAGTAAAGTTATGCAGTTGGGGACCCCGGTGCATGCTTGTTTGTGTAACTACTTATGCACTGACTTCATGCCCTGCTTCTTTTTTGCTTTTTATATTATGTGCATGTAGTGGGAAATAGGTTTTAAAATCCACATGGTCATCCTGCGTTGAGTCACACACATATCTCCCGGCTTCAACGCATACAGGGGTTTCAAAATCTACCAGTAAATGAATTATTGCCTTTGTTTTTACTGAGGAGGATATTGGGGTCATACTCACATCAGAAACATTTTTTGACAGTGATTATTCTGAGTAAATAAATAAAATCACTGTGAAAAAGGAGGATGTAATAAATCAGACTGATGGGCTAATGAAGAACAAATCATCAGGACTAGATGGTATTCACCCCAAAAGTTTGAAGAAACTAAAAAATGAAATGGCAGATCTGCTGATTTGCAACCTATGATTTTAAACAGCCTTGGTACCTGAAAACTGGGGCTAGCCAATATAATGCCAGAGTGATCCAGAAAACGTATACACCAGGGAACTTAATGGTGGTGCTGGGCAAAACAGTATAAGCTATTCTTTAAAGTAAAATTACTAGAGATGTGAATCGTGTGATCGATCGTCTTAACGATCGATTTTGGCTGGGGGGGGAAGGGAATCGGATCGTCGCGGTTTTGTTTTTTTTTTAAATCGTGTAAATCGTAAATCGGGGGAGGGCGGGAAAACCAGCACACTAAAACAACCCTAAAACCCACCCCGACCCTTTAAAATAAATCCCCCACCCTCCCGAACCCCCCCAAAATGTCTTAAATTACCTGGGGTCCAGTGGCGGGGTCCCGGTGTGATCTTCCACTCTCGGGCCATGGGTGCGTTAGACATTTTGGTTCCTGTCCCCCGACGTCACGAGCGCAGGAGATCGCTCCCGGACCCCCGCTGGACCCCCAGGGACTTTTGGCCAGCTTGGGGGGGCCTCCTGACCCCCACAAGACTTGCCAAAAGTCCAGCGGGGGTCTGGAAGCGACCTCCTGCGCTCGTGACGTCGGGGGACAGGAACCAAAATGTCTATTAACGCACCCGTGGCCCGAGAGTGGAAGATCACACCGGGACCCCGCCACTGGACCCCAGGTAATTTAAGACATTTTGGGGGGGTTCGGGAGGGTGGGGGATTTATTTTAAAGGGTCGGGGTGGGTTTTAGGGTTGTTTTAGTGTACCGGTTTTCCCGCCCTCCCCCTTCCCCTCCCCCTTCCCCCGATTTACGATTTTTGACAATAAATCGGGGGAATTCCTATTGTATATCGCTTCTAACGATTTTTGACGATTTAAAATATATCGGACAATATTTTAAATCGTCAAAAAACGATTCACATCCCTAAAAATTACTGACCCTACAGATAGACATGGTTTAATAGGGGACAGTCATGATATTTGAAAAGGGAAGTCTTGCCTTACAAACTTTACAAGATTGTTTTGAAGGTGTAAATAAACATGTGGATAAAGATGAGGCAGTTTACATAGTATATTTGGATTTTCAGAAGGCATTTGATAAAGTCACTCATGTGAGACTCCTCAGGAAACTGAGAGGTTATGTGATTGGAGGCAGTATATAATTGAAGTTTGGTAACTGGATAAAAGAAACAGAAGATAGGACTAAATTGTCAGTTTTCTAAATAGATAAAGGTCATTAGTGGAATGCCCCAGGGGTCTGTATTAGGATGTGTGCTATTTAACAAATTCATAAGTGATTTGGAGGAAGGAATAATGAGTGAGGTGACCAATTTTTTAGGACTTTGAGACTAGTAGATTATCTAAAATGCAGATTCAATTTAATCTGCAGAAGCACAAAGTAATGCACATAAAGTTAATCTCAATTACTGGTACATGATGCAGGTTTCCATGTTAGGAGTCACTACCTCAGGAAAAGGACTGCAAAGTCCTTGTTGATAATACCTTAAAATCCTTTGCTAAATGTGCAGCGACAGTCAAAAAGACAAATAGAATATTAGGGATTGTTTGGATTACAACAGAGAACAAAACTGAGAATAACATAATGCCTTTGTATTGATGCCTGGTGCATACTTACTCTGTAGTTCTAGTCACTGAATGTCTAAATAGACATAGTGGACAGAGAAAAGAGACAGAGAAGGGCAACAAAAATAATAAAGGAAATAGATAAGTTCCCTTATGGAGAAATAGCCTTCCTCCTTTAGCCAACAGATTAGACTTCTCTGGTTTGGAAAGAAGATGACTGCAAGGGGATATGATTAAGATTTGTAAAATTATGTTGGGGTGGAATGGTTAAATAGGGAACGGTTATTTACCCTTTGAAATAATACTAGGACCAGGGGACACTTCATGAAACTAGCAAGTGGCAAATTTAAAATAAAATCATAGGAAGTATTTTTTTACTCATCGCACAATAAAGCTATGAAATCTGTTTTCAGAGGATGTGGTCAAAGAAACTAACATAGGGCAGGAGGGAAGGGGGGAGAGAGAGAGAGAGAGAGAGAGAGAGAGAGACTAGCTATAAGGCCCCCATATTAATTTGTATTTATACATCTATACGAGGCCCAGCTAGTAACCTTCAGAGTGAGGAAACTCACACATCAAGCTAGGTTGAGAGAACGTTGTACAAATCTCATCTTTGTGTGAGTTCTCTCACTCCGAAGGTAATCAAATCTTCACAAGAGTGTACTGTTCTGTTTGTACATCTCACTCTGAATGTCAAAGTGATCCCTAACCCCTACACTACTACCTAAACCTCACCTTGGGTTACTAGGTGGGCCTCATATAGAGGTATAAATACCAAACTACTATGGGGGCCTTATAGCTAGTCTCTCTCTCTCAATACTATTTGCAAAAACATCACAAAGTGTAATAAAGCCATATCACACAGCTTGATGAAAAAAAAGTGTAGTTATTTCCTGCGTTAAAACTGTGCGATATGACTTCGCAATTTGTGAAACCTGCCCACTTGGCCAGAAATCCTGCTCCAAACTCCTCCCCCTTTTCCAAATTAGCATCGCACCATGCGTTTAGACTTCGGAAAGCTAATACTACTTTTATTACATCTATAGCATTACTGAATGCATGCAGCACTGTTTAAAAACATATGAGACAGTACTTGCTCAATAGATCTTACAGTTTAAACAAGAGAATCATACAGGGCAAAATAGATTTTGGGAATTTCATTTATTAAGACTATGAAAGTAATATGGCTATTAAGGCATTAAGATTTAAAAACAGCCTCAAAAAGGGGGGATTAGATGGGATTTAAATAAGACAAGAGAGGGAGTATGACACACCAGCTCAGAAAGTCTATTCCAACTATATGGTGCCAGGTGTATCTGGATTTTCAGAAGGTATTTGACAAGGTCCCACATGAGAGAATCCTCAGGAAATTAAAAAGTCATGCGATAGGAGGCAGTGTCCTATTTTGAATTGGTAACTGATTAAAAGACAGGAAAAAGGGCAGGATTAAATGGGCTATATATTTATTTATTTTTTTATTTTTTTAAAACAATATATACCACCCATCAAATAATAAGTGGTTTACAATAAAAATATTCATAAATATTAAAATACTGAAAACATCTTAAAAAATTGCATCTATGAAAAAGAAAAACATATGTTGACTCAAATGGTCAGACATTACATAAAACAATTTTTCAGGTATTAATATTGTCTAAATACCCATCACTACTTTAGTAGAAACAAGCAATGCCACAGTGCTATCTCAATCAGATAATAAAGTACCTCTTATCTGAGGTGATAAAATATAGCTATTTCTAAGGCATATTAAAAGCTTGACTGAGATATAATGTTTTAATCAACTTTCTAAATTTTGTAATAGTAATTTCTTTTTTAGTCTCTAATAGAGATGTGAATCGGAACCGGAATCGGTTCCGATTCCGGTTCCGATTCACATCATTAATTTTTTTTTGTGCGGCCCGATCGCGGTTTTGTTTATCGGCTGCGCCCGAGCTGATAAACAAAAAAAACTCACCCGACCCTTTAAAACTGTTCCCTTAGCTTTCTCCACCCTCCCGAATCCCCCCAAAACCTTTTACAAGTACCTGGTGGTCCAGTGGAAGTCCCGGGAGCGATCTCCCGCTCTTGGGGCCGTTGCTGCCACTAATCAAAATGGCGCCGATGGCCCTTT